>NC_088407.1:11884247-11899247 GCF_034236695.1 Oncorhynchus nerka
TCTCTTTGTCATTTTTTTTATATATATATACGAAATTGCTCCTGGCTAATTGATAAAGGACACGTTCCAAAATGGAACCCTTTTCCCCTACATAGTGCACTACTTTTGACCGGAGCCCCATGGGCCCATTATGAGTAATTAGGGTTCTGTTTGGAAACCAGACGAACAGTGTCACAGTATTGATTAACGAGGCAGTTTTTCTAACTGTCTCCAGTCATGTCATCTCCAGATAATGCTCTTGTCTGCATGCCAAATGGCACCCTATTCCCTTTTATAGTGCACTACTTTTGACCAGGGGCCTATGGATGCTCTATAGAGCCTGGTCTAAAGTAGTGCACCATAAATGGAATAGGGTGCCATTTGAGATCCATGCTAAGTCGTTTAAACCCACTAGGTAACATTTCAAATATACCACACATGCATTAAATATTGATTGTTTGAAAATGAAACCAGCAAATAGATATTGATCTCACATCTTAATCCAATGACAGCACAAGCTCACATACCACCACCTTCACAGACCTGATATATATAACAGAAAGCTCACATACCACCACCTTCACAGACCAGCTCACATACCACCACCTTCACAGACCTTATATATAATAGAAAGCTCACATGCCACCACCTTCACAGACCTTATATATAACAGAAAACTCACATAACACCACCTTCACAGACCTTATATATATAATAGAAAACTCACATACCACCACCTTCACAGACCTTATATATAACAGAAAACTCACATACCACCATCTTCACAGACCTTATATATAACAGAAAACTCACATACCACCACCTTCACAGACCTTATATATAATAGAAAGCTCTAATATTTGATTTGGATTCAAAGTAAAACATTAAAGGTCCAACGCGCACACGCACTGCATGATGTTGTGAAAGGGCACCATCATAATGTGTGTGTGTGTGTGTGTGTGTGTGTGTGTGTGTGTGTGTGTGTGTGTATGTGTGTGTGTGTGTGTGTATGTGTGTGTGTATGTGTGTGTGTGTGTGTGTGTGTGTGTGAGTGTGTGTGTGTGTGCGTGTGTGCGTGTGTGCGTGTGTGCGTGCGTGCGTGCGTGTGCGTGTGTGTGTGTGCGCATCCTTATATTGAATATAAACACTGATGAAACAGCAATACAGCTGACTAAATGCCAGACTGGCTCAATTTCTCTGGGGCTCAGGTGGCTGTTTGCAAAAGTCGGGGTCGTTAAATGCATCACATACCTAACTGAAAGACCAAGGCACTGTATAATTCTACAGACTGCTAATTGATATGAAAATGAAATGGAATCGCTGAATGATCTGAAAATCAATTAGGTCCCAATTTATTAACTAAGAATAAATGAACTAAGAATAAATGAACTAAGAATTAATTAACTAAGAATAAATGAACTAAGAATAAATGAACTAAGAATAAATTAACTAAGAATTAATTAACGAAGAATAAATTAACTAAGAATAAATTAACTAAGAATTAATTAACTAAGAATTAATTAACTAAGAATAAATTAACTAAGAATTAATTAACTACGAATTAATTAACAAAGAATACATTAACTAAGAATAAATTAACTAAGAATAAATTAACTAAGAATAAATTAACTAAGAATTAATTAACTAAGAATTACTTCCGGGTTGGAGCGAGCGGTCGCATCCGCACTCGGTCCGCAGGTAGTATTACATTTCATTACATTTCATTATAGTACAACGGTTTGAATTGTCTAATCTTAGCAATTTCTTCTTAGCTAGCTACATAGCCGTCTTTGTATAATAGATAATTGCGTAATTATCGTATTTCGTCGTCCTAACGCAGTCTACACTGCTATCTGCCCTGCAGCTAACCAGCTAGCTAACGTCCACCGTCTACCGATTAGCAGCACAACTATTACACTCAACTGAACGACTTGATTAGTGTAGTGTTAGCTAGCTACATAGTTGTCTTTGCTGTCTTCGTATCCAAGATAATTGTGTAGTTTAGAGTGTGTAGTTTTAGAGTGATTATCTTAATTTACCGAGGTTAGCTAGCCAGCTATTTATCGTCCTTAACGTAGGAGACACTGCTAGCTAGCCAACAGCTAGCCAACGTCTACCGAACAGAACTTCCGCACTCAACAACCCGGTCGCATTTCGCTTCGCTCCACAGGTAGTATCACATTTTTCATTTCATTTCATTACAGTACAACGGCTTGATTTGTTTGATCGTAGCTAGCTACATAGCTAGCTACATAGCCGTCTTTGTATCAAAGATAATTGTGTAGTCTAGCAAGCTATTGTCGTTCTTTTAACGCAACGTAACGTAATCAACACTGCTAGCTAGCCAGCTAGCCCCGAATAGCAGCACAGTAGAAACTATTACACTCAACGGAACGACTTGATTAGTGTAGTGTCAACAACGCAGCCACTGCCAGCTAGCCTACATAGTCAACAACGCAGCCTCTGCCAGCTAGCCTACTTCAGCAGTACTGTATCATTTTAATCATTTTAGTCAATAAGATTCTTGCTACGTAAGCTTAACTTTCTGAACACTCGAGACGTGTAGTCCACTTGTCATTCCAATCTCCTTTGCATTAGCGTAGCCTCTTGTGTAGCCTGTCAACTATGTGTCTGTCTATCCCTGTTCTCTCCTCTCTGCACAGACCATACAAACGCTCCACACCGCGTGATTGCGCGGCCACCCCTAATCTGGTGGTCCCAGCGCGCACGACCCACGTGGAGTTCCAGGTCTCCGGTAGCCTCTGGAACTGCCGATCTGCGGCCAACAAGGCAGAGTTCATCTCAGCCTATGCCTCCCTCCAGTCCCTCGACTTCTTGGCACTGACGGAAACATGGATCACCACAGACAACACTGCTACTCCTACTGCTCTCTCTTCGTCTGCCCACGTGTTCTCGCACACCCCGAGAGCTTCGGTCAGCGGGGTGGTGGCACCGGGATCCTCATCTCTCCCAAGTGGTCATTCTCTCTTTCTCCCCTTACCCATCTGTCTATCGCCTCCTTTGAATTCCATGCTGTCACAGTTACCAGCCCTTTCAAGCTTAACATCCTTATCATTTATCGCCCTCCAGGTTCCCTCGGAGAGTTCATCAATGAGCTTGATGCCTTGATAAGCTCCTTTCCTGAGGACGGCTCACCTCTCACAGTTCTGGGCGACTTTAACCTCCCCACGTCTACCTTTGACTCATTCCTCTCTGCCTCTTTCTTTCCACTCCTCTCCTCTTTTGACCTCACCCTCTCACCTTCCCCCTACTCACAAGGCAGGAAATACGCTCGACCTCATCTTTACTAGATGCTGTTCTTCCACTAACCTCATTGCAACTCCCCTCCAAGTCTCCGACCACTACCTTGTATCCTTTTCCCTCTCGCTCTCATCCAACACTTCCCACACTGCCCCTACTCGGATGGTATCGCGCCGTCCCAACCTTCGCTCTCTCTCCCCCGCTACTCTCTCCTCTTCCATCCTATCATCTCTTCCTCTGCTCAAACCTTCTCCAACCTATCTCCTGATTCTGCCTCCTCAACCCTCCTCTCCTCCCTTTCTGCATCCTTTGACTCTCTATGTCCCCTATCCTCCAGGCCGGCTCGGTCCTCCCCTCCCGCTCCGTGGCTCGACGACTCATTGCAAGCTCACAGAACAGGGCTCCGGGCAGCCTATGACACTATAAGCGGAAATGGAGGAAAACTATAATACGCCTCCCTGCGGACCTGGCATCCTTTCACTCCCTCCTCTCTACATTTTCCTCTTCTCTCTCTGCTGCTAAAGCCACTTTCTACCACTCTAAATTCCAAGCATCTGCCTCTAACCCTAGGAAGCTCTTTGCCACCTTCTCCTCCCTCCTGAATCCTCCTCCCCCTCCCCCTCCTCCTCTCTGCAGATGACTTAACACTATCAACCATTTTGAAAAGAAGGTCGACGACATCCGATCCTCGTTTGCTAAGTCAAACGACACCGCTGGTTCTGCTCACACTGCCCTACCCTGTGCTCTGACCTCTTTCTCCACCTCTCTCTCCAGATGAAATCTCGCGTCTTGTGACGGCCGGCCGCCCAACAACCTGCCCGCTTGACCCTATCCCCTCCTCTCTTCTCCAGACCATTTCCGGAGACCTTCTCCCTTACCTCACCTCGCTCATCAACTCATCCCTGACCGCTGGCTACGTCCCTTCCGTCTTCAAGAGAGCGAGAGTTGCACCCCTTCTAAAAAAACCTACACTCGATCCTCCGATGTCAACAACTACAGACCAGTATCCCTTCTTTCTTTTCTCTCCAAAACTCTTGAACGTGCCGTCCTTGGCCAGCTCTCCCGCTATCTCTCTCAGAATGACCTTCTTGATCCATATCAGTCAGGTTTCAAGACTAGTCATTCAACTGAGACTGCTCTTCTCTGTATCACGGAGGCGCTCCGCACTGCTAAAGCTAACTCTCTCTCCTCTGCTCTCATCCTTCTAGACCTATCGGCTGCCTTCGATACTGTGAACCATCAGATCCTCCTCTCCACCCTCTCCGAGTTGGGCATCTCCGGCAGGGCCCACGCTTGGATTGCGTCCTACCTGACAGGTCGCTCCTACCAGGTGGCGTGGCGAGAATCCGTCTCCACACCACGTGCTCTCACCACTGGTGTCCCCCAGGGCTCTGTTCTAGGCCCTCTCCTATTCTCGCTATACACCAAGTCACTTGGCTCTGTCATAACCTCACATGGTCTCTCCTATCATTGCTATGCAGACGACACACAATTAATCTTCTCCTTTCCCCCTTCTGATGACCAGGTGGCGAATCGCATCTCTGCATGTCTGGCAGACATATCAGTGTGGATGACGGATCACCACCTCAAGCTGAACCTCGGCAAGACGGAGCTGCTCTTCCTCCCGGGGAAGGACTGCCCGTTCCATGATCTCGCCATCACGGTTGACAACTCCATTGTGTCCTCCTCCCAGAGCGCTAAGAACCTTGGCGTGATCCTGGACAACACCCTGTCGTTCTCAACTAACATCAAGGCGGTGGCCGTTCCTGTAGGTTCATGCTCTACAACATCCGCAGAGTACGACCCTGCCTCACACAGGAAGCGGCGCAGGTCCTAATCCAGGCACTTGTCATCTCCCGTCTGGATTACTGCAACTCGCTGTTGGCTGGGCTCCCTGCCTGTGCCATTAAACCCCTACAGCTCATCCAGAACGCCGCAGCCCGTCTGGTGTTCAACCTTCCCAAGTTCTCTCACGTCACCCCGCTCCTCCGCTCTCTCCACTGGCTTCCAGTTGAAGCTCGCATCCGCTACAAGACCATGGTGCTTGCCTACGGAGCTGCGAGGGGAACGGCACCTCAGTACCTCCAGGCTCTGATCAGGCCCTACACCCAAACAAGGGCACTGCGTTCATCCACCTCTGGCCTGCTCGCCTCCCTACCACTGAGGAAGTACAGTTCCCGCTCAGCCCAGTCAAAACTGTTCGCTGCTCTGGCCCCCCAATGGTGGAACAAACTCCCTCACGACGCCAGGACAGCGGAGTCAATCACCACCTTCCGGAGACACCTGAAACCCCACCTCTTTAAGGAATACCTAGGATAGGATAAAGTAATCCCTCTCACCCCCCTTAAAAGATTTAGATGCACTACTGTTCCACTGGATGTCATAAGGTGAATGCACCAATTTGTAAGTCGCTCTGGATAAGAGCGTCTGCTAAATGACTTAAATCTTAAATGTAATTAACGAAGAATTAATTAACTAAGAATAAATTAACTAAGAACATCGGAGGAAATCCTAGGCGGTGTTCAAGTCCTAAAACCAAAAAAATGGCCGTATATCCCGAATAGATTAGAGCTGAACTAAAACCTTCACATAACAGGGCGAGATGAAAGAGTGACCAATGGCTGATCAATATAAAAGCCCATTATACTCCAACCAATCAGATCAATCTGATCAATCAGATGGAATAGAGCAGAACAATGGTTTGAGGGTCAAAGGTCAATAATTTGAGTTGATTCTGACGAACCTTTAGAGTGATGTGAGTTAGACTGGGTATACTGTCTGAATCTAAATCATTTGTTATTAGAAAAGCAGATCTGTGTGTGTCTAGGTAACGTGATTAGCCGGGGACTTTGTTTAGTTCACGCAAACTAGGTACAAAAACTATAACACTATAACACTATAACACTATGACACTATAACACTATGACACTATAACACTATAAAACTATAACACTATAACACTATAACACTATAATTATTTAATACTATAATTATATAATACTATAATACTATAATACTATAACACTATAACACTATGACACTATAACACTATAATACTATAATACTATGACACTATAACACTATAACACTATAACACTATGACACTATAACACTATAACACTATAACACTATGACACTATAACACTATAATACTATAATACTATGACACTATAACACTATAACACTATAACACTATGACACTATAACACTATAATACTATAACACTATAATACTATAATACTATAACACTATAATACTATAATACTATAACACTATAATACTATAATACTATAACACTATAACACTATAATACTATAACACTATAATACTATAATACTATAACACTATAATACTATAATACTATAATGATATAATACTATAACACTATAACACTATGACACTATAATACTATAATTATATAATACTATAATTATATAATACTATAATACTATAATACTATAACACTATGACACTATAACACTATAATTATATAATACTATAATACTATAATACTATAACACTATGACACTATAATACTATAATTATATAATACTATAATTATATAATACTATAATACTATAATACTATAATACTATAACACTATAACACTATAACACTATGACACTATAACACTATAATTATATAATACTATAATACTATATAATACTATAACACTATGACACTATAATACTATAATTATATAATACTATAATTATATAATACTATAATACTATAATACTATAATACTATAACACTATGACACTATAATACTATAATTATATAATACTATAATTATATAATACTATAATACTATAACACTATAATACTATAACACTATAACACTATGACACTATAATACTATAACACTATAATACTATAACACTATAACACTATAACACTATAATACTATAACACTATGACACTATAACACTATAATACTATAATACTATAACACTATAATACTATAATACTATAATATAATACTATAACACTATAATACTATAACACTATAACACTATAACACTATAACACTATAATACTATAATACTATAACACTATAATACTATAATACTATAATACTATAACACTATAATACTATAATTATATAATACTATAATACTATAATACTATAATACTATAACACTATGACACTATAATACTATAATTATATAATACTATAATTATATAATACTATAACACTATAACACTATAACACTATGACACTATAACACTATGACACTATAACACTATGACACTATAACACTATGACACTATAATACTATAATTATATAATACTATAATACTATAATACTATAACACTATAACACTATAATACTATAATACTATAATACTATAATACTATAACACTATAACACTATGACACTATAATACTATAACACTATAATACTATAACACTATAACACTATAACACTATAATACTATAACACTATAACACTATAACACTATAATACTATAATACTATAACACTATAATACTATAATACTATAATACTATAATACTATAATACTATAACACTATAACACTATAACACTATAACACTATAATACTATAATACTATAACACTATAATACTATAATACTATAATACTATAACACTATAATACTATAATACTATAACACTATAACACTATAATACTATAATACTATAACACTATAATACTATAACACTATAATACTATAACACTATAACACTATGACACTATAACACTATAATACTATAACACTATAATACTATAATTATATAATACTATAATTATATAATACTATAATTATATAATACTATAATACTATAATACTATAACACTATAACACTATAACACTATGACACTATAACACTATGACACTATAACACTATAATACTATAACACTATAATACTATAATTATATAATACTATAACACTATAACACTATAACACTATGACACTATAACACTATGACACTATAACACTATGACACTATAACACTATGACACTATAATACTATAATTACATAATACTATAATTATATAATACTATAATACTATAATACTATAACACTATAACACTATAATACTATAATACTATAACACTATAACACTATGACACTATAATACTATAATGATATAATACTATAATACTATAATACTATAACACTATAACACTATAACACTATAATGATATAATACTATAACACTATAATACTATAACACTATAATACTATAATACTATAACACTATAACACTATAATACTATAATGATATAATACTATAACACTATAACACTATAATACTATAATACTATAATACTATAACACTATAACACTATAATACTATAATACTATAACACTATGACACTATAACACTATAACACTATAACACTATGACACTATAACACTATAACACTATGACACTATAACACTATAATACTATGACACTATGACACTATAACACTATAATACTATAATACTATAATACTATAACACTATGACACTATAACACTATAACACTATAATACTATGACACTATAACACTATAATACTATGACACTATAACACTATAATACTATGACACTATAACACTATAACACTATGACACTATAACACTATAACACTATAACACTATAATACTATGACACTATGACACTATAACACTATAATACTATAATACTATAATACTATAACACTATGACACTATAACACTATAACACTATAACACTATAACACTATGACACTATAACACTATAACACTATGACACTATAACACTATAATACTATGACACTATGACACTATAACACTATGACACTATGACACTATAACACTATAATACTATAATACTATAATACTATGACACTATGACACTATAACACTATAACACTATAACACTATAATACTATGACACTATGACACTATAACACTATGACACTATGACACTATGACACTATAACACTATAATACTATAATACTATAACACTATAACACTATAATACTATAATGATATAATACTATAACACTATAATACTATAACACTATAATACTATAACACTATAACACTATAACACTATGACACTATGACACTATAACACTATAACACTATAACACTATAATACTATGACACTATGACACTATGACACTATAACACTATGACACTATGACACTATAACACTATAACACTATAATACTATAATGATATAATACTATGACACTATAACACTATAATACTATAACACTATAACACTATAACACTATAATACTATGACACTATAATACTATAACACTATAATACTATAATGATATAATACTATGACACTATAACACTATAACACTATAATACTATAATACTATAATGATATAATACTATGACACTATAACACTATAACACTATAATACTATAATACTATAATGATATAATACTATAACACTATAACACTATAACACTATAATACTATAATACTATAATGATATAATACTATGACACTATAACACTATAACACTATAATACTATAATACTATAATGATATAATATATAATACTATAACACTATAACACTATAATACTATAATACTATAATGATATAATACTATGACACTATAACACTATAACACTATAATACTATAATACTATAATGATATAATACTATAACACTATAACACTATAACACTATGACACTATGACACTATAACACTATAACACTATAATACTATAACACTATAACACTATAACACTATGACACTATAACACTATAACACTATAATACTATAATGATATAATACTATAACACTATAACACTATAACACTATAATACTATAATACTATAATGATATAATACTATGACACTATAACACTATAACACTATAATGCTATAATACTATAATACTATAATGATATAATACTATGACACTATAACACTATAATACTATAACACTATAACACTATAACACTATAATACTATGACACTATGACACTATAACACTATAACACTATGACACTATGACACTATAACACTATAACACTATGACACTATGACACTATAACACTATAACACTATAATACTATAACACTATAACACTATGACACTATAACACTATGACACTATGACACTATGACACTATAACACTATGACACTATAATACTATAACACTATAACACTATAATACTATAACACTATAACACTATAACACTATGACACTATGACACTATAACACTATAACACTATAACACTATGACACTATAACACTATGACACTATAACACTATGACACTATAACACTATGACACTATGACACTATAACACTATGACACTATGACACTATAACACTATAACACTATAACACTATAACACTATAACACTATAATACTATAATACTATGACACTATGACACTATAACACTATAACACTATGACACTATGACACTATAACACTATAACACTATGACACTATAATACTATAACACTATAACACTATGACACTATGACACTATAACACTATAACACTATAACACTATGACACTATAACACTATAACACTATAACACTATGACACTATGACACTATAACACTATGACACTATAACACTATAACACTATGACACTATAACACTATGACACTATAACACTATGACACTAAATCTCTCACTCACATCATACATCAATAAGATGTGATATAATACGTAAACATAATCTGTCCTCTCGCACTCTATCTCACACACACAAAACACACACAAATAAAACACACCCAAATAAAACACACACACTAAACATAGACAAATAAAACACACACACTGTGTAGCTTTCACACTCGGTCCATCTCTCTTGCCCTGGAGGAAGAGCAGGGTTCTTCTTCTCCTTCATTAACCATGGATGCCTTCACAACTCCATCCACCTCTTCCTTCCTCCCTCTCTCTTCTCTATCTCTTTCTCCATGTCTCCTCTCTCCTCCCTCTCTCTCCTCTATCTCCCCTCTCTCTCTCCTCTCTCTCCTCTATCTCTTTCTCCATTTCTCCTCTCTCCTCCCTCTCTCACTTCCTATCTCTCACTTCCTATCTGTCTATTTTGCTCTTCTCTCTTCTCTCTTCTCTCTGTTTCTCTCCCTTTTCACATCTCTCATTTCATTCTCCTCCCTTTCTCTCTTCTCCTCTGTTTCTCTCCCTTTTCACATCTCTCATTTCATTCTCCTCCCTTTCTCTCTTCTCCTCTGTTTCTCTACCTCTTCACATCTCTCCTTTCAGCCTCCTCCCTCTCTCTCCCTTTCCTCCCTCCCTCCCTCCCTCCCTCACTCTATTAACATTTTTTTTACATGGAAATGAAATGAAATCTCTCTCTCTGGGGTATGTTATGAGTGATTAAGGTGAGAGGCAGTACAGATGTGTATATGTGCATGTCAGTGAGCAGCAGCAGAGTTAGTCATCCTGTAGTGAACCGATATGATGTGTTGCTGCCATCGTCACGTTACATTAATAAACAGGGCTGCAACCCAATGGGAACCCAATGACAACCCAATGGCCTGATTTAGTTTATTAGGATCCCCATTAGCTACAGCACAGCAGCTACTCTTCCTGGGGTTGAAATAAAACATAGAAATACAAAGTACAGAACTGTTGAAGACAAGAACAACATAAGATACGCTATGTGGACACCTGCTCGTCGAACATCTCATTCCAAAATCATGGGAATTAGCGTGGTGAGCACATGCTCAGAGGACACGTTCTGGTAATCACTCTGGCCCAGCAGCCTTGTGAATGTTGACCTGTTTGAAGGTCTTACTCACATCGGCTACGGAGAGTGTGATCACACAGTCGTCCAGGTCACCTGGTGCTCTCATGCATGCTTCAGGGATGCTTGCCTCGAAGCGAGCATAGAAGTCATTTAACTCGTCTGGTAGGCTTGCGTCAATGGGAAATTTGCGACTGTGCTTCCCTTTGTAGTCCGTAATAGTTTGCGAGTCCTGCCACATCCGATGAGTGTCAGAGCCCGTGTAGTAGGAATCAGTCTTAATTGTCAGCTTTACCCTTTAGCTCAGTGCGGATGTTGCCTGTAATCCATGGCTTCTGGTTGGGGTATGTGCGTACGTTCACTGTGAGGGCGACGTCAACGATGCACTTATTGATGAAGCCAGTGACTGATGTGGTGTATTCCTCAATGCCATCGGAAGAGTCCCGGGAATATATTCCAGTCTGTGCTAGCAAAACAGTCCTGTAGCTTAGCATCTGCTTCATCTGACCACTTTTTTATAGACCAAGTCACTGGTTGTTTTGCTTGTAAGCAGGAATCAGGAGGAGAGAATTACGGTCAGATTTGACAAATGGAGGGCCGAGGGAGAGCTTTGTATGCGTCTCTGTGTGTGGAATAAAGGTGGTGTAGAGTTTTTTTCCCTCTGGTTGCACATTTAACATGCTGGTAGAAATTAGGTAAAACGGATTTAAGTTTCCCTGCATTAAAGTTTCCGGCCACTAGGAGCGCCACCTATGGATGAGCGTTTTCCTGTTTGCGTATGGCCTTATACAGCTCATTGAGTGGGGTCTTAGTGCCAGCATCGGTTTGTGGTGATAAATAGACAGCTATTAAAAATATACATGAAACCTCTTTTGGTAAATAGTGTGGTCTACAGCTTATCATGAGATATTCTACCTCAGGCGAGCAAAACCTTGAGACTTCCTCAATATTAGATTTCATGCACCAGCTGTTATTGACAAATAGACACAGACCACTAACCCTTGTCTTACCGGAGGCAGCTGTTCTGTCTTGACGATGCAGAGTAAACCCGCCAGCTGTATGTTATTCATGCCGTCTTTCAGCCACGACTCCGTGAAACATAAGAGATTACAGTTTCTAATGTCCCGTTGGTAGGATAGTCTTGGTCAGAGCTCATCCAGTTCATTATACAGTGATTGCACGTTGGCTAATAGTACAGACGGTAGAGGTGGGATTCTTACAAGGCATCCCAACCTACGCCCCCTATATCTCTGTCTCTTCTTCATGTGATTGGCTAATAGTACAGACGGTAGAGGTGGGTTACCCACAAACCCAGCCGGCTGTATCTCCGTATCTTCTTCATGTGATTGGCTAATAGTACAGACGGTAGAGGTGGGTTACCCACAAACCCAGCCGGCTGTATCTCTGTGTCTTCTTCATGCGAATGACAGGGATTTGGGCCTTGTCCGGTGTCTGAAGTAAATCCTTCGCATCCGACTCGTTAAAGAAATCTTTGTTCAGTACGAGGGGAGTGATCGCTTCTCTGATAACTAGAAGCTCTTTTTGGTCATCAGATATATATCTCTGTCTCTTCTTCATGCGAATAAAGGGGATTTGGGACTTGCTCCCAATCAGCCACAAGAGCATTAGTGAGGTCGGGCACTGATGTTGGGAGTGATTAGGCTTGGCTCGCAGTCTGCGTTCCAATTCATCCCAAAGGTGTTCGATGGGGTTGAGGTCAGGTCTCTGTGCAAGTCAGTCAAGTTCTTCCACACCGATCTCGACAAACCATTTCTGTATGGACCTTGTTTTGTGCACGGAGGTATTGTCATGCTGAAACAGGAAAGGGCCTTCCCCAAACTGTTGCCGCAAAGTTGGAAGTACAGAATCATCTAGAATGTCATTGTATGCTGTAGCATTATGATTTCCCTTCACTGGAACGAAGAGGCCCGAAACATTAAAAACAGCCCCAGACCATTATTCCTCCTCCACCAAACTTTGCAGTTGGCACTATGCATTTGCGCTTCAGCATTCGGTGGTCCCGTTCTGTAAGCTTGTGTGGTCTACCACTTTGCGGCTGAGCCATTGCTGCTCCTTGACGTTTCCACTTCCACAATAACAGCGCTTACAGTTGACCGGGGCAGATCTAGCAGGGCAGACATTTGACAAACTGACTTGTTGGAAAGATGGCATCCTATGATGGTGCCACGTTGAAAGTCACTGAGCTGTTCAGTATTGGCCATTCTACTGATAATGTTTGTCTATGGAGATTGCATGGTTGTGTGCTCGATTTTATACTCCTGTCAAGCAGAACATTCCATACATAACTGAGCGAGGCAGTAAATCTGTTTTAGGTTTGGGTACTGTGAAGAAACTCATGTGTCTGGTTGGATATGGATGTCTGTTTGAAGTGTATGCAAATAGATTACACAAGTGGTCAGGCATTTTCAACACACAAAAGATCCTTTAAAAAGACAAGAAGAGAAGTAGTACATTTCTCCTCAACCCTCAACCATGAAGGACTGTCATGCATGTTGTTGATGTTAGTTGTGTATGTGCAGTCAAGGCCAAGACGCTTTGTTCTGAGCCAGATGCAGCTTTGCTAGGTCTTTCTTTGCTGTACCTGACCATATTACCGGACAGTCATCAATATGGGACAAGACCAGAGCCTGAACCACTAGTGGTGAAAAGTAGTGCACTATATAGGGAATAGGGTGTCAGCCCTGGTCTAAAGTAGTGCACTTCTTAACTTGCCTACCTGGTTAAATAAAGGTGAAATAAAAAAAATAAAAAAATCTACCATTCTCTCTCATTCTACTGTTCTCCGTCTCTCTCATTCTCTCTCTCACTCTCATTCTACCATTCTCTCTCGCGCTCTCATTCTACCATTCTCTCTCTCTCTCTCATTCTACTGTTCTCCGTCTCTCTCATTCTACCATTCTTTCTCTCATTCTACTGTTCTCCGTCTCTCTCATTCTACCATTCTCTCTCGCACTCTCATTCTACCATTCTCTCTCTCACTCTCATTCTACCATTCTCTCTCGCGCTCTCATTCTACCATTCTCTCTCTCTCTCATT
>NC_088407.1:11904247-11931747 GCF_034236695.1 Oncorhynchus nerka
AGAGAGAGAGAGAGAGGTTGTTTGGGTTGCATGTCTTCAGATGCCATTTTGACAGTTACTCGATTGCCACAATCTGACTCCAAACAGCTCTGATGTCATTTGTCGTCAACAACAACAACATCCTCAGAAAAAATGAACCTCACTGTGAAATCTGGACTGCCTCCCAAATGGTACACTGTTTGTTCATTGATGGACAAATGGAAAATAGAGTTGAATTTAGAATTTAAAGACATCTTAGTCTAATGATATGCACAAGGGACAGACATGACACACACACACAGCACCCTGCTTATTGGATAAGGTTATGGGGAGATTTTCATCCGTGATATTGTGGATATCAGTTACATAGTTGTGATTGTGCCACTACAGTGCATTTTAGAACTCGTTAAAATCTCTTCAGGAAATAGTCTACGCAGCTAACCGTTAGTCATTGTCATGCATCACTCGCCCTCACACTCCGTGCTGTACTGTGATCAACAGACAGAAGAACCGGATTAGTTTAACAGGTGTCTGTCTTTCTTCCCGTTCAGCAGACAGACTGCTGCCCTGGGGAGTAATTTCCCTGCTCTGCAGTGACTACACCGGGGGTGGAGGGGCAGGAAGGTCAGCCATTCCAGAGGGCTTTTCCCTCAGCCTTCCTCCACCAACCGGAAAACACTTTCGGTAGGCCTTAATCCGTAAACAAGGGGAAAGCCCGGGTGTTAAGGGCTAAGGGGGTTGCGAAGGTGTTCTCCCGGTAAACCGAAATAACCAGATTAGTGTAACGCCAAATTTAGACGGGAAATGTAGGTTGCTGATTCGTCTCCCGGTCTACCGTCTGGTGACATTATTGACAATCAGAGATTAGCAGGCAGATATTTAGACTACAATGAGAATACCATGATTGGCGCTTTGAGCATTTGTAAAAAAAAAAAAAAAAACGATTAAAAATAAATAAATAAATAAATACAATTCAATCAATTAGCTTCGTCAATTATTGTCTATTTCAATCTACCTCCAATTGTATTTATTTTACTATGACAAACCAGGAAAAAACACGATCACAGTGCGTGTAAATTATTATTAATCAAAGGCACTTATGTTGTTAAGTAATAAATTGATATTGGGTATTTTCATATAGCCTACAACCATATAAGTCTACGTGCATTTGTAAACTATAGGCTATGTAGCCTATTTCTCTAGTCTTACAAACCAGCAGGACAAAAAGCTATAGTCTATTTTTTTACTATAAAGCGCCTAGAAATATCTGACGTTGATCCATTTAACTGGTCATGTTTTTCATGACAGCTTGATCCGTGAATAATTTATCACACCACATATCCTTTGTTAATTATTTGTAGCCCATATCAACCATCATAGTGTGTGTGTGTGTGTGTGTGTGTGTGTGTGTGTGTGTGTGTGTGTGTGTGTGTGTGTGTGTGTGTGTGTGTGTGTGTGTGTGTGTGTGTGTGTGTGTGTGTGTGTGTGTGTGTGTGTGTGTGTGTGTGTGTTACCATCATCATAGTAACAGATCTTGCCGTATTTAAATAATTAGTATTAATCAATTAACGAACTGCTGAGGCTCACACATCAAAAATATTACGTACCCTGACGGTTAACGAGTCCCGGTGTGTATGTAGCCTAGGTGTTCATCACCTCGTGGTGCCTGACCCTAATCACATCCCGGTTCTACCGTACAGGGATAATAATGGAACAATAACCGTAAACCAACAGCGGGGTTAGGAGCTTATAACCCGTGACTCACTTGAAACCGTATTCCTCCAGCGACGTCTCGTTTCTCTCCGGTGTACGAGTGCTTGCACCTGTGATCCGCTGGTCACGGCAGGTCTCGTGGCGATGAGGATTCCGGTCTCGGTCTTTACGATCCGCTTCGTTGTGTAAGGTTACTTTAGGCAGACATAACATTGGTCTTAGCGTTGTGTCTTTCAATATCCGTGTCCTCTGTCTTGTCAACTTCTGACACCAGCTCTGATTTTCATATATCAGCTTCTTCTCAATGACAGACAGCTCAGTTCTGACACATCCTCAGAGACCTGAAAGAAGGATGGAGGAGCGAGAAAGAGAGAGAGAGAGAGAGAGAAAAAAACAAAAAATATTGTTTCTGTTTTCTCCGGGAGGAAAACCTTTGGGAATCTTCAGCTTCAATCCTTCATTCAGAAGGCTAGATAACGGCACCGACGGTAGCCTAGGCGACGGTGCGCGCGTGCATTGCCTTTTTCCCAGTGTTCTGTAGCCACAACCGATACGAACCCTCGCTCTCTCTCTCCCCTGTCCCCTCCCTGTGTCACATTATATGAGTGACACTGTGTCGCGGAGGGCTTTCCACTCCCTTCCGAAACCAAACACACTCGCACACTCTCACGGGATCGCAGTCTCTCTCAATGTCAGAGAGAGAGAGGGGGGATGAGGAATTGAGAATGAGAGAGGGAGATGGTGAGGGCGGAGTGTAGTGTGTGTGTGTGTGTGCGCGTACGTGCGGTAGCGAGAGAGGTTGGTTGAGCTCAGCTGCATAAAGAAGAGGAGCTATAGCTAGAGAGGGAGAGGGAGAGAAGGAGAGGGAGGGTGAGATGGAGAGAGAGAGAAGTCAGGCTGTGCACACTGCCCTCATTTTGCACTTCCTAAGCTCATGCCAAATGTATGACCATATTAGAGACACATATTTCCCTCAGATTACACAGATCCACAAAGAAATCCAAAACAAATCACATTTTAATGAACTCCCATATCTACTGGGTGAAATGCCACAGTGTGCCATTACAGCAGCAATATTTGTGACCTGTTGCCACAAGAAAAGGGCAACCAGTGAAGAACAAACACCATTGTAAATACAACCTAAATTTGTTTATTTTATTTCCCTTTTGTACATTAACTATTTGCACATCATTAGAACATTACAACACTGTATATATACATAAAATAACATTTTGTATTGTTTAATTCACTTGGTCTATTATCTAATTCACTTACTTTGTCAGTGTAAACATGTTTCCCATGCCAATAGAGCCCTTTGAATTGAATAGAGGCAGAGAGAGAATGAGAGAGAGATGGGGACAGATTGAAAGAGAGGAAGTGAGAGAGAGAAAGAGAGGCTGAGAGAGAGGCTGAGAGAGGCAGAAATACAGAGGCTGAGAGAGAGGAAGAGTGAGACAGAGAGAGAGTGTAGCAGAGAGAGAGGGGCTGATAGAGAGGCAGAGAGAGAGATGGCTGAGAGAGAGAGAAAGGCTGAGAGAGGCTGAGAGAAGCAGATAGAGAAAGGCTGAGAGAGAGAGAGAGAGAGAGAGAGAGAGAGAGAGAGAGAAACAGAGAGAGAGAGAGAGAGAGAGAGAGGAACAGAGAGAGAGAGGCCACCCATCTATCAGACAGTTCATCAGGACAAGTCATACCATTCTCACACACACATACACATACACACACTCTCTCTCACTCTCACTCTCTCGTTCACTCATTCAGGGAATGTATGAATATGGTCTTTAATGGAATTCATTATTAATGTGTTACAGTGAAAGGAGCTGTTAATGAACACCACCAACACTGAGGCTGCCATTACAGTGAAAGGAGCTGTTAACTGCTTATGGCTGGGGGGCAGTATTGAGTAGCTTGGATGAATAAGTTGCCCAAAGTAAACGGCCTGCTCCTCAGTCTCAGTTGCTAATATATGCATATTATTACTAGTATTGGATAGAAAACACTCTAAAGTTTCTAAAACTGTTTGAATGATGTCTGTGAGTATAACAGAACTCATATGGCAGGCAAAAACCTGAGGAGAAATCAAAACAGGAAGTGAGAAATCTGAGCTTTGTGTGTATTTACCACAGTCCCCAATGAAATCCCCTTGAGATATGAATGATGTTGCGCTGCCTAGGGGTTCCACTAGATGTCAACCATCTATAGAAATTTGAATGACACCTCTGCTGTGTTGTGGGAGTGAATGAGAGCAGAATCTCTCAGGTGTCCGGCAGTCAGCCATTTTATGATCTCGCGCATTCCTCATGGTATACACTTGTGTTCCATTCCTCATGGTATCCACTTGTGTTCCATTGCTCATGGTATCCACTTGTGTTCCATTCCTCATGGTATCCACCTGCGTTCCATTCCTCATGGTATCTACTTGCGTTCCATTGCTCATGGTATCCACATGCATTCCATTCCTCATGGTATCCACTTGCGTTCCATTGCTCATGGTATCCACTTGCGTTCCATTGCTCATGGTATCCACTTGCGTTCCATTCCTCATGGTATCCACTTGCGTTCCATTCCTCATGGTATCCACTTGCATTCCATTGCTCATGGTATCCACTTGCGTTCCATTCCTCATGGTATCCACTTGCGTTCCATTGCTCATGGTATCCACTTGCGTTCCATTCCTCATGGTATCCACTTGCGTTCCATTGCTCATGGTATCCACTTGCGTTCCATTGCTCATGGTATCCACTTGCGTTCCATTGCTCATGGTATCCACTTGCGTTCCATTCCTCATGGTATCCACTTGCGTTCCGCTCCTCATGGTATCCCCTTGCGTTCCATTGCTCATGGTATCCACTTGCGTTCCATTGCTAATGTAAACACAAAGGAATTCTCCGGTTGGAACTTCATTGAAGCTATATGTTAAAAACATCCTAATGATTGATTCTGTACTTAGTTTGAAATGTGTCTTCAACCGGTAATATCACTTTTTGAAGTTTTTGTCCGACGTAACGCTGACCAGAATGAGCGTTTGGATATATATACCAAACACGCTAACAAAAGAAGGTATTTGGAACTAAATAACGGACATTATGGAACAAAACAAACATTTTATTGTGGACCTGGGATTCCTGGAGTGCTTTCTGATGTAGATCATCAAAGGTAAGGGAATATTTATCATGTAATTTCTTGTTTATGTTGACGTTAACATGGCGGCTATTGTGACTAATTCTAAAGTTTTTAAAAAATCAGGCACAGCAATTGCATTTAGGAGAGGTATATCTATAATTCCATGTGTATAACTTGTATTATGATCTACATTTATAATGAATATTTCTGTTGAATGATGTGGCTATGCAAAATCACTGGATGTTTTTGGAACTAGTGAATGTAACGCGTCAATGTAAACTCATATTTTGATAAATATGAACTTTATCAAACAAAACATACATGTATTGTGTAACATAAAGTCCTATGAGTGTCATCTGATGAAGATCATCAAAGGTTAGTGATTACTTTTATCTCTATTTGTGCTTTTTGAAACTACTCTCTTTGGCTGGAAAAAAACATGGCTGTGTTTTTCTGTGGCTATGTAGTGACCTAACATAATCGTTGTGGTGCTTTTGCTGTAAAGCATATTTGAAATCGGACACTGTGGTGGAATTAACAACAAGATTAGCTTTAAAATGGTATGAGATACATGTATGTTTGAGGAATTTTAATTATGAGACTTTTGATGTTTTGAAATTGGTTCCCTGCTCTTTCACTGGCTGTAGTCATATCGCTCCCGTTAACGGGATTGCAGCCATATTAATGAACACCACCAACACTGAGGCTGCCATTACAGTGAAAGGAGCTGTTAATGAAAACCACCGACACTGAGGCTGCCATTACAGTGAAAGGAGCTGTTAATGAACACCACCGACACTGAGGCTGCCATTACAGTGAAAGGAGCTGTTAATGAAAACCACCAACACTGAGGCTGCCTTTACAGTGAATGGAGATGTTAATGAACACCACCAACACTGAGGCTGCCTTTACAGTGAAAGGAGCTGTGAATGAAAACCACCAACACTGAGGCTGCCATTACAGTGAAAGGAGCTGTTAATGAGCACCACCAACACTGAGGCTGCCATTACAGTGAAAGGAGCTGTTAACCTGCTTATGGCTGGGGGGCAGTATTGAGTAGCTTGGATGAATAAGTTGCCCATTGTAAACGGCCTGCTCCTCAGTCTCAGTTGCTAATATATGCATATTATTATTAGTATTGGATAGAAAACACTCTAAAGTTTCTAAAACTGTTTGAATGATGTCTGTGAGTATAGCAGAACTCATATGGCAGGCAAAAACCTGAGAAGAAATCAAAACAGGATGTGAGAAATCTGAGCTTTGTGTATATTCACCACAGTCCCCAATGAAATCCCCTTGAGATATTAATGATGTTGCGCTGCCTAGGGGTTCCACTAGATGTCAACCATCTATAGAAATTTGAATGAGACCTCTGCTGTGTTGTGGGAGTGAATGAGAGCAGGATCTCTCAGGTGTCCGGCAGTCAGCCATTTTATGATCTCGCGCATTCCTCATGGTATCCACTTGTGTTCCATTCCTCATGGTATCCACTTGTGTTCCATTGCTCATGGTATCCACTTGTGTTCCATTCCTCATGGTATCCACTTGTGTTCCATTGCTCATGGTATCCACTTGCGTTCCATTCCTCATGGTATCCACTTGCGTTCCATTGCTCATGGTATCCACATGCATTCCATTCCTCATGGTATCCACTTGCGTTCCATTGCTCATGGTATCCACTTGCGTTCCATTGCTCATGGTATCCACTTGTGTTCCATTGCTCATGGTATCCATTTATTTCCTTCATGTTCCATTGCTCATGGTATCCACTTGCGTTCCATTGCTCATGGTATCCACTTGCGTTCCATTGCTCATGGTATCCACTTGTGTTCCATTGCTCATGGTATCCACTTGTGTTCCATTGCTCATGGTATCCACACTGAGGCTGCCATTACAGTGAAAGGAGCTGTTAATGAGCAGCTTCTGATTAAAAAACATGCTGTCAAGGAAGATAGCCTATTGACCTTATGGATAACATGAACACCTATGGTAACCACAAAACATACCCCAATGGGTGCAGTGAAAGGATGGAGGCCCTAGTTTTGAAATCTCTTGGGTGAAATCTCTACAGTCGCCATAGAAACAAGAGAGAAATAAAATGTTTCTCTGAAGATATGAATATAATGTCTGTGCGTTTGGAAGTATGGGACATTTAATAGATGAAGTAACACACAGTTGTGATAATATCAACAAACACACACAAAAACACACACACACACACGCAGACACACACCAGAGACACCTCCCAGTCCCGTTATTGATTGATCAAATCATTAATGGAGCGGTTGATTAATCAGCGGATGGGAACCAATCACGTAAATTGATGACTCAGCTCAGGGGAATGGGATCGGTGACACACGCACACAGGGTTCCCTGTCACACACACACACACACACACACACACACACACACACACACACACACACACACACACACACACACACACACACACATAACTCTCTCACACACACACACACACACACACACACACACACACACACACATACACATACACGCTCTCTCTTGTTTCTTAGAACACATGATGTGCTGCAGTATGGCTGGCTGTATGAGACAGCCATCTATAAGGAAGCACCTTGTCTGTGCCTCTTGTCTTTCTGCGTTTGACAGGAGAAGGTTTGAAAAGCAACACACCATGTATACTGCAGCTGTTTTCCCACTCTAAAACGGTCCTTATTCCCTGTAATATAACTCCACTAGACCTATTTATTACAGTAGCAACACCGGTCATTACCAACCCACTGTACACACACCCAGTAGGACACATGATACACACACACACACACACACACACACACACACACACACACACACACACACACACACACACACACCCAGTAGGACACATGATACACACACACACACACACACACACACACACACACACACACACACACACACACACACACACCCAGTAGGACACATGATACACACATGTAGACACACCACTGCATGAAACGCACACACACACACACACACGTAGGACACAACCACATGAAAAGCCAGGAGAGAAGAGAACCCGGTGGTCTGCTATGACAGGGCAGGACTGAAGAGAAGAGGAGGAGAGGGAACATGGTATCATAACAGCTGTATGGACCATGGGGAAGGGAGTGGTACAGGGTGTAATAACCATGTACTCTCACGGAGATTCCCACGGAAGGACGGAAAGATTAGGAGGACGGAAGGACTGGAGGACGGAAGGACGGGAGGACTGGAGGACGGAAGGACGGGAGGACGGAAGGATTAGGAGGACGATAGGACGGGAGGACGGGAGGATTAGGAGGATGGAAGGACTGGAGGACGGAAGGATGGGAGGATGGAAGGACGGGAGGACGGGAGGATTAGGAGGACGGAAGGACTGGAGGACGGAAGGACGGGAGGACGGGAGGACGGAAGGATTAGGAGGACGATAGGACGGGAGGACGGAAGGACGGGAGGACGGAAGGACGGAAGGATTAGGAGGACGAAAGGACGGGAGGACGATAGGACGGGAGGACGGGAGGACGGAAGGATTGGGAGGACGGAAGGATTGGGAGGACGGGAGGACGGAAGGACGGAAGGATTGGGAGGACGGGAGGACAGGAGGACGGGAGGACGGAAGGATTGGGAGGACGGGAGGACAGGAGGACGGGAAAACGGAAGGACGGAAGGATTGGGAGGACGGAAGGATGGAAGGATTGGGAGGACGGAAGGACGGAAGGATTGGGAGGACGGAAGGACGGAAGGACTGGAGGACGGGAGGATTGGGAGGACGGAAGGACGGGAGGATGGAAGGACGGAAGGACGGAAGGACGGGAGGACGGGAGGATTAGGAGGATGGGAGGACGGGAGGACGGAAGGATTAGGAGGACAATAGGACGGGAGGAAGGAAGGACGGAAGGATTAGGAGGACGATAGGACGGGAGGACGGGAGGACGGAAGGATTAGGTGGACGATAGGACGGGAGGACGATAGGACGGGAGGACAGGAGGACGATAGGACGGGAGGATGGGAGGACGGGAGGACGGGAGGATTAGGAGGACGGAAGGACGGGAGGACGGGAGGACGGGAGGACGGAAGGATTAGGAGGACGATAGGACGGGAGGACGGGAGGACAGGAGGACGGGAGGACGGAAGGGCGGAAGGATTAGGTGGATGATAGGACGGGAGGACGATAGGACGGGAGGACGGGAGGACGGAAGGACGGAAAGATTGGGAGGACGGGAGGACAGGAGGACAGAAGGATTGGGAGGACGGGAGGACGGGAGGACTGAAGGACGGGAGGACGGGAGGACGGGAGGACGGAAGGATTAGGAGGACGATAGGACGGGAGGACGGAAGGACGGGAGGACTGGAGGACGGAAGGACGGAAGGATTAGGAGGACGATAGGACGGGAGGACGGAAGGGCGGAAGGATTAGGTGGATGATAGGACGGGAGGACGATAGGACGGGAGGACGGGAGGACGGGAGGACGGAAGGACGGAAAGATTGGGAGGACGGGAGGACAGGAGGACGGGAGGACGGGAGGACGGGAGGACAGGAGGACAGAAGGATTGGGAGGACGGGAGGACGGGAGGATTGGGAGGACGGGAGGACTGAAGGACGGGAGGACGGGAGGACAGGAGGACGGGATAACGGAAGGACGGAAGGATTGGGAGGATGGAAGGACGGAAGGATTGGGAGGACGGAAGGATGGAAGGATTGGGAGGACGGAAGGGCGGAAGGACTGGAGGACAGGCGGGGCCCTATTCTGTGACTACAAAGCACTTTGCAATTTACTCTAGTAAACATCTAGGGAACACTATATTTTACATATTACCGCAGTAAACATGCCGTTCTACAGAGTGTTTCCACTGAGAGTCTAGCGGTACAATCTGGGTCGATGCAACTGGAAGGGCAGCGGTGTAAAGTGTATCACGAAGTCTAACAGTACTGTCTGATACTTGTCTTTCATTTCACAGACACACACACACACACACACACACAGGCAACCGTGTGTAAACAAAACAAGAGGTGATGTAAGGTTAGAATACTACTGTCAGGACTCTCTCGCTCTAGACAGAAACAATTGTAGCAGGCTAATGTCTGGATTAAACGCATTTGAGAAGAACTGAGCAGTGTTCTTGCTGGGCCAAGAAGAGTTGTCCATGTTGGAGGAGCTCTAAAAAAGGGCGGAGACCACCATCAGGCTTTCTATCATCATATGACCCAATTGAATCTCTCTGATGTGGTAATTGTGACTCTAACCCAGAAACACAGGGTTCCTTCCAGGAACATACCCACTCAGTGTACTGTACAGTTTTCTACTCTGGTATAACTAACATTAACATTATATTATCTGGTATAACTAACATTAACATGATATTATCTGTTATAACTAACATTAACATGATATTATCTGTTATAACTAACTAACATAAATATAGTGTTTTCTTCTCTGTTATAACTAAAATCCACAAAATATAGTGAAGTTTTAAAGTATCTTATAACTAACTAACATCCACTAATTAAATATAGTAAATATATGTCTCAATATAAGTACTTTTAAGGTAAGTTGTCAGGTAAAGAGGGTGAAATGTAGGAGAGAAAAACAGATGGAACAGAGAGACAGAGAGACAGAGGGAGAAATAGAAGTATTGATGATGGTAGTTGTAGTAATGATGATGGTAGTTGTAGTAATGATGATGGTAGTAGTAGTAATGATGATGGTAGTAGTAGTAATGATGATGGTAGTTGTAGTAATGATGATGGTAGTAGTAGTAATGATGATGGTAGTTGTAGTAATGATGATGGTAGTTGTAGTAATAATGATGGTAGTTGTAGTACTGATGATGGTAGTTGTAGTAATGATGGTAGTAGTTGTAGTAATAATGATGGTAGTTGTAGTAATGATGATGGTAGTTGTAGTAATGATGATGGTAGTTGTAGTAATAATGATGGTAGTTGTAGTCCTGATGATGGTAGTTGTAGTAATGATGATGGTAGTTGTAGTAATAATGATGGTAGTTGTAGTCCTGATGATGGTGGTTGTAGTAATAATGATGGTAGTTGTAGTCCTGATGATGGTAGTTGTAGTAATGATGATGGTAGTTGTAGTAATGATGATGGTAGTAGTAATAATGATGGTAGTAGTAGTGATGATGGTAGTAGTAGTAATGATGGTAGTAGTAGTAATGATGATGGTAGTAGTAGTAATGATGATGGTAGTTGTAGTAATAATGATGGTAGTTGTAGTAATGATGATGGTAGTAGTGATGGTGATGGAAGTAGTGATGATGATGGTAGTAGTAGTAATAATGATGGTAGTTGTAGTAATGATGATGGTAGTAGTAGTAATGATGGTAGTAGTGATGGTGATGGAAGTAGTGATGATGATGGTAGTAGTGATGATGATGGTAGTAGTAGTAATGATGATGGTAGTTGTAGTAATGATGATGGTAGTTGTAGTAATAATGATGGTAGTTGTAGTCCTGATGATGGTAGTTGTAGTAATGATGGTAGTAGTAGTAATGATGATGGTAGTTGTAGTAATAATGATGGTAGTTGTAGTCCTGATGATGGTAGTTGTAGTAATGATGATGGTAGTTGTAGTAATAATGATGGTAGTTGTAGTCCTGATGATGGTAGTTGTAGTAATAATGATGGTAGTTGTAGTAATGATGATGGTAGTAGTAGTAATGATGATGGTAGTTGTAGTAATGATGATGGTAGTAGTAGTAATGATGATGGTAGTAGTAGTGATGATGGTAGTAGTAGTAATGATGATGGTAGTAGTAGTAATGATGGTAGTAGTAGTAATGATGATGGTAGTAGTAGTAATGATGATGGTAGTTGTAGTAATAATGATGGTAGTTGTAGTCCTGATGATGGTAGTTGTAGTAATGATGATGGTAGTAGTGATGGTGATGGAAGTAGTGATGATGATGGTAGTAGTAGTAATAATGATGGTAGATGTAGTAATGATGATGGTAGTAGTAGTAATGATGGTAGTAGTAGTGATGATGATGGTAGTAGTAGTAGTGATGATGATGTAGTATGATGGTAGTAGTAGTAATGATGATGGTAGTAGTAGTAATGATGATGGTAGTTGTAGTAATAATGATGGTAGTTGTAGTCCTGATGATGGTAGTTGTAGTAATGATGATGGTAGTAGTAGTAATGATGATGGTAGTTGTAGTAATGATGATGGTAGTAGTAGTAATGATGATGGTAGTAGTAGTAATGATGGTAGTAGTAGTAATGATGATGGTAGTAGTAGTAATGATGATGGTAGCAGTAGTAATGATGGTAGTAATAGTAATGATGATGGTAGTAGTAGTAATAATGATGGTAGTTGTAGTAATGATGATGGTAGTAGTAGTAATGATGGTAGTAGTGATGGTGATGGAAGTAGTGATGATGATGGTAGTAGAGATGATGATGGTAGTAGTAGTAATGATGATGGTAGTAGTAGTAATGATGATGGTAGTAGTAGTAATGATTATGGTAGTAGTGATGGTGATGGAAGTAGTGATGATGATGGTAGTAGTAGTAATGATGATGGTGAGATTAGTAGTAATGATGATGGTAGTAGTAGTAATGATGGTAGTAGTAGTGATGATGATGGTAGTAGTGATGATGATGGTAGTAGTGATGATGATGGTAGTAGTAGTAATGATGATGGTAGTAGTAGTAATGATGATGGTAGTAGTAGTAATGATGATGGTAGTAGTAGTAATGATGATTGTAGTAGTAGTAATGATGATGGTAGTAGTGATGATGATGGTAGTAGTAGTAATAATGATGGTAGTTGTAGTAATGATGATGGTAGTAGTAGTAATGATGGTAGTAGTGATGGTGATGGAAATAGTGATGATGATGGTAGTAGTGATGATGATGGTAGTTGTAGTAATAATGATGGTAGTTGTAGTCCTGATGATGGTAGTTGTAGTAATGATGGTAGTAGTAGTAATGATGATGGTAGTTGTAGTAATAATGATGGTAGTTGTAGTCCTGATGATGGTAGTTGTAGTAATGATGATGGTAGTTGTAGTAATAATGATGGTAGTTGTAAGTCCTGATGATGGTAGTTGTAGTAATAATGATGGTAGTTGTAGTAATAATGATGGTAGTTGTAGTCCTGATGATGGTAGTTGTAGTAATGATGATGGTAGTTGTAGTAATGATGATGGTAGTAGTAATAATGATGGTAGTAGTAGTGATGATGGTAGTAGTAGTAATGATGATGGTAGTAGTAGTAATGATGGTAGTAGTAGTAATGATGATGGTAGTAGTAGTAATGATGATGGTAGTTGTAGTAATGATGATGGTAGTAGTAGTAATGAGTAGTAGTAATGATGATGGTGATGGGTAGTAGTGATGATGATGGTAGTAGTAATGATGATGGTAGTAGTGATGATGATGGTAGTAGTGATGATGATGGTAGTAGTAATGATGATGGTAGTAGTAGTAATGATGATGGTAGTTGTAGTAATGATGATGGTAGT
This sequence comes from Oncorhynchus nerka, assembly GCF_034236695.1. Taxonomy (NCBI): domain Eukaryota; kingdom Metazoa; phylum Chordata; class Actinopteri; order Salmoniformes; family Salmonidae; genus Oncorhynchus; species Oncorhynchus nerka. The sequence continues at coordinate 11,917,544 of NC_088407.1, forward strand.
TGTAGTAATGATGATGGTAGTAGTAGTAATGATGATGGTAGTTGTAGTAATGATGATGGTAGTTGTAGTCCTGATGGTAGTTGTAGTAATGATGATGGTAGTAGTAGTGATGATGATGGTAGTTGTAGACCTGATGATGGTAGTTGTAGTCCTGATGGTAGTTGTAGTAATGATGATGGTAGTTGTAGACCTGATGATGGTAGTTGTAGTCCTGATGGTAGTTGTAGTCCTGATGGTAGTTGTAGTAATGATGATGGTAGTTGTAGACCTGATGATGGTAGTTGTAGTCCTGATGGTAGTTGTAGTAATGATGATGGTAGTTGTAGTAGTTGTAGTAGTAATGATGATGGTAGTTGTAGTCCTGATGGTGGTATTTGTAGTCCTGATGATGGTAGTTGTAGTAGTAGGGTAGCAGGGGCGGGGCGGCAGGGTAGCCTAGTGGTTAGAGCGTTGGACTAGTAACCGGAAGGTTGCAAGTTGATGATGGAGCTGACAAGGTACAAATCTGTCGTTCTGCACCTGAACAAGGCAGTTAACCCACTGTTCCTAGGCCGTCATTGAAAATAAGAATTTGTTCTTAATAGTAACCGGAAGGTTGCAAGTTCAACCCCCCGAGCTGACAAGGTACAAATCTGTCGTTCTGCACCTGAACAAGGCAGTTAACCCACTGTTCCTAGGCCGTCATTGAAAATAAGAATTTGTTCTTAACTGACTTGCCTGGTTAAATAAAGGTAAAATAAAATAAAAAATAAAAGTAGTAGTAGTAATGCTGATGGTAGTTGTAGTAATGATGATGGTAGTTGTAGTAATGATGATGGTAGTTGTAGTAATAATGATGGTAGTTGTAAGTCATGATGATGGTAGTTGTAGTAATGATGGTAGTAGTAGTAGTAATGATGATGGTAGTTGTAGTAATGATGGTAGTAGTTGTAGTAATGATGGTAGTAGTTGTAGTAATGATGATGGTAGTAGTAGTAATGATGATGGTAGTAGTAGTAATGATGATGGTAGTTGTAGTAATGATGGTGGTAGTAGTAGTAATGATGATGGTAGTAGTAGTGATGGTGATGGAAGTAGTGATGATGATGGTAGTTGTAGTAATGATGATGGTAGTAGTAGTAATGATGATGGTAGTTGTAGTAATGATGATGGTAGTAAATGATGGTAGTAATGATGATGGTAGTAGTAGTGATGATGATGGTAGTAGTAGTGAATGATGGTGATGGTAGTAGTAGTAATGATGATGGTAGTTGTAGTAATGATGATGATGGTAGTTGTAGTAATGATGATGGTAGTAATGATAGTTGTAGTGATGGTAGTTGTAGTAATGATGATGGTAGTTGTAGTAATGATGATGGTAGTAGTAGTAATGATGGTAGTAGTAGTAATGATGATGGTAGTTGTAGTAATGATGATGGTAGTAGTAGTAATGATGATGGTAGTAGTAGTAATGATGATGGTAGTAGTAGTATGATGATGGTAGTTGTAGTAATGATGATGGTAGTAGTAGTGATGATGATGGTAGTTGTAGATGATGATGGTAGTTGTAGTAATGATGATGGTAGTAGTAGTAATGATGATAGTTGTAGTAATGATGATGGTAGAGTAGTAATGATGATGGTAGTAGTAGTAGTGATGATGGTAGTAGTAGTAGTAATGATGATGGTAGTTGTAGTATGATGATGGATGGTAGTAGTAGTGATGATGGTAGTAGTAGTAATGATGATGGTATGTTGTAGTAATGATGATGGTAGTAGTAGTATGATGAGTAGTTGTAGTAATGATGATGGTAGTTGTAGTAATGATGATGGTAGTAGTAGTAATGATGGATGGTAGTAATGATGATGGTAGTAGTAGTAATGATGATGGTAGTAGTAGTAATGTAGTTGTAGTAGTTGTATGATGATGGTAGTAGTAGTAATGATGATGGTAGTTGTAGTAATGATGATGGTAGTTGTAGTAATGATGATGGTAGTAGTAGTGATGATGATGGTAGTTGTAGTAATGATGATGGTAGTTGTAGTAATGATGATGGTAGTAGTAGTAATGATGATGGTAGTAGTAGTAATGATGATGGTAGTTGTAGTAATGATGATGGTAGTTGTAGTAATGATGATGGTAGTAGTAGTGATGATGATGGTAGTTGTAGTAATGATGATGGTAGTAGTAGTAGTAATGATGATGGTAGTAGTAGTAATGATGATGGTATGATGGTAGTAGTAATGATGATGGTAGTAGTAGTAGTGATGATGATGGTAGTTGTAGTAATGATGATGGTAGTTGTAGTAATGATGATGGTAGTAGTAGTAATGATGATGGTAGATTAGTAGTAATGATGATGGTAGTAGTAGTAATGATGATGGTAGTAGTAGTAATGATGATGGTAGTAGTAGTGATGATGATGGTAGTAATGATGATGGTAGTAGTAGTAATGATGATGGTAGTTGTAGTAATGATGATGGTAGTAGTAGTAGTAATGATGATGGTAGTAGTAGTAATGATGATGGTAGTTGTAGTAATGATGATGGTAGTAGTAGTAATGATGATGGTAGTAGTAGTAATGATGATGGTAGTAGTAGTGATGATGGTAGTTGTAGTAATGATGATGGTAGTAGTAGTGATGATGATGGTAGTTGTAGTAATGATGATGGTAGTAGTAGTAATGATGATGGTAGTTGTAGTAATGATGATGGTAGTTGTAGTAATGATGATGGTAGTAGTAGTAATGATGATGGTAGTTGTAGTAATGATGATGGTAGTTGTAGTAATGATGATGGTAGTTGTAGTAGTAATGATGATGGTAGTAGTAGTAATGATGGTAGTTGTAGTAATGATGATGGTGTGATGGTAGTTGTAGTAATGATGATGGTAGTAGTAGTAGTAATGATGATGGTAGTAGTAGTAATGATGATGATGGTAGTTGTAGTAATGATGATGGTAGTAGTAGTGAGTAAGTAGTAATGATGATGGTAGTTGTAGTAATGATGATGGTAGTAGTAGTGATGATGATGGTAGTTGTAGTAATGATGATGGTAGTTGTAGTGATGATGGTAGTTGTAGTAATGATGATGGTAGTAGTAGTAATGATGATGGTAGTTGTAGTAATGATGATGGTAGTTGTAGTAATGATGATGGTAGTAGTAGTGATGGTGATGGTAGTTGTAGTAATGATGATGGTAGTAGTAGTAATGATGATGGTAGTTGTAGTAATGATGATGGTAGTTGTAGTAATGATGATGGTAGTAGTAGTAATGATGATGGTAGTAGTAGTAATGATGATGGTAGTTGTAGTAATGATGATGGTAGTAGTAGTAATGATGATGGTAGTAGTAGTAATGATGATGGTAGTTGTAGTAATGATGATGGTAGTTGTAGTGATGATGGTAGTTGTAGTAATGATGATGGTAGTAGTAGTGATGATGATGGTAGTTGTAGTAATGATGATGGTAGTTGTAGTCCTGATGGTAGTTGTAGTAATGATGATGGTAGTTGTAGTAATGATGATGGTAGTTAGTATGGTAGTAGTAGTAATGATGTAGTAGTTGTAGTATGATGATGATGTATGGTAGTAATGATGATGGATGATGATGGTAGTTGTAGTAGTAGTAGTAGTAATGATGATGGTAGTTGTAGTGATGATGGTGGTATAGTTGTAGTAATGATGATGGTAGTTGTAGTAATGATATGGGGTAGCATGGGGTAGTAATGATGATGGTAGGTAGTAGTAATGATGATGGTAGTAGTAGCGTGATGGACTAGTAATGATGGAAGGTTGCAAGTTCAATGATGGAGTGACATGAGTAGTACAGTAATGATGTCGTTCTGATGGTAGAACAATGGCAGTTAATGATGATGGTAGTAGTAGTAATGATGATGGTATTGAAAATGATGATGGTAGTAGTAGTAATGAGTAGTAGTGTAATGGTTAGCAAGTTCATGATGGTAGTAGTGATGATGAGTAGTACAAATGATGATGGTTCTGCACCTGAACAAGGCAGTTAACCCGCTGTTCCTGGTAGTAGCCGTCATGAAAAGTAGTAAGTAATGATTGTTCTTAAATGATGATGTACTTAGCCTGGTTAAATGATGATGGTAGTTGTAAAATGATGAAAAATGAAAATAAAAAATAAAAGTAGTAGTAGTAATGATGATGGTAGTTAGTAGTAATGATGATGGTAGTTGTAGTAATGATGATGGTAGTTGTAGTAATGATGATGGTAGTAGTAGTAATGATGGTAGTGTATGTAGTAATGATGATGGTAGTTGTAGTAATGATGATGGTAGTTGTAGTAATGATGATGGTAGTAGTAGTAATGATGATGGTAGTAGTAGTAATGATGATGGTAGTTGTAGTAATGATGATGGTAGTAGTAGTAATGATGATGGTAGTAGTAGTAATGATGATGGTAGTAGTAGTAATGATGATGGTAGTAGTAGTAATGATGATGGATGTAGTAATGATGATGGTAGTAGTAGTAATGATGATGGTAGTAGTAGTAATGATGATGGTAGTAGTAGTAATGATGATGGTAGTTGTAGTAATGATGATGGTAGTAGTAGTAATGATGATGGTAGTAGTAGTAATGATGATGGTAGTTGTAGTAATGATGATGGTAGTGATGGTAGTAATGATAATGATGATGATGGTAGTAGTAGTAATGATGATGGTAGCAGTAATGATGATGGTAGTAGTAGTAATAATGATGGTAGTAGTAATGATGATGGTAGTTGTAGTAATGATGATGGTAGTAGTAGTAATGATGATGGTAGTAGTAGTAGTAATGATGATGGTAGTAGTAGTAATGATGATGGTAGTAGTAGTAATGATGATGGTAGTTGTAGTAATGATGATGGTAGTAGTAGTAATGATGATGGTAGTAGTAGTAATAATGATGATGGTAGTAGTAGTAATGATGATGGTAGTTGTAGTAATGATGATGGTAGTAGTAGTAATGATGATGGTAGTTGTAGTAATGATGATGGTAGTTGTAGTAATGATGATGGTAGTTGTAGTAATGATGATGGTAGTAGTAGTAATGATGATGGTAGTAGTAGTAATGATGATGGTAGTAGTAGTAATGATGATGGTAGTAGTAGTAATGATGATGGTAGTTGTAGTAATGATGATGGTAGTTGTAGTAATGATGATGGTAGTAGTAGTGATGATGATGGTAGTTGTAGTAATGATGATAGTAGTAATGATGATGGTAGTAGTAGTAATGATGATGGTAGTTGTAGTAATGATGATGGTAGTAATGTAGTAGTAATGATGATGGTAGTTAGTAATGATGATGGTAGTTGTAGTAATGATGGTAGTTGTAGTAATGATGATGGTAGTTGTAGACCTGATGATGGTAGTTGTAGTAATGATGGTAGTTGTAGTAATGATGATGGTAGGTAGTAATGATGATGGTAGTTGTAGTAATGATGATGGTAGTAGTAGTAATGATGATGGTAGTAGTGTAGTAGTGTAGTAATGATGATGGTAGTTGTAGTAATGATGATGGTAGTAGTAGTAATGATGATGGTAGTTGTAGTAATGATGATGGTAGATGATGGTAGTAGTAATGATGATGGTAGTTGTAGTAATGATGATGGTAGTAGTAGTGATGATGATGGTAGTTGTAGTAATGATGATGGTAGTTGTAGTGATGATGGTAGTAGTAGTAATGATGATGGTAGTAGTAGTAATGATGATGGTAGTTGTAGTAATGATGATGGTAGTAGTAGTAATGATGATGGTAGTAGTAGTAATGATGATGGTAGTAGTAGTGATGATGATGGTAGTAGTAGTAATGATGATGGTAGTAGTAGTGATGATGATGGTAGTTGTAGTAATGATGATGGTAGTAGTAGTAATGATGATGGTAGTAGTAGTAATGATGATGGTAGTAGTAATGATGATGGTAGTAGTAGTAATGATGATGGTAGTTGTAGTAATGATGATGGTAGTAGTAGTAATGATGATGGTAGTAGTAGTAATGATGATGGTAGTAGTAGTGATGATGGTAGTTGTAGTAATGATGATGGTAGTAGTAGTAATGATGATGGTAGTAGTAGTAATATGATGGTAGTGATGATGGTAGTTGTAGTAATGATGATGGTAGTTGTAGTAATGATGATGGTAGTTGTAGTAATGATGATGGTAGTTGTAGTAATGATGGATGAGTTGTAGTAGATGTAGTAGTAATGATGATGGTAGTAGTAGTAATGATGATGGTAGTTGTAGTAATGATGATGATGATGATGTATGGTAGTAGTAGTAGTAATGATGATGTGGTAGTAGTAATGATGATGATGGCGTTGAGTAGTAATGATGATGGTAGTAGTAAGATGATGATGACAATGATGATGGTAGTAGTAGTAGTAATGATGATGGCAGTAGTAATGATGATGGTAGTTAATGATGTTCCTAGGTAGTAATGAAATGATAGAAGTTGTAATGATGATGGTAGTAGTAGTAATGATGAAGGTAGTAATGATGATGGTAGTAGTAGTAATAATGAACAAGTGGTAGTAGTGTAATGATGGTAATGATGATGGTAGTAATTTGTAGTAACTGATGATGGTATAGTAATGATGATGGTAAAATGATGAATAGTAGTTGTAAAAAATGATGGTAGTAGTAGTAATGATGATGGTAGTAGTAGTAATGATGATGGTAGTTGTAGTAATGATGATGGTAGTAGTAGTAATGATGATGGTAGTAGTAGTAATGATGGTAGTAGTAGTAATGATGATGGTAGTAGTAGTAATGATGATGGTAGTTGTAGTAATGATGATGGTAGTAGTAGTAATGATGATGGTAGTAGTAGTGATGATGGTAGTAGTAGTAATGATGATGGTAGTAGTAGTAATGATGATGGTAGTAGTAGTAATGATGGATGGTAGTAGTAGTAATGATGATGGTAGTAGTAGTAGTAATGATGATGGTAGTAGTAGTAATGATGATGGTAGTAGTAGTAATGATGATGGTAGTAGTAGTAATGATGATGGTAGTAGTAATGATGATGGTAGTAGTAGTAATGATGATGGTAGTAGTAGTAATGATGATGGTAGTAGTAGTAATGATGATGGTAGTAGTAGTAATGATGATGGTAGTTGTAGTAATGATGATGATAATGAGATGGTAGTAGTAGTATGATGATGGTAGTAGTAGTGATGATGATGTAATGATGAGTAGTAGTAGTAATGATGATGGTAGTAGTAGTAATGATGATGGTAGTTGTAGTAATGATGATGGTAGTAGTAGTAATGATGATGGTAGTAGTAGTAATGATGATGGTAGTAGTAGTAATGATGATGGTAGTAGTAGTAATGATGATGGTAGTTGTAGTAATGATGTAATGATGATAGTATGATGTAGTAGTAATGATGATGGTAGTAGTGAGTAATGATGATGGTAGTAGTAGTATGATGATGATGGATGGTAGTAGTAGTGATGATGGTGGTAGTAGTAGTAATGATGGTGGTAGTAGTAGTAGTAATGATGATGGTAGTAGTAGTAATGATGATGGTAGTAGTAGTAATGATGATGGTAGTAGTAGTAATGATGATGGTAGTAGTAGTAATGATGATGGTAGTAGTAGTAATGATGATGGTGGTAGTAGTAGTAATGATGGTGGTAGTAGTAGTAATGATGATGGTAGTAGTAGTAATGATGATGGTAGTAGTAGTAATGATGATGGTAGTAGTAGTAGTAATGATGATGGTAGTAGTAGTAATGATGATGGTAGTTGTAGTAATGATGATGGTAGTAGTAGTAATGATGATGGTAGTTGTAGTAATGATGATGGTAGTAGTAGTAATGATGATGGTAGTTGTAGTAATGATGATGGTAGTAGTAGTAATGATGATGGTAGTAGTAGTAATGATGATGGTAGTAGTAGTAATGATGATGGTAGTAGTAGTAATGATGATGGTAGTAGTAGTAATGATGATGGTAGTAGTAGTAATGATGATGGTAGTAGTAGTAGTAATGATGATGGTAGTTAGTAGTAATGATGATGGTAGTAGTAGTAATGATGATGGTAGTAGTAGTAATGATGATGGTAGTTGTAGTAATGATGATGGTAGTAGTAGTAATGATGATGGTGGTAGTAGTAGTAATGATGATGGTAGTTGTAGTAATGATGATGGTAGTTGTAGTAATGATGATGGTAGTAGTAGTAATGATGATGGTAGTTGTAGTAATAATGATGGTAGTAGTAGTATGATGATGGTAGTAGTAGTAATGATGATGATGATGGTAGTAGTAATAATAATGATGGTAGTAGTAGTAATGATGATGGTAGTTGTAGTAATGATGATGGTAGTAGTAGTAATGATGATGGTAGTAGTGATGATGATGGTAGTAGTAGTAATGATGATGGTAGTAGTAGTAATGATGATGGTAGTAGTAGTAATGATGATGGTAGTAGTAGTAATAATGATGATGTAGTAATGTAGTAGTAATGATGATGGTAGTAGTATGTAGTAATGATGATGGTAGTAGTAGTAATGATGATGGTAGTAGTAGTAATGATGGTGGTAGTAGTAGTAATGATGGTGGTAGTAGTAGTAATGATGGTGGTAGTAGTAATGATGGTGGTAGTAGTAATGATGGTGGTGGTAGTAATGATGATGATGGTAGTAGTAGTAATAATGATGGTAGTAGTAGTAATGATGATGGTAGTTGTAGTAATGATGATGATGGTAGTAGTAGTAGTAATGATGGTAGTAGTAGTAATGATGATGGTAGTAGTAGTAATGATGATGGTAGTAGTAGTAATGATGATGGTAGTAGTAGTAATGATGATGGTAGTAGTAGTAATGATGATGGTAGTAGTAGTAATGATGATGGTAGTAGTAGTAATGATGATGGTAGTAGTAGTAATGATGATGGTAGTAGTAGTAATGATGATGTAATAATAGTAGTAGTAATGATGATGGTAGTTGTAGTAATGATGATGGTAGTAGTAGTAATGATGGTGGTAGTAGTGATGATGATGGTAGTAGTAGTAGTAATGAATGATGATGATAGTAGTAGTAAGTAATGATGATGGTAGTAGTAGTATGATGATGGTATGATGATGGTGGTAGTAGTAGTAATGATGATGGTAGTAGTAGTAATAATGATGATGGTAGTAGTAGTAATGATGATGGTAGTTGTAGTAATGATGATGGTAGTAGTAGTAATGATGATGGTAGTTGTAGTAATGATGATAGTAGTAGTGATGTATGGTAGTAGTAGTAATGATGATGGTAGTAGTAGTAATGATGATGGTAGTTGTAGTAATGATGATGGTAGTAGTAGTAATGATGATGGTAGTAGTAGTAATGATGATGGTAGTTGTAGTAATGATGATGGTAGTAGTAGTGATGATGATGGTAGTAGTAGTAGTGATGATGATGGTAGTAGTAGTATGATGATGATGTAGTAGTAGTAGTGATGATGATGGTAGTAGTAGTAATAATGATGGTAGTAGTAGTAATGATGATGGTAGTAGTAGTAATGATGATGGTAGTAGTAGTAATGATGATGGTAGTTGTAGTGATGATGATGGTAGTAGTAGATGATGGTAGTAGTAATGATGATGGTAGATGATGGTAGTAGTAATGATGATGGTAGTTGTAGTAATGATGATGGTAGTAGTAGTGATGATGATGGTAGTAGTATGATGATGGTAGTAGTAGTGATGATGATGGTAGTAGTAGTAATGATGATGGTAGTAGTAGTAATGATGATGGTGGTAGTAGTAATAATGATGATGGTAGTAGTAGTAATGATGGTAGTTGTAGTGATGATGATGGTAGTTGTAGTAATGATGATGGTAGTAGTAATGATGATGGTAGTAGTAGTAATGATGATGGTAGTAGTAGTAATAATGATGGTGGTAGTAGTAATGATGATGGTAGTAGTAGTAATGATGATGGTAGTAGTAGTAATGATGATGGTAGTAGTAGTAATGATGATGGTAGTAGTAGTAATGATGATGGTATGGTAGTAGTAGTGATGATGATGGTAGTAGTAATGGTAGTAGATGATGATGGTAGTTGTAGTAGTAATAATGATGGTAGTAGTAGTAATAATGATGATGGTAGTAGTAGTAATGATGATGGTAGTTGTAGTAATGATGATGGTAGTAGTAGTAATGATGATGTATGATGATGAGTAGTAGTAGTAATGATGATGGTAGTAGTAGTAATGATGATGGTAGTAGTGTAATGATGATGGTAGTAGTAGTAATGATGATGGTAGTAGTAGTAATGATGATGGTAGTTGTAGTAATGATGATGGTAGTAGTAGTAATGATGATGGTAGTAGTAGTAATGATGATGGTAGTAGTAGTAATAATGATGGTAGTAGTAATGATGATGGTAGTTGTAGTAATGATGATGGTAGTTGTAGTAATGATGATGGTAGTAGTAGTAATGATGATGGTAGTAGTGATGATGATGGTAGTAGTAATGATGATGGTAGTAGTAGTAATGATGATGGTAGTTGTAGTAATGATGATGGTAGTAGTAATAATAATGATGGTAGTAGTAGTAATGATGATGGTAGTTGTAGTAATGATGATGGTAGTTGTAGTAATGATGATGGTAGTAGTAGTAATGATGATGATGGTAGTTGTAGTGATGATGATGGTAGTAGTAGTAATAATGATGATGGTAGTAGTAGTAATAATGATGGTAGTAGTAGTAATGATGGTGGTAGTAGTAGTAATGATGGTGGTAGTAGTAGTAGTAATGATGATGGTAGTAGTAGTAATAATGATGATTGTAGTAGTAGTAATGATGGTGGTAGTAGTAGTAGTAATGATGATGGTAGTAGTAGTAATAATGATGATGGTAGTAGTAGTAATGATGATGGTAGTTGTAGTAATGATGATGGTGGTAGTAGTAATAATGATGATGGTAGTAGTAGTAATGATGGTAGTTGTAGTGATGATGATGGTAGTTGTAGTAATGATGATGGTAGTAGTAATGATGATGGTAGTAGTAATGATGATGGTAGTTGTAGTAATAATGATGGTAGTAGTAGTAATGATGATGGTAGTAGTAGTAATGATGATGGTAGTTGTAGTAATGATGATGGTAGTTGTAGTGATGATGATGGTAGTAGTAGTAGTGATGATGATGGTAGTAGTAGTAATGATGATGGTAGTTGTAGTGATGATGATGGTAGTAGTAGTAATAATGATGGTAGTAGTAGTAATGATGGTAGTAGTAGTGATGATGATGGTAGTAGTAGTAATAATGATGGTAGTTGTAGTGATGATGATGGTAGTAGTAGTAATAATGATGGTAGTAGTAATGATGATGGTAGTTGTAGTGATGATGATGGTAGTTGTAGTGATGATGATGGTAGTAGTGATGATGATGGTAGTAGTAGTAATGATGGTAGTAGTAGTGATGATGGTGGTAGTAGTAGTAATGATGGTAGTAGTAGTGATGATGATGGTAGTAGTAGTAATGATGATGGTAGTAGTAGTAATGATGATGGTAGTAGTAATGATGATGGTAGTTGTAGTAATGATGATGGTAGTTGTAGTGATGATGATGGTAGTTGTAGTGATGATGGTAGTTGTAGCGATGATGGTAGTTGTAATGATGATGGTAGTTGTAGTGATGATGGTAGTTGTAGTGATGATGATGGTAGTAGTAGTAATGATGATGATGGTAGTTAGTAGTGATGATGATGGTAGTAGTAGTAATGATGATGGATGTAGTAGATGATGGTAGTTGTAGTAATGATGATGGTAGTAGTAGTAATGATGGTAGTAGTAGATGATGATGGTAGTTAGTAGTAATGATGATGGTAGTTGTAGTAATGATGATGGTAGTTGTAGTAATGATGATGGTAGTTGTAGTGATGATGGATGGTAGTGATGGTAGTAGTAATGATGATGGTAGTAGTAGTAATGATGATGGTAGTAGTGATGATGGTAGTAGTAGTGATGATGATGGTAGTAGTAGTGATGATGATGGTAGTAGTAGTAATGATGGTAGTAGTAGTGATGATGGTGGTAGTAGTAGTAATGATGGTAGTAGTAGTGATGATGATGGTAGTAGTAGTAATGATGATGGTAGTAGTAATGATGATGTAGTAGTAGTAGTAATGATGATGGTAGTAGTAGTAATGATGATGGTAGTAGTGGTAATGATGGTGGTAGTAGTAGTAATGATGATGGTAGTAGTAATAATAATGATGGTAGTAGTAGTGATGATGGTAGTAGTAGTGATGATGGTAGTAGTAGTAATGATGGTAGTAGTAGTAATGATGATGGTAGTAGTAATGATGATGGTAGTAGTAGTAATGATGATGGTAGTAGTAGTAATGATGATGGTAGTAGTAGTAATGATGATGGTAGTAGTAGTAATGATGATGGTAGTAGTAGTAATGATGATGGTAGTAGTAATGATGATGGTAGTAGTAGTATGATGAGTAGTAGTAATGATGGTAGTAGTAATGATGATGTAGTAGTAGATGAGTAATGAGTAATGATGGTAGTAGTAGTAATGATGATGGTAGTAGTAATGATGATGGTAGTAGTAGTAATGATGGTAGTAGTAGTAATGATGATGGTAGTGTAGTGATGATGGTAGTAGTAGTAATGATGATGGTAGTTGTAGTAATGATGATGGTAGTAGTAGTAATGATGATGGTAGTTAGTAGTAATGATGAGTAGTAGTAATGATGGTGGTAGTAATGTAGTAGTAATGATGGTGGTAGTGGTAGTGAGGTAGTAATAATGATGATGGTAGTAGTAGTAATGATGATGGTGTAGTAGTAATGATGATGGTAGTAGTAATGATGATGGTAGTAGTAGTAATGATGATGGTAGTAGTAGTAATGATGATGGTAGTAGTAGTAATGATGATGGTAGTTAGTAGTAATGATGATGGTAGTAGTAGTAATAATGATGATGGTAGATGGTAGTAGTAATGATGATGGTAGTAGTAGTAATAATGATGGTAGTTGTAGTAATGATGATGGTAGTTGTAGTAGTAATGATGATGGTAGTTGTGTAATGAAGTTGATGATGGTAGTTGTAGTAATGATGATGGTAGTAGTAGTAATGATGATGGTAGTTGTAGTAATGATGATGGTAGTAGTAGTAATGATGATGGTAGTAGTAGTAATAATGATGGTAGTAGTAGTAATAATGATGGTAGTTGTAGACCTGATGATGGTAGTTGTAGTCCTGATGATGGTAGTTGTAGACCTGATGATGGTAGTTGTAGTCCTGATGGTGGTATTTGTAGTCCTGATGATGGTAGTTGTAGTAGTAGGGTAGCAGGGGCGGGGCGGCAGGTTAGCCTAGTGGTTAGAGCGTTGGACTAGTAACCGGAAGGTTGCAAGTTCAACCCCCCGAGCTGACAAGGTACAAATCTGTCGTTCTGCACCTGAACAAGGCAGTTAACCCACTGTTCCTAGGCCGTCATTGAAAATAAGAATTTGTTCTTAACTGACTTGCCTGGTTAAATAAAGGTAAAATAAAAATAAAATAAAAAATAAAAGTAGTAGTAGTAATGATGATGGTAGTTGTAGACCTGATGATGGTTGTTGTAGTACTGATGTAATGGTGAGGATCACAGTTATAACTTTGTTATAGTTTTAGTAGGTAGAGATGTTAGAGGTAGAAATGCTACTAGTGGTAAAGGTAGTCCTAGTAATGGTTGATGTGCCCAAGAACACCAAGGTAACCTGTGTAAATGACTACCGACCCGTTGCACTCACTTCTGTAGACATGAAGTGCTATGAAAGGCTGGTCATGGCTCACACCTACACCATCATCCCAGAAACCCTAGACCCACACCAATTTGAATACCGCCCTAACAGATCCACAGATTATGCCATCTCTATTGCACTCCACACTGCCCTTTCCCACCTGGACAAAAGGAACACCTATGTGAGAATGCTATTCATTGACTACAGCTCAGCGTTCAACACCATAGTGACCTCAGAGCTCATCACTAAGCTAAGGACCCTGGGACTAAACACCTCCCTCTACAACTGGATCCCGGGCTTCCTGACGGGCCGCCCCCAGGTAATAAGGGTAGGTAACAACACATCCGCCACGCTGATCCTCAACATGGGGGCCCCTCAGGGGTGCGTTCTCAGCCCCTTCCTGTACTCCCTGCTCACTCATGACTGCACAGCCAGGCACGACTCCAACACCGTCATTAAGTTTGCAGATGGCACAACAGTGGTAGGC
>NC_088407.1:11936747-11971747 GCF_034236695.1 Oncorhynchus nerka
GTAAGTGTTAAATTGGGTTGAGTAAGTGTTCAATTGGGTTGAGTAAGTGTTAAATTGGGTTGAGTAAGTGTTCAATTGGGTTGAGTAAGTGTTCAATTGGGTTGAAATCTGGTGACTGAGACAGCCACTGAATATCAAGAAATATCAGCAAGTTGAGCAGTCTTTGTCACTGAAGCTCCTGGCAAATGTGTCCCAACAACCACCCCTCTTTTAAAGTCCCCGAGATATCTTCTTCTAGCCATGGTGAGCAAAATAATTGGCAACTGGACATGGTTATACTTTTTTTATTTATTATTTCACCTTTATTTAACCAGGTAGGCCAGTTGAGAACAAGTTCTCATTTACAACTGTGACCTGGCCAAGATAAAGCAAAGCAGTTCGACACCAACAACAACACAGAGTTACACATGGAATAAACAAACATACAGTCAATAACACAATAGAAAAAAGGAAAGTCTATATACAGTGTGTGCAAATGGTGTGAGGAGGTAAGGCAATAACTAGGCCATAGTAGTTACAATTTAGCAAATTAACACTGGAGTGATAAATGAGCAGATGATGATGCGCAAGTAGAAATACTGGTGTGCAAAAGAGCAAAAAAGTAAATAAAAACAATATGGGGATGAGGTAGGTAGATTGGATGGGCTATTTACAGATGGGCTGTGTACAGCTGCAGCGATCGGTAAGCTGCTCAGATAGCTGATGCTTAAAGTTAGTGAGGGAGATATAAGTCTCCAACTTCAGCGACTTTTGCAATTCGTTCCAGTCATTGGCAGCAGAGAACTGGAAGGAAAGGCGGCCAAAGGAGGTCTTGGCTTTGGGGATGACCAGTGAGATATACCTGCTGGAGCGCGTGCTACTAGAGGGTGTTATGGTGACCAGTGAGCTGAGATAAGGCGGGGCTTTACCTAGCAAAGACTTAGATGACCTGGAGCCAGTGGATCTGGCGAAGAATATATAGCGAGGGCCAGCCAACGAGAGCATACAGGTCGCAGTGGTGGGTAGTAATATGGGGCTTTGGTGACAAAACGGATGGCACTGTAATAGACTGCATCCAGTTTGTTGAGTAGAGTATTGGAGGCTATTTTGTAAATGACGTCGCCAAAGTCGGGGATCGGTAGGATAGTCAGTTAATACATGACCCTAAGCATGATGGGATGTTCATTTCACACCTGTGTGGCAGCACCTGCTTTCAGTACACTTTGTATCCCTCATTTACTCAAGTGACCTGTACCTGTATATATTTATAACAATATGCCATTTAGCAGATGCTTTTATCCAAACAGACAGTCATGCATACATTTTACATATGGGGTGGCCCCGGGAGAGGAACCCTCTAACCTGACGCAAGAGCCATGCTCTACCAACTGAGCCATACTGTTAATGACATCATCACTACTCTTAATGACATCATCACTACTGTTAATGACACCATCACTACTGTTAGAGGAAACAGGACCAGTCAGAGGAAACTGGTTCAGTCAGAGGAAACAGGACCAGTCAGAGGAAACAGGACCAGTCAGAGGGAACAGGACCAGTCAGAGGGAACAGGACCAGTCAGAGGAAACAGGACCAGTCAGAGGGAACAGGTCCAGTCAGAGGAAACAGGACCAGTCAGAGGAAACAGGACCAGTCAGAGGGAACAGGACCAGTCAGAGGAAACAGGACCAGTCAGAGGGAACAGGACCAGTCAGAGGAAACAGGACCAGTCAGAGGGAACAGGACCAGTCAGAGGGAACAGGTCCAGTCAGAGGCAACAGGACCAGTCAGAGGGAACAGGACCAGTCAGAGGAAACAGGACCAGTCAGAGGGAACATGACCAGTCAGAGGGAACAGGACCAGTCAGAGGAAACAAGACCAGTCAGAGGAAACAGGACCAGTCAGAGGAAACAGGACCAGTCAGAGGAAACAGGTCCAGTCAGAGGAAACAGGACCAGTCAGAGGAAACAGGACCAGTCAGAGGGAACAGGACCAGTCAGAGGGAACAGGACCAGTCAGAGGAAACAGGTCAGAGGAAACAGGACCAGTCAGAGGGAACAGGACCAGTCAGAGGGAACAGGACCAGTCAGAGGGAACAGGACCAGTCAGAGGAAACAGGACCAGTCAGAGGGAACAGGACCAGTCAGAGGAAACAGGTGCAGTCAGAGGAAACAGGACCAGTCAGAGGAAACAGGACCAGTCAGAGGGAACAGGTCCAGTCAGAGGAAACAGGACCAGTCAGAGGGAACAGGACCAGTCAGAGGAAACAGGACCAGTCAGAGGGAACAGGTCAGAGGGAACAGGACCAGTCAGAGGAAACAGGTCAGAGGGAACAGGACCAGTCAGAGGAAACAGGACCAGTCAGAGGGAACAGGTCAGAGGAAACAGGTCAGAGGGAACAGGTCCAGTCAGAGGAAACAGGTGCAGTCAGAGGAAACAGGACCAGTCAGAGGGAACAGGTCAGAGGAAACAGGACCAGTCAGAGGAAACAGGACCAGTCAGAGGGAACAGGACCAGTCAGAGGAAACAGGACCAGTCAGAGGGAACAGGACCAGTCAGAGGAAACAGGACCAGTCAGAGGGAACAGGACCAGTCAGAGGAAACAGGTGCAGTCAGAGGAAACAGGACCAGTCAGAGGAAACAGGACCAGTCAGAGGGAACAGGTCCAGTCAGAGGGAACAGGACCAGTCAGAGGAAACAGGACCAGTCAGAGGGAACAGGACCAGTCAGAGGAAACAGGTCAGAGGGAACAGGACCAGTCAGAGGAAACAGGTCAGAGGGAACAGGACCAGTCAGAGGAAACAGGACCAGTCAGAGGGAACAGGTCAGAGGAAACAGGTCAGAGGGAACAGGTACAGTCAGAGGAAACAGGTGCAGTCAGAGGAAACAGGACCAGTCAGAGGGAACAGGTCAGAGGAAACAGGACCAGTCAGAGGAAACAGGACCAGTCAGAGGGAACAGGACCAGTCAGAGGGAACAGGACCAGTCAGAGGAAACAGGACCAGTCAGAGGAAACAGGACCAGTCAGAGGAAACAGGACCAGTCAGAGGAAACAGGTCAGAGGAAACAGGTCAGAGGAAACAGGTCAGAGGGAACAGGTACAATCATCCACAAAAGGAAGTAAGAAAAAAAGACTTGAATAAAGTTTCTATGACTTTATTGACTAGAAAATGACAATTTGGTGATGCGTGGGTTGTACAGCATATAGCTTACATCACCAAGATACCATACATGCCCTTAGTGGAGGCCACTGGGTTACCTATCTACCGTACTGTATGTTTGGGTAGAATATTTCTGCTGCGCTCCTATACCGCATATTAGGGGGCAGCCGGTGAGAAAAACAAAACGGGAGCAGAGTCCTAGCTCGCAACAGTGACGTCAGCGGCGAGGCCAGTCCAACCCGCCCCGCGCAGGGCCCGGTCATTGGTGGAGCGCAGGACAGCGAGCGGCGCGGTGGATAGACTGCCGCTACGCTATTGGGGGAGGGAAGACAAACTGGATCCGAACAACAAAATAAGACCAGATAACAACAATATCAAGTTGGAAATAGAAAGCGCGATACGCGGCTGCTCGAACATATTTACCCGTTAAAAATACTTTGGGTAAGAAAATGTGTTTTATATTCTGTTTGTGTTTTTACGTTATCAAACCGAGTCGACTGCACGGTTGGTGGTGTTGCTAAGTTTTCCATTGTCTCCAGGATCGAAGAGGACCGAAACAATTGTAGCATTTGAGCTAATTTGGGTGTGCTTGAATGTAACTACTTGTTCATTTTAATGCTATCACATTATACCCCGCTTTTCTCCACGGTAAACATAACTTTATCGTGCCGGTATATGATAACGTTGATACCTTTGGACCAAGGAGCGGAGAAAGTTGTGTTTGTGTGCGTGCACTTAAGCGAATAAATATTGTTGCAACATCGTGAAAGAGTATTCAAACGAGACTAACGTTGTGTCAGTTTTAATCACAATAAGGGTTTATACATGAATTCTATGTTTGGTTACATCATTTGTTATTACTATGGTATTATATAATTAGGCCTAGATACTACCAATATAGTATTTCTTGTAAGTCTATTCCTGCGTGTGTGATGGTGAATTCAATAACCTTGAATTGTTGTTTGTCTTTCATTCATTCCAATGTGTGATTAGCCTGGTTCCTCTCTAGGTTTTGGCCTTTCTAGGGAGTTTTTCCTAGCCAACGTGCTTCTACACCTGCATTGCTTGCTGTTTGGGGTTTTAGGCTGGGTTTCTGTACAGCACTTTGAGATATCAGCTGATGTACAAAGCGCTATATAAATACATTTGATTTGATTGACTGGGATTTGAACTCAGGGCACCAGGATGCCAAGACTGAGTTGGCCTCCTGAGCTAAAGCTTTGGTACAAAGATTCAGGGTCAAGCACATCTGTGTAATAATGTTGTCTTCCTCTCCTCTGCCTCTTTTCTCTTTCTCCCCCTTTCTCCCCCTTTCTGCTCTCTCTCTCTGCCCCCCCTCTCCATCTCTCACTTCCCTCTCTCTCTGCCCCCCCTCTCCATCTCTCACTTCCCTCTCTCTCTGCCCCCCTCTCCATCTCTCACTTCCCCTCTCTCTCTGCCCCCCCCTCTCCATCTCTCACTGCCCCCCCCTCTCTCTCTCTCTCCCCCCCCTCTCCATCTCTCACTTCCCCTCTCTCTCTGCCCCCCTCTCTCCATCTCTCACTTCCCCTCTCTCTCTGCCCCCTCTCCATCTCTCACTTCCCCCTCTCTCTCTGCCCCCCTCTCCATCTCTCACTTCCCCTCTGTCTCTGCCCCCCCTCTCCATCTCTCACTTCCCCCTCTCTCTCTCCATCTCTCTGCCCTCTCTCCATCTCTCACTTCCCCTCTCTCTCCATCTCTCTGCTCTCTCTCCATCTCTCTGCCCTCTCTCCATCTCTCACTTCCCTCTCTCTCCATCTCTCTGCTCTCTCTCCATCTCTCTGCCCTCTCTCCATCTCTCACTTCCCCTCTCTCCATCTCTCTGCTCTCTCTCCATCTCTCTGCCCTCTCTCCATCTCTCACTTCCCCTCTCTCTCCATCTCTCTTCCTCTCTCTCCATCTCTCTTCCCCTCTCCATCTCTCTGCCCTCTCTCCATCTCTCACTTCCCATCTCTCTCCATCTCTCTTCCCCTCTCTCTCCATCTCTCTTCCCCTCTCTCTCCATCTCTCTTCCCCTCTCTCTCCATCTCTCTTCCCCTCGCTCTCCATCTCTCTTCCCCCTCTCTCTCCATCCCTCTTCCCCCCTCTCTCTCCATCTCTCGCTTCCCCTCTCTCATCTCACTGCTTTCTCGTTTCCCCTCCTCACTCGCTCTTCCTCCATAGATGTCAGCATGGCTCAGATGTTTACTATATCAGACAGCGAGTCAGAGCCCTCAGAGGAGGTAGGAGAAACCGAAAAGGACCAATCATCTGCCGGAAAGGGGATGACTAGCGGTCCAATAGGCCACGCCCTCACTGTGCCTGAGATGAGACTGGCAGGTAGGACGCCCCAGAGGACTCTGGGAAATAACCACTATTGGTCTTACCAGGGTCGTGTTCATTAGGCCCCAAGCGGAAGAAAACGCACTGAAACAAGGATGGACTAGCTGGACTTTTCCAATAAGAAACGTTCCTTTTCGGTTGCAAAAATGTTTTCCACTGCGTGCCCTAATGAATATCACCCTGATAGTTAGCCACTCATAATGATCCCCAATAACATCTACTATCTTGTTGCTATGGCTGTCATAATGATCCCCAATAACATCTACTGTCTTGTTGCTATGGCTGTCATAATGAACCCCAGTAACATCTACTGTCTTGTTGCTATGGCTGTCATAATGAACCCCAGTAACATCTACTGTCTTGTTGCTATGGCTATCATAATGAACCCCAGTAACATCTACTGTCTTGTTGCTATGGCTATCATAATGAACCCCAGTAACATCTACTGTCTTGTTGCTATGGCTATCATAATGAACCCCAGTAAAATCTACTGTCTTGTTGCTATGGCTATCATAATGAACCCCAGTAACATCTACTGTCTTGTTGCTATGGCTATCATAATGAACCCCAGTAACATCTACTGTCTTGTTGCTATGGCTATCATAATGAACCCCAGTAACATCTACTGTCTTGTTGCTATGGCTATCATAATGAACCCCAGTAACATCTACTGTCTTGTTGCTATGGATGTCATAATGAACCCCAGTAACATCTACTGTCTTGTTGCTATGGCTATCATAATGAACCCCAGTAACATCTACTGTCTTGTTGCTGTGGCTGTCCTCTGTTTGGCACTCGGCAATAAGGAGATGGATTGGCGTTTTGGCCAATGCGATAGACTAGTGTCCTGTCCAGGGGGTGTACTTGTACATCAAGATGCCCCACTACAGAAACGGTGGACAGGCTCCTGCCCTATTGGCTGTTCTGGCTCACAGACAAGGCCACTCTCCCTCTTTTCTCTCCTCTAGGAGAGGGTCGGTTGAGGATGAACTCAGAGTCCCAGGCCCAGGAGCTCCAGGGTAGGGGGCCAGGGGTGGAAGGCATGCCCACAGATGGAGCATCTTTCCGGGGTCGCTCCCAGTCGGCCCCCCCTGCCCTCTGGGCGGCCAAGAGATACGGGCGGCAGCTCCGACGCATGAGTGACGAGTTTGATACGTGGCTGGATAAAGGGGTGAGACGTGGGAGAGAGGGGAGGGGGTGAGACGTGGGTCTGTGGGAGAGAGGAGGGGGGGTGAGACGTGGGTCTGTGGGGAGAGAGGGGTGGGGCTGTGGGAGAGGAGGGGGTGAGACGTGGGTCTGTGGGGAGAGGGGGTGGGGCTGTGGGAGAGAGGAGGGGGTGAGACGTGGGTCTGTGGGGAGAGGAGGGGGTGAGATGTGGGGCTGTGGGAGAGAGGAGGGGGTGAGACGTGGGTCTGTGGGAGAGAGGAGGGGGTGAGACGTGGGGCTGTGGGGAGAGGGGGTGGGGCTGTGGGAGAGAGGAGGGGGTGAGACGTGGGGCTGTGGGAGAGAGGGGGTGGGTCTGTGGGAGAGAGGAGGGGGTGAGACGTGGGTCTGTGGGAGAGAGGAGGGGTGAGACGTGGGTCTGTGGGAGAGAGGAGGGGGTGAGATGTGGGGCTGTGGGAGAGAGGAGGGAGTGAGACGTGGGTCTGTGGGAGAGAGAGGGGGTGAGACGTGGGGCTGTGGGATAGAGGAGGGGGTGAGACGTGGGTCTGTGGGATAGAGGAGGGGGTGAGACGTGGGTCTGTGGGAGAGAGGAGGGGGTGAGATGTGGGTCTGTGGGAGAGAGGAGGGGTGAGACGTGGGGCTGTGGGAGAGAGGAGGGGGTGAGACGTGGGGCTGTGGGAGAGAGGAGGGGGTGAGACGTGGGTCTGTGGGAGAGAGGGGGTGAGATGTGGGGCTGTGGGAGAGAGGAGGGTGAGACGTGGGTCTGTGGGAGAGAGGAGGGGGTGAGACGTGGGGCTGTGGGGGAGAGGAGGGGTGAGACGTGGGTCTGTGGGAGAGAGGAGGGGGTGAGACGTGGGTCTGTGGGAGAGAGGAGGGGGTGAGATGGGGCTGTGGGAGAGAGGAGGGGGTGAGAGGGGGTGAGGCCGTGGGGCTGTGGGAGAGAGGAGGGGGTGAGACGTGGGGCTGTGGGAGAGAGGAGGGGTGAGACGTGGGGCTGTGGGAGAGAGGAGGGGGTGGACGTGGGGCTGTGGGAGAGAGGAGGGGGACGTGGGGCTGTGGGAGAGAGGAGGGGGTGAGACGTGGGGCTGTGGGAGAGGAGGAGGGGGTGAGACGTGGGGCTGTGGGAGAGAGGAGGGGGTGAGACGTGGGTCTGTGGGAGAGAGGAGGGGGTGAGACGTGGGTCTGTGGGAGAGAGGAGGGGGTGAGACGTGGGTCTGTGGGAGAGAGGAGGGGGTGAGCCGTGGGTCTGTGGGAGAGAGGGGGTGGGGCTGTGGGAGAGGAGGGGGTGAGACGTGGGTCTGTGGGAGAGAGGAGGGGGTGAGACGTGGGGCTGTGGGATAGAGAGTAGGGGGTAAGACGTGGGGCTGTGGGATAGAGAGGAGGGGGTGAGACGTGGGGCTGTGGGAGAGAGGAGGGGTGAGACGTGGGTCTGTGGGATAGAGAGGAGGGGGTGAGACGTGGGTCTGTGGGATAGAGAGGAGGGGGTGAGACGTGGGTCTGTGGGATAGAGAGGAGGGGTGAGACGTGGGATAGAGGGGAGGGGGTGAGACGTGGGTCTGTGGGAGAGAGGGGAGGGGGTGAGACGTGGGTCTGTGGGAGAGAGGAGGGGGTGAGACGTGAGTCTGTGGGAGAGAGGAGGGGGTGAGGCGTGGGTCTGTGGGAGAGAGGGGAGGGGGGATGAGATGCTTCAATCTTGTATCAAAAAAAATTAAATAGGCCCCAAAATAAACTGTTTTCCTTTCTTTCTCTCCCTCTATTGCATAACCTCTGACCTCTATAGGAGATGAGGCGGGTGAAGAGTGCAGGAGCAGCCAAACAGATGACCAAGTCCCCCAGCTGGTGGGCGTACCTGTTCAGTCATAAGGAGACAGAGACAGAACATACCCCTATCATCCCGCCACGATCATCTGAGTAAAGAGGAGGATGGGGGGGGGAGAGGGGGGAGGAAGGCGAGAGAGGTGGAGAAGGGAGAGGAGGATGGAGGGAGGGAGAGACAGAGGATGGAGAGAGGGATGGGCCTACCTGTTCTCTCACCAAGAGACAGAACCCACCCGTAATCGTACCGCTATTGAACCACGATCATCAGAGTACAGAGAAGGGGATGTTTCCCATGCCAATAAAGCCCCTTGAATTGAAATTGGGAGAGAAAAAGAGGGGGACAGAAGATGGATTGAGAAAGGGATAGATGGGCCTCCCTGTTCTCAGCTGCTACTGATCCACGATCAGCAAAGTGTAGAGAGGGATGGAGGGAGAGGAAGGAGAGAGACATATGGATGGAGGGAGAGGAAAGAGAGAGACAGGAGAGAGGGAGAGGAAAGAGACAGGAGAGAGGGAGAGGAAAGAGACAGGAGAGAGGGAAAGAGGGAGGGAGAGAGATGGATAGTGGGAGAGACAGGAGGGAGAGGAAAGTGTTGAGAGGTAGGAGACAGTAATACATAAAAGGTCAATCAAAATAAAGTAGAGGGTGGAGAGGTAGAAGGAGACAGATAAAATGAGACTAAAAGAGGTGGATGAGACCTTCCCCATACAAGAACAACTCGTTTTCCAGCAAGAAATAGATTTAACTTCACTCTAGTAAAACATCCACCCAAAGCCCAAGCAGGCCTTTAGTTAATCATTTGGACTGTTTCTCCCATTAACACTATGCAACACTGAGAGAGTCCAGACACCATGCACTGAGACAGAACAAAACAAAATGGAGGTTGGGTTCTCTCATAAACTCTTCTCCGCCTCAATTAATCTCTCCTTGTTTCCTCGTATCCTATTTCCTCCTCAACCTCCCTCCCTTCCCCCTGACCTTCTTCTCCAATGCATTTTTAGAAGAACACGAGGAGCGGTGGGGTAAGGAATCAAGGAAAGATGGATTGAGAATGAGTGTTAATGTGGTTGTATCCCAAATGGCAGCCTATTCCCCACAGGCTCTGGTCTAAAGTAGTGCACTACATAGGGAATAGGGTGCCATAGGTCCTGGTCTAAAGTAGTGCACTACATAGGGAACCGGGTGCCATTTGGGACAGAGACCGTGTGGTAGTTAGCAACCACAACCACCGCCATCTTAGAGTGATGGCTGCACTCCAACAACTAGCCCCATTTCAAAATAAATGTCTCAAATATGAAGAACCATCTTGTGGTTAAATGACAATCTTTGATAGCAGTGCTAATGATGTGTTTTGTATTAAACAAGAACTGCAGGGGAACCTTTTATCAGACAATAGAAATGAATTTAACTAAGATGTAGACTTTCAGAGCAAAACCAATGAGAATTAAAGACTTGGGTCTTTAAAAACTGTAAATACTGTTAATATTGCAATGAATTAAACTAAAAAAAATGGACAATAACATGTGAACTGCTGAACAACAAAATGTGATTTTTTTTAATTAATGTTACTATGTATATGTCCCAAGTGGTACCCTGTTCCCTATACAGTGCACTACTTCTGACCAGGGCCTATATAGGGAATAGGGTGCCATTTGAGACGAATCCCCTCTGTAAGCTTGTATCTTTTCTTTTTCTACTTAGAGGTGCTACTGCAAGGTCTTCCGTTGCAGCCCAAATCAACCCCCTACACTTCCAGGCGGTCCCAATTCGTTCCCTACCCCCTCGATGTTAGGGGCTGGATAGGTATAAGCAGTGCAGGTGGTTGACCTTTCAAAAAAAAAAAATCCATATCTGTAAACATTGAATGGTTAGAGCTCGGGCTCCCGAGTGGCGCAGCGGTCTAAGACACTGCGTCTCAGTGCTAGAGGCGTCACTACAGACACCCTGGTTTGATTCCAGGCTGTGATTGGGAGTCCCAAAGGGTGGCGCACAGTTGGCCCAGCGTCGTCCGGGTTTGGCCTGGGGGGGGGTAGGCCGTAATTATCAATAAGAATTTGTTCTTAACTGACTTGCCTAGTTAAATAAAAGTTTAGTGTTTAAAAAACCATGTTTTATTCAGATCAGTCCGTCTTTATAGTGCAACTACTCCTGATTAGGGGGTAGGGGTTGATTTGGGATTCAGCAGTAGCTTCAATGATCTGCCTTTCTGTACGAGTCCAGGCCTTTCTCTGTGACTGGGCCATGGCTGCCAGCACTACCTACCTACCGCCTTAGGCCCCGGGCTCAGTCACACGGCAGAGAAGCACAAACACGCAGGGTATGTCCCGCATCACAACGTTGGCAATACTCTGCAACGGTATGTAGAGGAATCCTTCTCAACAGACAGCTTGTCATGCACTACTGGTGCCTGCAGCACACGGGCTGTGTTCTAGATCACAACGTTGCTAAACTAATCTCTGCAGTTGTATATATATATATATATATAAAGTGTTTATCAACAACAACAAAACGTTGGTCGGTAAATCTGTGCAACATCTGTTCTTTCTCCATTTCACAGACCTTACAAGTTTTTTTTTAATTCTGCCTTTTAAATCTGTATTTGTTTTTAAACTGTTTTTAACTTGGTTTGTGCAACGTTTTGTGGTGTTGAACATATCCTGTTAAAACAGGACTGGGCTCGAGTCTAGATAGAATTGTGCAAAGGGAAGCTTGCCTTGCGGTCTTCTCTTGCTTGCGTCCCAAATGGCACCCTATAGGGAATAGGGTTCCATTTGGTATTCTCTATAGGGAATAGGGTTCCATTTGGTGTTCTCTAGGGAATAGGGTTCCATTTGGTATTCTCTATAGGGAATAGGGTTCCATTTGGTGTTCTCTATAGGGAATAGGGTTCCATTTGGTATTCTCTATAGGGAATAGGGTTCCATTTGGGACTCAATCTCTGGTATTACTTGAAACTTGATGTGTATGGGGGGGGGATCTTGAATACTTTTGCTTTCTTTTTCTACAAAATTACTTTTGTAAATGTATTTTCTTTTTGTGACCACTTGGTGTACTATGGGCATAAGTAAACAAATAAACAAATCATTTTTACTAATCGTTCACTTGGTGCTTTTTTGTGTGTTTTTTTTGCATTTTATTAAAATGTATATACACACCGACTTATTAAATAACATCGTCACTTGATATGAGGACAATATTTACAGTGAAACTATCAAATTAATACAGATTTTAATCATTTGTAACAAATATCACATGAAAAATAATAGCATTGATCTTGGTATCATAATCTTCCTCAGATGTCTTTGTGTGTTGCAAAAAAAAAAAAAAAATCTACTCTTAGTTCAAGAATCTCAGTGGGAAACTTAAGTTCTGTCGATACTTTGACATCTTATCAACGTTTGCTTCATAGCAATCCAGTCAGTCAGTGAGTATGTAGCTTCAGGCTAACGTCAAGGCATTCAAAGCAGTAGTCTTTGGGCTACAGGCCCCATCTCCTCCACTGGGTTATCCTGCTACCTCAGGCTACCTGTGAAGGGTCCCAACAGTATTTCTGTCCACAGTCCATCCCCCCCAGCCTCTCCATATCTTCAGCAGTCAGCTCAAAGTCAAACACGTGGCCGTTCTCTGCTACCCTGGTGGGGTGAGATGACTTGGGTAGGACGGGGACACCCTGCTGTACCGCCCATCTGAGCAGCACCTGTCACACACGATGAAGGAATAAGCCAGGGGAAGATGGGGAACAAAACAGGGAAGAAGAGAAGGAATTAAATGACTTCATTAGGGTGTATTGCCACTTCCAGAACATAGAAGGGGAGAAGAGAAGGAAAGGAATTAAATGACTTCATTAGGGTGTATTGCCACTTCCAGAACATAGAAGGGGAGAAGAGAAGGAAAGGAATTAAATGACTTCATTAGGGTGTATTGCCACTTCCAGAACATAGAAGGAACATAGAAGGGGAGAAGGAAAGGAATCAAATGACTTAATTAGGGTGTATTGCCACTTCCGGAACACTCCACCCACTCGGACAGACACAGTACCTGTGCAGTGGTCAGGCCATATCCCTGTGCAATCTGGACCACTAAAGGGTCCTGGAGGAGAGAGCCAGTCCCCAGGGAGGAGTAAGCCTGGAAACAGACACCCTTCTCCCCACACAGATGCCTCATCTCACCCTGGGACAGACGGGGATGGAACTCTACCTGGACGGAGAGATTATTCAATAACATTTCAGATTTATAATACCGAATGGTCATTTATCCAAAGTGAAATTGACATTTTGGTCATTCAGTTTTATATCTTTTGTTTGAAGCCTGAAATGTGGCAAAAGGTCGCAAAGTTCAAGGGGGCCGAATACTTTCGCAAGGCACTGTATAGTTTAAAACCAGGACAAGTACAACAGTAAACTGTGAATACTTAAGGTTTATAGTTGATATCAGGACAAATCTTATGTCTGTCCTGTAGTACGGCGCGGTGTTAGTTTGTTTTTGTTTACCTGTAGTACGGCAGGATATTAGTTTGTTTTTGTTTACCTGTAGTACGGCGCGGTGTTAGTTTGTTTTTGTTTACCTGTAGTACGGCAGGATATTAGTTTGTTTTTGTTTACCTGTAGTACGGCGCAGTGTTAGTTTGTTTTTGTTTACCTGTAGCACGGTGCGGTGTTAGTTTGTTTTTGTTTACCTGTAGTACGGCGCGGTGTTAGTTTGTTTTTGTTTACCTGTAGCACGGTGCGGTGTTAGTTTGTTTTTGTTTACCTGTAGTACGGCAGGATATTAGTTTGTTTTTGTTTACCTGTAGTACGGCGCGGTGTTAGTTTGTTTTTGTTTAC
This sequence comes from Oncorhynchus nerka, assembly GCF_034236695.1. Taxonomy (NCBI): domain Eukaryota; kingdom Metazoa; phylum Chordata; class Actinopteri; order Salmoniformes; family Salmonidae; genus Oncorhynchus; species Oncorhynchus nerka. The sequence continues at coordinate 11,950,034 of NC_088407.1, forward strand.
CTGTAGTACGGCAGGATATTAGTTTGTTTTTGTTTACCTGTAGTACGGCGCGGTGTTAGTTTGTTTTTGTTTACCTGTAGTACGGCAGGATATTAGTTTGTTTTTGTTTACCTGTAGTACGGCGCGGTGTTAGTTTGTTTTTGTTTACCTGTAGTACGGCAGGATATTAGTTTGTTTTTGTTTACCTGTAGTACGGCGCAATGTTAGTTTGTTTTTGTTTACCTGTAGCACGGTGCGGTGTTAGTTTGTTTTTGTTTACCTGTAGTACGGCGCGGTGTTAGTTTGTTTTTGTTTACCTGTAGTACGGCAGGATATTAGTTTGTTTTTGTTTACCTGTAGTACGGCGCGGTGTTAGTTTGTTTTTGTTTACCTGTAGTACGGCAGGATATTAGTTTGTTTTTGTTTACCTGTAGTACGGCGCGGTGTTAGTTTGTTTTTGTTTACCTGTAGTACGGCGCGGTGTTAGTTTGTTTTTGTTTACCTGTTACACGGCGCGGTGTTAGTTTGTTTTTGTTTACCTGTAGCACGGCGCGGTGTTAGTTTGTTTTTGTTTACCTGTAGCACGGCTCAATGTTAGTTTGTTTTTGTTTACCTGTAGCACGGCGCGGTGTTAGTTTGTTTTTGTTTACCTGTAGTACGGCGCAATGTTAGTTTGTTTTTGTTTACCTGTAGCACGGCGCAATGTTAGTTTGTTTTTGTTTACCTGTAGCACGGCGCAATGTTAGTTTGTTTTTGTTTACCTGTAGTACAGCGGGGGTGACACAACACCCCTCCAGTAGCTCCTTCATATGTCCTGGGGTGTAGTTGGACACCCCTATGGCCCTCAGCTTCCCCTGGGCGTGGAGCTCCTCTAACACTGCCCAGCTCTGAGCTCTATTCTCTGGGTTCCGCTTGTCTCCCACCCCCAGACCCTGGGTCCCTGGCCAGTGGATCAAGTATAGATCTATATAGTCTAGATCCAGCAGTTCTAGACTCCTCAGAGCTCCGTCCCTGTGGAACAGAGTTTGAAATGCAAACAATATGACTGATTAGAGTCATATTTGTACATACCTGGTCAGCATTTTGGGCACTGGCCAGCCGGGCTAGTAGACCATAATTTCTACAGGCCCAGATGGCATTCTATTAGCCAAAGGTCCTACGCTACACTAGGGCTGGGCGGTATACCGTATTTTACTATATACACCAGTAGTTATGGACGGACCGGTTTGGGTTTTTACTTTACCTTCTATAACGTTATTTGAATGCTTGGTTTATTAAATGTGATAGGTCGTGTGTAACGTCAACTTCTATAGTTTCGAAAATGGACGTTACACTCTCTGCTCCCTCTCTCTCTCTCCATGCCACTTTCCACACAGTCCTAGCCCCGCCCCCTGTCACTCAAGGAGGGCATTTGTTGTTGCTTGACCACAAGACACTCGTGTTCAGTCTGCATGGTCAATGCAGCACATGAAACAATGTTGATGACAACGATTCTATTTGAACTTTCATTCTTAATATAAATCCACTAGCGTTCTATAATGACACTATTAGTTTGTGTTTCTTACATCAGCAAACAGCTAGTTTATCTTTCCTTAGCACGTTTTTGCTAAATCGTGTTAGCCGCTAATGGAAAAAGACCCATTGAAATCACTTACAATGTACGTGTTGCCACACACTATTCATAAAGAATAACTTTTACTATTCAAAAACATCAAATACAGCAAACAATTAGAAGAATACAATGATATGACATTTGGGCCATATCGCCCAGCCCTAGGCTATACCACGGGCCATATCGCCCAGCCCTAGGCTATACCACGGGCCATATCGCCCAGCCCTAGGCTATACCATGGGCCATATCGCCCAGCCCTAGGCTATACCACGGGCCATATCGCCCAGCCCTAGGCTATACCATGGGCCATCGCCCATCGCCCAGCCTAGGCTATACCACGGGCCATATCGCCCAGCCCTAGGCTATACCACGGGCCATATCGCCCAGCCCTAGGCTATACCACGGGCCATATCGCCCAGCCCTAGGCTATACCACGGGCCATATCGCCCAGCCCTAGGCTATACCACGGGCCATATCGCCCAGCCCTAGGCTATACCATGGGCCATATCGCCCAGCCCTAGGCTATACGGGCCATCGCCCAGCCCTAGGCCATATCGCCCAGCCCTAGGCTATACCACGGGCCATATCGCCCAGCCCTAGGCTATACCACGGGCCATATCGCCCAGCCCTAGGCTATACCACGGGCCATATCGCCCAGCCCTAGGCTATACCACGGGCCATATCGCCCAGCCCAGGCTATACCACGGGCCATATCGCCCAGCCCTAGGCTATACCACGGGCCATATCGCCCAGCCCTAGGCTATACCACGGGCCATATCGCCCAGCCCTAGGCTATACCACGGGCCATCGCCCAGCCCTAGGCTATACCACGGGCCATATCGCCCAGCCCTAGGCTATACCACGGGCCATATCGCCCAGCCCTAGGCTATACCATGGGCCATATCGCCCAGCCCTAGGCTATACCACGGGCCATATCGCCCAGCCCTAGGCTATACCACGGGCCATATCGCCCAGCCCTAGGCTATACCACGGGCCATATCGCCCAGCCCTAGGCTATACCACGGGCCATATCGCCCAGCCCTAGGCTATACCACGGGCCATCGCCCAGCCTAGGCTATACCACGGGCCATATCGCCCAGCCCTAGGCTATACCACGGGCCATATCGCCCAGCCCTAGGCTATACCACGGCCATATCGCCCAGCCCTAGGCTATACCATGGGCCATATCGCCCAGCCCTAGGCTATACCATGGCCATATCGCCCAGCCATATCATGGGCCCAGCCCTAGGCTATACCATGGGCCATATCGCCCAGCCCTAGGCTATACCATGGGCCATATCGCCCAGCCCTAGGGGCCATATCGCCCAGCCCTAGGCTATACCACGGGCCATATCGCCCAGCCCTAGGCTATACCACGGGCCATATCGCCCAGCCCGCTATACCCGACCCTAGGCTATACCACGGGCCATATCGCCCAGCCCTAGGCTATACCATGGGCCATATCGCCCAGCCCTAGGCTATACCATGGGCCATATCGCCCAGCCCTAGGCTATACCATGGGCCATATCGCCCAGCCCTAGGCTATACCATGGGCCATATCGCCCAGCCCTAGGCTATACCATGGGCCATATCGCCCAGCCCTAGGCTATACCATGGGCCATATCGCCCAGCCCTAGGCTATACCATGGGCCATATCAGCCCTAGGCTATACCATGGGCCATATCAGCCCTAGGCTATACCACGGGCCATCGCCCAGCCCTAGGCTATACCATGGGCCATATCGCCCAGCCTAGGCTATACCATGGGCCATATCGCCCTAGGCTATACCATGGGCCATATCGCCCAGCCCTAGGCTATACCATGGGCCATATCGCCCAGCCTACCATGGGCCATATCAGCCCTAGGCTATACCACGGGCCATATCGCCCAGCCCTAGGCTATACCACGGGCCATATCGCCCAGCCCTAGGCTATACCACGGGCCATATCGCCCATCCCTAGGCTATACCACGGGCCATATCGCCTAGGCTATACCATGGGCCATATCACCTAGGCTATACCATGGGCCATATCGCCTAGGCTATACCATGGGCCATATCGCCTAGGCTATACCATGGGCCATATCGCCTAGGCTATACCATGGGCCATATCGCCTAGGCTATACCATGGGCCATATCGCCTAGGCTATACCATGGGCCATATCGCCTAGGCTATACCATGGGCCATATCGCCTAGGCTATACCATGGGCCATATCGCCTAGGCTATACCATGGGCCATATCGCCTAGGCTATACCATGGGCCATATCGCCCAGCCCTAGGCTATACCATGGGCCATATCGCCCAGCCCTAGGCTATACCATGGGCCATATCGCCCAGCCCTAGGCTATACCATGGGCCATATCGCCCAGCCCTAGGCTATACCATGGGCCATATCGCCCAGCCCTAGGCTATACCATGCAACATTTGGGCCATATCGCCCAGCCCTAGGCTATACCATGGGCCATATCGCCCAGCCCTAGGCTATACCATGGGCCATATCGCCCAGCCCTAGGCTATACCATGGGCCATATCGCCCAGCCCTAGGCTATACCATGCAACATTTGGGCCATATCGCCCAGCCCTAGGCTATACCATGCGACATTTGGGCCATATCGCCCAGCCCTAGGCTATACCATGCGACATTTGGGTCATATCGCCCAGCCCTAGGCTATACCATGCAACATTTGGGCCATATCGCCCAGCCCTAGGCTATACCATGCAACATTTGGGCCATATCGCCCAGTCCTAGGCTATACCATGCGACATTTGAGAATCCAACATTTTGGCACATTTCCTTCTAGCTTTAATTTACATCCCTGTACCTGGCTCTGGAGCCCTGGTCCTTGGGGCCCAGCTTGCTGGTGATGAAGACGTCTGCTCGGGAGAGGCCGTGTTCGGGTAGGAGTCGCCGCAGTGCTCGACCCAGGTCAGCCTCGTTCCGGTAGACAGAGGCCGTGTCAAATGAGCGGTAGCCGGTGGAGAGCGCTGCGTCGACGGCCTGGAGGATCTCATCAGGGCCGCGGAGCCGGTAGGTACCCAGACCCAGGAGAGGCATCCTGGCCCCGGTGTTGAGCAGAACAGATGGGGTGGGGGAGGAGTGGATGGGAGAAATGGAGAGGGTGGGGGCGGAGGGAGAGGGCTGAGGATCAGACATCTAGGGGTGTTGAAGGTACCTGGACACTGGGGGAAAGAGGGAGAGAAAAGAGAGGGAGAAATGAGAGAAGAATAACAAAATGGGGACTGTGTCAGCCGCTATCCGGGGGCTAGAAGGCAATTGACTGGTGGGTGTGTTGGCTGAAACATAACCAAAACTGTGACTATTGCCATTATATTACTTGGCAACAGCACAATCAAGTATCAAAACAATGGCAGAGTATCTTCTCAAGGCTACATAGAGATTGTGCGTGTAGCATAATTACACTAATTATGACAGTTCAAAAGTTCGGATACTTCCATGGCTAGCTAACGTTAGCGATGAATTACAATAACACAACAAGCAATTTCTACCTCGATTTAGTACGGCATGCATATAAAGAATATACACAATTTTAACTGACATACGAGTAATTGTAAATACCCATTTAATAGATGTGTTGATAAAAAAATTGTACAAACATGCTTGTAAATTGTCTGTTGCAGCATAAAACCTTTCAACGTGAATCACTCATGTGACTTTTTTGTGAAACTTCCTGTTCTCCGTCACCATAGAGACACGAGCGAGGAAGACGATGACTGGATGAAGCGTTGGCCAATTAGCGAGAAGAAAGATGCTTGGAGGCGGGAACTTGTCCCTCGCTGCAACGCGAGCGAGCAGATCCTGTGACCGGTTTCGTTGCGGCTTTGGTTTTGAAAATTGTGGGTGCCCTGAATCGGTGAATTACGGTATGCTTGTGTTTACCGTGTCGTTAACAGGTTTTATGTTTCAGTTGTGAGGAGTTTGTCAGCACCACAACATACACAGTTAGTTAATAATTAACCTTACTAGATCAGCTAGCTAGCTAGTAGAAGAGGTAGCCTTTGTGTGAGTGACTATATTAGTAACGTTAGCTAGCTAGCTAACAGTAGCAATCTAACGTTAACTAATTCAAACGACATTTCTCGTATGAATTCATCCATTCATGAATCATTTTCTCAGTTCCTACCAAAGTCATCTAATCTGATTTGTCCTGCTAGTAGTGAGCAGTGGACCTACCCCTTGATCATGACTCACTTACGTAACAGCAGAGATTCCCTAACTTTTTTGTCCCACGACCCCATTTTTACATCTGAAAATTATCGTGACAACAACCATGTAATTAGCAGCCAATGTAAACTTTTTTATTTGGGGCTATGGCAGTCAATTGAAAAACATTCTAACAGTATTTCTGATTGTCTTCTCAACTCACCATCACATAATAATGGCTGGAATGGCATCAAACACATGGGAACCAGAAGCACAACCATTTCTGCAGCCTTCCAATCAGGCCTTTATGGTAAAGTGGCCAGAGGGAAGCCACTCCTCAGTAAAAGGCATGTGACAGCCCGCTTGGAGTTTGTCAAAATGCACCTAGAGAACTCTCAGAACATGAGAAACAAGATTCTCCGGTATGATGAAACCAAGATTGAACTCTTTGGCCTGAATGCCAAGCGTAACGTCTGGAGGAAGCCTGGCACCACCCTTACGGTGAAACATGGTGGTGGCAGCATCATGCTGTTAGGATGTTTTTCAGCGGCAGGGACTAGGAGACTTGTCAGGTTCGGGGAAAGATGAACTGAGCAAAGTACACAGAGATCATTAATATAAACCTGCTCCAGAGCGCTCAGGACCTCAGACTGGGGCAAAGGTTCCAACAGGACAACGACCCTAAACACAACGCCAAGATAATGCAGGAGTGGCTTTGGGACAAGTCTCTGAATGTCCTTGAGTGGCCCAGCCAAAACCCAATCAAACATCTCTAGAGAGACCTGAAAACAGCTGTGCAGCTACGCTCCCCATCCTATCTGACAGAGCTTGAGAGGATCTGCAGAAAATAATGGGAGAAACTCCCCAAATACAGATGTGCCAAGCTTGTAGAGTCATACCCAAGAAGACTCAAGGCTGTAATCACTGCCAATGGTGCTTCAACAAAGTACTAAGTAAAGGGTCTGAATACTTATGTAAATGTGATATTTTATTTTGTATACATTTGCAAAACTTTTTTTTTTAACTGTTTTTGCTTTGTCATTATTGGGTATTGTGGCTGTAACATAACAAAATGTGGAAAAAGTCCAGGGGTCTGAATACTTTGAGTGCACTGTATATACAGTAACAGTCAAAAGTTTGGACACCTACTCATTCAAGTTTTTTTTTGTATTTTTACTATTTTCTACATTGTAGAACAATAGTGAAGACATCAAAACTATGAAATAACACATATGGAATCATGTAGTGACCTGTTTTAAAGGTTTAAAGGTTTTGTTCACATCAGCTACCGAGAGTGTTATCACACAGAACAGCTGGTGCTCTCATGCATGCTTCAGTGTTGCTTGCCTCGATGCGAGCATAAAAGGCATTTAGCTCGTCTGGTAGTCTTGCGTCACTGGGCAGCTCGCGTCTGGGTTTCCCTTTTGTAGTCTAATCGTTTTCAAGCCCTGCCACATCTGGTGAGCATCAGAGCCGGTGTAGTAGGATTCAATCTTAATCCTGTATTGACGCTTTGCTTGTTTGATGGTTCGTCTGAGGGCATAGCAGGATTTCTTATAAGCGTCCGCATTAGTGTCCCGCTCCTTGAAAGAGGCAGCTCTGGCCTTTAGCTCCATGCGGATGTTTCCTGTAATCCATGGCTTCTGGTTAGGATATGTACGTACAGTCACTGTGGGGACGACGTCATCAATGCACTTATTAATGCACTTATCCCCTTTTCCGGCATCTTTTCTTCACGCAAAAGGTGTGCATTTGGGCCTGTTCCAGTGAAAGCAGGATATCCTTCTCGTTGGTGTCACGTTCGTCATAACGAGGAGACCAAGGCGCAGCGTGATAAGAATACATTATTCTTTATTTACACGAAGAACATCATTAAACAAACAAAACAACCGTGAGGTTATAAGACACGAGTGCTGACAGGCAACTACACATAGACAATAACCCACAAAACCAAAATGGCAACCTAAATAGGATCCCCAATCAGAGACAACGATAAACAGCTGTCTCTGATTGGGAACCAATTCAGGCCACCATAGATCTACATTTACCTAGACATACCAAAACCCCATAGAATTATAAAAAACCCTAGACAAGACAAAACACACATACCACCCTTGTCACACCCTGACCTAACTGAAATAATAAAGAAAACAAAGATAACCAAGGTCAGGGCGTGACAGTTGGACTTGTTAAAGGAAAAAGTTGCTTCCAGTCCGCGGTGAGTAATCGCTTTTCTGATGTCCAGGAGTTATTTTCGGTCATAAGAGACGGTAGCAGCAACATTATGTACAAAATAAGTTAAGACAAAAAATTACATAATTTCTCAATTGGTTGGGAGAATGTAAAATGTCAGCCATGTTCTTCGGGGCCATCTTTGTCACTCATCTGTAGAATGTTTTTGTATTTCTCCTGCATGCTTGGGTTCAGTTCGTTCACTTTCCCAAATATGTCTGTTACATAGGCAAGGAGACATTTTCTTTTCATTACACAGAAAGTAAACCAAGTCTGTTTTCTTACATCTATTGTGAATGACAACAGTTCCTCTCTCAATGCGGAAACATCTTTCCAACACTCCCCCTCACTAACCACCAAGCCTCACTAACCACCAAGCTTCACTAACCACCAAGCCTCACTAACCACCAAGCCTCACTAACCACCAAGCTTCACTAACCACCAAGCCTCACTAACCACCAAGCCTCACTAACCACCAAGCCTCACTAACCACCAAGCTTCACTCACCACCAAGCTTCACTCACCACCAAGCCTCACTCACCACCAAGCTTCACTAACAACCAAGCTTCACTCACCACCAAGCTTCACTCACCACCAAGCTTCACTCACCACCAAGCTTCACTAACCACCAAGCTTCACTCACCACCAAGCTTCACTCACCACCAAGCTTCACTCACCACCAAGCTTCACTAACCACCAAGCTTCACTCACCACCAAGCTTCACTCACCACCAAGCTTCACTCACCACCAAGCTTCACTCACCACCAAGCTTCACTAACCACCAAGCTTCACTAACCACCAAGCTTCACTAACCACCAAGCTTCACTCACCACCAAGCTTCACTCACCACTAAGCCTCAGTGTGAAATAGAAAAATCGTCATGCTCTGATCCCATTTCTCCACGTAGTTTTGTGAACAGGTGTGAGCGCAGTGGATGTGGTTTGATGTGGTTTACAATGGAAGTTACCTGCTGCAGTATATCTCTGAGTTCTGTGTCCAGCTCTTTTGCCACCAGTTGCTCTCGGTGTATCCATTCTAGCTCAGTGGGTGTATCATACAATGTGTCCATATGGCAGAGGGAGACACATTCATAACTAGAGTGCAGAGGCCTGCCTGCCGTCCCACCATAGATGAAGCCCCATCTTCGATCCCATGGAATCTGTTTTTTGTCAATATAGCCCGACATGTATAGCGAACAAAAGTCAACGCATGGTCATCTCGGCCCTCCAAGTGGACGTTAGCTGTGAGAGCATCATCTGGGGAGTTTTTGAGTCGTTCAGTCAGAGTTTCTTCTTGATTGCTAGCAATAGCATAAATTCTTAGTTTAACAGTGTTATCTGACAAAGGTATTGATGTGAGTTTCAGTGTGTCTGCCTCCCCACACGTTGGTTTCACCATATCAATTGCTGGCGGTAATATTAAAGTCTCTGTAATGGTGTGTGGTTTCATAGTGTAGCAGGTCTCGCCATTTACTGTGGGAAGTGTGGCCTTTTACCATGATATCAGAGCGCTGTCTGGCCTTTTACCATGATATCAGAGCGCTGTCTGGCCTTTTACCATGATATCAGAGCGCTGTCTGGCCTTTTACCATGATATCAGAGCGCTGTCTGGCCTTTTACCATGATATCAGGGCGCTGTGTGGCCTTTTACCATGATATCAGGGCGCTGTCTGGCCTTTTACCATGATATCAGGGCGCTGTTTGGCCTTTTACCATGATATCAGGGCGCTGTTTGGCCTTTTACCATGATATCAGGGCGCTGTGTGGCCTTTTACCATGATATCAGGGCGCTGTGTGGCCTTTTACCATGATATCAGGGCGCTGTGTGGCCTTTTACCATGATATCAGGGCGCTGTGTGGCCTTTTACCATGATATCAGGGCGCTGTGTGGCCTTTTACCATGATATCAGGGCGCTGTGTGGCCTTTTACCATGATATCAGGGCGCTGTGTGGCCTTTTACCATGATATCAGGGCGCTGTTTGGCCTTTTACCATGATATCAGGGCGCTGTCTGGCCTTTTACCATGATATCAGGGCGCTGTGTGGCCTTTTACCATGATATCAGGGCGCTGTCTGGTTGAATTACATCCTTTAGATGAGAATCGTTTTATTTAGAATTTTAAGGTGAACCACATTACAATGATTATCAAGATACAAACATGATATTATAATATATATATTTTTTTTTTGTGTGTGTATATATATATTTTTTTTTGGGGGGGGGGGGGGGATTTTGGAAATTCTCCCATGACCCTATTTTTCATGTCAGGGACCCCTAGTTTGGGAACTGCTGCATTACACAATAACGATCATTGGAAGAAGGTGTGTTCTGGAAAGGTGGAGTTGTTAAGGTCCCTGTGTTCTGGAAAGGTGGAGTTGTTAAGGTCCCTGTGTTCTGGAAAGGTGGAGTTGTTAAGGTCCCTGTGTTCTGTAAAGGTGGAGTTGTTAAGGTCCCTGTGTTCTGTAAAGGTGGAGTTGTTAAGGTCCGTGTGTTCTGGAAAGGTGGAGTTGTTAAGGTCCCTGTGTTCTGTAAAGGTGGAGTTGTTAAGGTCCGTGTGTTCTGGAAAGGTGGAGTTGTTAAAGTCCCTGTGTTCTGGAAAGGTGGAGTTGTTAAGGTCCCTGTGTTCTGGAAAGGTGGAGTTGTTAAAGTCCCTGTGTTCTGGAAAGGTGGAGTTGTTAAGGTCCCTGTGTTCTGGAAAGGTGGAGTTGTTAAAGTCCCTGTGTTCTGTAAAGGTGGAGTTGTTAAGGTCCCTGTGTTCTGTAAAGGTGGAGTTGTTAAAGTCCCTGTGTTCTGGAAAGGTGGAGTTGTTAAGGTCCCTGTGTTCTGGAAAGGTGGAGTTGTTAAGGTCCCTGTGTTCTGTAAAGGTGGAGTTGTTAAGGTCCCTGTGTTCTGTAAAGGTGGAGTTGTTAAGGTCCCTGTGTTCTGTAAAGGTGGAGTTGTTAAGGTCCCTGTGTTCTGGAAAGGTGGAGTTGTTAAGGTCCCTGTGTTCTGGAAAGGTGGAGTTGTTAAGATCCCTGTGTTCTGGAAAGGTGGAGTTGTTAAGGTCCCTGTGTTCTGTAAAGGTGGAGTTGTTAAGGTCCCTGTGTTCTGTAAAGGTGGAGTTGTTAAGGTCCCTGTGTTCTGGAAAGGTGGAGTTGTTAAGATCCCTGTGTTCTGGAAAGGTGGAGTTGTTAAGGTCCCTGTGTTCTGGAAAGGTGGAGTTGTTAAGGTCCCTGTGTTCTGTAAAGGTGGAGTTGTTAAGGTCCCTGTGTTCTGGAAAGGTGGAGTTGTTAAGGTCCCTGTGTTCTGGAAAGGTGGAGTTGTTAAGGTCCCTGTGTTCTGTAAAGGTGGAGTTGTTAAGGTCCCTGTGTTCTGGAAAGGTGGAGTTGTTAAGGTCCCTGTGTTCTGGAAAGGTGGAGTTGTTAAGATCCCTGTGTTCTGGAAAGGTGGAGTTGTTAAGGTCCCTGTGTTCTGTAAAGGTGGAGTTGTTAAGGTCCCTGTGTTCTGTAAAGGTGGAGTTGTTAAGGTCCCTGTGTTCTGTAAAGGTGGAGTTGTTAAGGTCCCTGTGTTCTGTAAAGGTGGAGTTGTTAAGGTCCCTGTGTTCTGTAAAGGTGGAGTTGTTAAGATCCCTGTCACTTGGTGTGAACAGTAACATGCGGTGCTGTTTTGGAAGCACAAGGACCTCAATTTTTCACATCAGCGATGAAATAATAAATAAATTGATAGAAACCTTGATCAGATTGGGGTTAGTGTTCCCACGCGGCCTTATTGCCATGTTAGAGCGCTTGTTTACGGAAAACACATGAACGTGGGACGTGGGTAATGACATAGAACTGCAGAGAGAAGGCAGAATGTCGCCTAGAGTTTTAGAGCGGAGGGGTGGACCGTGGCTTTCCAGTACCCTATCACATTCATTCATTCATCTTTTTCTTCTCAGCGTGGACCATGCCTATACAATCCTTCTCCTTTCCTTTGCCTGAGACCAGGTTCTTCCAGGCTGGACAACATGTCTACAAGTTCAAGATCAGGGGAGGCAATAACTGCAGGTGTGTATATATATATATATGGTGTGTGTGACACCAGGCTGATTAGTGGACATTATATTTCCACAGTGAAGTGAAGTTGATGGGAGAAGAGTTTGTCAATCGGGAGTTGGAGGTAGGACACTGTGTCATCCATCCATTATTTTATCCTTCCATTCATTCATCCTTTCATCCATCCATTATTTCATCCATCCATTCATGAATGAATTAATATATGAATGAATTCATCCGTGTTTCTGTCTCCGTGTAGAATACCATTAGAGCGGTGCTAGCCAACCTGGACTGTCTCCAGCCGTTCACTACCCCACACTTCACTGTCTACCCTTGTATCCTTCCTTGTCTTGACACCAGTGTTTCCCCCAACATTCATTTAGCAGTGATTGCCACCACCCAGTTTTGGGGATTGTAAATCATTTTCCTTGTAAACTTAAATGACTAAAACAAGATATAAAGTATGTAGAAAAGATAATGGACCTATATATTTTAAAAGAAAATCATCTTTGAGAAATATTAATCAACTAAATAAAAAATAGACAGTCAGGGAGAATCTAAAATTTAAAAAATGCCATGGAGCCCTATTTGTTATAGTGTTTGAGTCACTCAAATAGCATAGGCACACAGCATAAACCATGGCAAATGTGTACCATTGCAGGATATTAGCTGTAAAACTGCATTTTCTCTCAGCCCCATGGCAAAAATGTGTCTAATTGCAGGATATTAGCTTTAAAACTGCATTTTCTCTCAGCCCCATGAGAAAATGTGTCCAATTGCAGGATAATAGCTTTAAAACTGCATTTTCTCTCAGCCCCATGAGAAAATGTGTCCAATTGCAGTATAATAGCTTTAAAACTGCATTTTCTCTCAGCCCCATGACAAAATGTGTCCAATTGCAGGATAATAGCTTTAAAACTGCATTTTATCTCAGCCTCATGTCAAAATGTGTACAATTGCAGGAAAATCTGCTTTAAAACGGCAACATTTTGTCTCTGTAGCCAAGAGGAGGGCCTCTAAAATGTTCTGTGCCCCCGGACCCCCCTATAGCAAAAGGACACCAAATCCCCCATGCAAATATTGCCACCGCTACTGAAAACCTAGCGGGAAACACTGCACACACACTGGACCGTCTCCTCACACACCTGACCGTCTCCTCACACACTGGGCCGTCTCCTCACACACTGGACCGTCTCCTCACACACTGGACCGTCTCTTCACACACACTGGACCGTCTCTTCACACACACTGGACCGTCTCTTCACACACTGGACCGTCTCCTCACACACTGGACCGTCTCCTCACACACTGGACCGTCTCCTCACACACTGGACCGTCTCCTCACACACTGGACCGTCTCCTCCTCACACACTAAGTTGGATTTTCCCAGGGTATCTCAATGACTTAGTAAACAAGTTGGCGTTACCCTGGGAAAATCCAAGTTATCTCAGTAAATACTTGGTGAATACCAGGTGACTGTCAGTGGTTGTTGTAGTAATTGTCGTAGTTGTTGTTGTAGTAGTAGGAAACTCAGCAAAAAAATAAACGTCCTCTCACTGTCAACTGCGTTTATTTTCAGCAAACTTAACATGTGTAAATATTTGTATGAAAATAACAAGTATCAACAGCTGAGACATAAACTGAACAAGTTCCACAGACATGTGACTAACAGAAATTGAATCATGTGTCCCTGAACAAAGGGGGGGTCCAAATAAAAAGTAACAGTCAGTATCTGGTGTGGCCACCAGCTGCATTAAGTACTGCAGTGCATCTCCTCCTCATGGACTGCACCAGATTTGCCAGTTCTTGCTGTGAGATGTTACCCCACTCTTCCACCAAGGCACATTCAAGTTCCCGGACATTTCTGGGGGGAATGGCCCTAGCCCTCACCCTCCGATCCAACAGGTCCCAGACGTGCTCAATGGGATTGAGATCCGGGCTCTTCGCTGGCCATGGTAGAACATTGACATTCCTGTCTTGCAGGAAATCACACACAGAACAAGCAGTATGGCTGGTGGCATTGTCATGGCTGGAGGGTCCTGTCAGGATGAGCCTGCAGGAAGGGTACCACATGAGGGAGGAGGATGTCTTCCCTGTAACACACAGCGTTGAGATTGCCTGCAATGACAACAAGCTCAGTCCGATGATGCTGTGACACACCGCCCCAGACCATGACGGACCCTCCACCTCCAAATTGATCCCACTCCAGAGTACAGGCCTCGGTGTAAAGCTCATTCCTTTGACGATGAGCGCGAATCCGACCATCACCCCTGGTGAGACAAAACCGTGACTTGTCAGTGAAGAGCACTTTTTGCCAGTCCTGTCTGGTCCAGCGACGGTGGGTTTGTGACCATAGGCGACGTTGTTGCCGGTGATGTCTGGTGAGGACCTGCCTTACAACAGGCCTACAAGCCCTCAGTCCAGCCTCTCTCAGCCTATTGCGGACAGTCTGAGCACTGATGGAGGGATTGTGCGTTCCTGGTGTAACTTGGGCAGTTGTTGTTGCCATCCTGTACCTGTCCCGCAGGTGTGATGTTCGGATGTACCGAACCTGTGCAGGTGTTGTTACACATGGTCTGTCACTGCGAGGACAATCAGCTGTACGTCCTGTCTCCCTGTAGTGCTGTCTTAGGCGTCTCACAGTACGGACATTGCAATTTATTGCCCTGGCCACATCTGCAGTCCTCATGCCTCCTTGCAGCACGCAGATGAGCAGGGACCCTGTGCATCTTTCTTTTAGTGTTTTTCAGAGTCAGTAGAAAGGTCTCTTTAGTGTCCTAAGTTTTCATAACTGTGACCTTAATTGCCTACCGTCTGTAAGCTGTTAGTGTCTTAACGATCGTTCCACAGGTTCATGTTCATTAATTGTTTATGGTTCATTGAACAAGCAGGGACACAGTGTTTAAACCCTTTACAATGAAGATCTGTGAAGTTATTTTGATTTTTACGAATTATCTTTATGTTGTTGTTGTAGTAGTAGTTGTTGTTGTTGTAGTAGTTGTTGATGTTGTTGTTCTTGACGTTGCTGACTGACCAGACAAGAGTAAGTGGAAGAGAGTGTCCAAGTTTAAATTTGAGAAGATGTCAGGAGAGAAGCTGTCTGCTTACCCCTACCTAGTCACTGTGTACCTAGAGAACAACACACACACAGGTGAGTACCTGTACACACACACACACACACACACACACACACACACAGGTGAGTACCTACACACACACACACACACACACACAGGTGAGTACCTGTACACACACACACACACTCACAGGTGAGTACCTGTACACACACACACACAGGTGAGTACCTGTACACACACACACACACACACAGGTGAGAACCTGTACACACACACACACACACACAGGTGAGTACCTGTGTACACACACACACACACACACACACAGGTGAGAACCTGTACACACACACACACACACACACACACACACACACACACACAGGTGAGAACCTGTACACACACACACACAGGTGAGTACCTGTGTACACACACACACACACACACAGGTGAGAACCTGTACACACACACACACACAGGTGAGAACCTGTACACACACACACACAGGTGAGTACCTGTGTACACACACACACACACACACACACACAGGTGAGAACCTGTACACACACACACACACAGGTGAGAACCTGTACACACACACACACACAGGTGAGAACCTGTACACACACACACACACAGGTGAGAACCTGTACACACACACATACACAGGTGAGAACCTGTACACACACACACACACACAGGTGAGAACCTGTACACACACACACACACACATAGGTGAGTGTACTTCTTACCTTTTTCTTTTCTTCCAGAGATGTGTGTGGAAGAGTGCTGGACACCAGTGAGTACTATTCTCTGTTCTGTTATCACTACAACATGAAGTGTTGTCTTTGTTCAACTCTCAAAGCTCATTTAGGTTTGTGGCAGGCCTGGGTTCAAATACTATTCGAAATCATTTCAATCATTTTAATGATACTTGATTGAACCTAGAACGGCCCAATAGAACGGCCCAATAGAACCAGTAGAATACAACGGTAAACTCCGCCCATTCTGGTATTCCAGGCAGGCTAAATCAAACGCTATGTACGAGATTAGGAATAGTGTTTAAACCCAGGGCTGGTTCATGGTGCAGGTGAGAGCAGGAGAAGGCATCCCCCTCCTTCCTGCCAGTGGTCATGAGTGCCAGGCCAAGCGCAGTAAGACAGGACCACCACACTGGGGCACCCTAACACCACAACAAAGAGACTGTCTCATCATGCAGAGACCACAGTCACACATACATCAGTGAGTGTGTATTAGTGTGTGTGTGTGTACATACATCAGTGAGTGTGTATTAGTGTGTGTGTGTGTGTGTGTGTGTGTGTGTGTGTGTGTGTCCTTTGCCTTCCTTCCTGCCTGCTGTCCTACCTCACACACACACACACACACCGGCCACACCAGTCACACACACACCAGTCTCACACACACACACACACACACCGGGCCACATACACACACACACCGGCCACACACACACCAGTCACAGCCACACACACAACAGTCACACACACACACCAGTCTCACACACACCAACCACACACACACACCCGGCCACATACACACACCGGCCACACACAGCCACACACACACCAGTCACAGCCACACACACAACAGTCACACACACACACCAGCCACACACACACACACACCAGTCTCACACACACCAACCACACACACACACACCAGTCTCACACACACACCGGCCACACACAGCCACACACACACCAGTCACACACACACACACACACCAGTCTCACACACACCAACCACACACACACACCGGGCCACATACACACACACACACCGGCCACACACAGCCACACACACACCAGTCACAGCCACACACAACAGTCACACACACACACACACACCAGCCACACACACACACACTCCAGTCTCACACACACCAACCACACACACACACACGGGCCACACACACACACACACCAGCCACACACACACACCACCACACACACACACACACACGGGCCACATACACACACACACCAGTCACACACACACACACACCAGTCTCACACACACCAACCACACACACACACCGGGCCACATACACACACACACCGGCCACACACAGCCACACACACACCAGTCACACACACACCAGCCACACACACACACACTCCAGTCTCACACACACCGGCCACACACAGCCACACACACACCAGTCATTCCGTTATGAAAAGTTCAGACGGGGTGGTGAGAGAATCGGGCGCCATCTCCATCAGCCTGTCAGTCAGAGCAGCGGGCCGACAATAATGATTCAGCTCACACACAAATACACACTCTCGCACACACACAGTCACATTGACAAACACTTTCTCACTCATACACGGGAACACATACGCTCACTCCACTCTCTCAGACACACACAGTTGTTGAGGCAGAAGTAAGCAGATTAAATGAGGCACTGAGAATAGAAATCAGACGGCTCATTTAAATAACACTGAGAATAGAAATCAGACGGCTCATTTAAATAACACTGAGAATAGAAATCAGACGGCTCATTTAAATAACACTGAGAATAGAAATCAGACGGCTCATTTAAATAACACTGAGAATAGAAATCAGACGGCTCATTTAAATAACACTGAGAATAGACATCAGACGGCTCATTTAAATAACACTGAGAATAGACATCAGACGGCTCATTTAAATAACACTGAGAATAGACATCAGACGGCTCATTTAAATAACACTGAGAATAGATATCAGACGGCTCATTTAAATAATACTGAGAATAGAAATCATCATGGAAGGTCTCAGAGCTACAGTGCTTGTTTGTCAGACCAGGAGACGAATCTGAGATGGAAGGTCTCAGAGCTACAGTGCTTGTTTGTCAGACCAGGAGACGAATCTGAGATGGAAGGTCTCAGAACTACAGTGCTGTTTGTCAGACCAGGAGACGAATCTGAGATGGAAGGTCTCAGAGCTACAGTGCTTGTTTGTCAGACCAGGAGACGAATCTGAGATGGAAGGTCTCAGAGCTACAGTGCTGTTTGTCAGACCAGGAGACGAATCTGAGATGGAAGGTCTCAGAGCTACAGTGCTGTTTGTCAGACCAGGAGACGAATCTGAGATGGAAGGTCTCAGAGCTACAGTGCTTGTTTGTCAGACCAGGAGACGAATCTGAGATGGAAGGTCTCAGAACTACAGTGCTGTTTGTCAGACCAGGAGACGAATCTGAGATGGAAGGTCTCAGAACTACAGTGCTTGTTTGTCAGACCAGGAGACGAATCTGAGATGGAAGGTCTCAGAACTACAGTGCTGTTTGTCAGACCAGGAGACGAATCTGAGATGGAAGGTCTCAGAGCTACAGTGCTTGTTTGTCAGACCAGGAGACGAATCTGAGATGGAAGGTCTCAGAGCTACAGTGCTGTTTGTCAGACCAGGAGACGAATCTGAGATGGAAGGTCTCAGAGCTACAGTGCTGTTTGTCAGACCAGGAGACGAATCTGAGATGGAAGGTCTCAGAGCTACAGTGCTGTTTGTCAGACCAGGAGACGAATCTGAGATGGAAGGTCTCAGAACTACAGTGCTGTTTGTCAGACCAGGAGACGAATCTGAGATGGAAGGTCTCAGAACTACAGTGCTGTTTGTCAGACCAGGAGACGAATCTGAGATGGAAGGTCTCAGAACTACAGTGCTTGTTTGTCAGACCAGGAGACGAATCTGAGATGGAAGGTCTCAGAGCTACAGTGCTGTTTGTCAGACCAGGAGACGAATCTGAGATGGAAGGTCTCAGAACTACAGTGCTGTTTGTCAGACCAGGAGACGAATCTGAGATGGAAGGTCTCAGAACTACAGTGCTTGTTTGTCAGACCAGGAGACGAATCTGAGATGGAAGGTCTCAGAACTACAGTGCTTGTTTGTCAGACCAGGAGACGAATCTGAGATGGAAGGTCTCAGAACTACAGTGCTGTTTGTCAGACCAGGAGACGAA
This sequence comes from Oncorhynchus nerka, assembly GCF_034236695.1. Classification (NCBI taxonomy): domain Eukaryota; kingdom Metazoa; phylum Chordata; class Actinopteri; order Salmoniformes; family Salmonidae; genus Oncorhynchus; species Oncorhynchus nerka. The sequence goes on from NC_088407.1 coordinate 11,969,064, forward strand.
TCTGAGATGGAAGGTCTCAGAACTACAGTGCTGTTTGTCAGACCAGGAGACGAATCTGAGATGGAAGGTCTCAGAACTACAGTGCTTGTTTGTCAGACCAAGAGACGTCCCGAAAATCTGTCTTCTCAAGAAAACGTCCGTAGCGTCTGAACGGTTAGGCTCTATGGAGAGATGAGACTCTCACCAACGCGTACTCTAGGTCAACCCTCACAAGGCTCGTCTGAAGGCAGCCCGGTACCACTTTTAAAACGTACAGAAGTAAAGAGAAAGGGGACGCCTAGTCAGTTGTACAACTGGAAGTAGTTTAGTGCCGGGGAAAAGGAGTTAAATATGGGTCGATCCTGATCTTTCATGTATCTCTTCCTATATCTTCCTGTCTTCTGAATCCGTTATTCAACAGGTTTCTCTCGGCTAATAGCAGTAAAGGGCAAAGGGTGTCCTGAAAATAAAAAAATCAATGAACTAAAGTATTGTTTGGTATGACCATCTGAAAACAATTCTATACGTTAGAGAGTAGAACCGCCCTGGCTTAGACTCTTAAGGATTAAATGACCGAGAATAGAAATCACACAGATCATTTAAATAGCATCAGTCCTGCTTCACCTCTCTTAACCTGTGTGTGTGTGTGTGTGTGTGTGTGTGTGTGTGTGTGTGTCTGTGTCTGTGTGTGTGTGCCTGTGTGTGTGTGCCTGTGTGTGTGTGCCTGTGTGTGTGTGCCTGTGTGTGTGTGTGTGTGTGTGCCTGTGTGTGTGTGTGTGTGTTGATGGGTGACTGGTTCTGAGGCCTACGGCTAGGCAGTCCTGAGACACTGAGTTTATACAAGTTGTACAGAGCGGTGCTCGAACATGACCTGATGCTAGTAAGTGTGTTCAGTGTGTGTCCTGAGAGTGTTATCTCGTTGACAGGTGGTGTGTTTGTGTGTTAAACGTACTGGAAGAAGGGAACAGGAGAGAGAGGAGTGAAAGCGGACACAACACCGCTCCCGGCTACATTCTCCTTCCCTCGTTCTGTCTTTCTGTTTTTAACCTCTCCCTTCTCTCTCCCAGTGAACTTCTCAGACCAGGGGAAACGGAGGCAAAGAATGGTGATGGCAAGGTGTCTCTCTCTCTCACTCTCTGTCTCACTCTCTGTCTCGCTCTCTGTCTCGCTGTCTGTCTCTCTGTTTGTCTCTCTCTGTCTCTGTCTCTCTCTCTGTCTCGCTGTCTGTCTCGCTCTCACTATCTTTCTGTCTCTGTCTCGCTGTCTGTCTCGCTGTCTGTCTCTCTCTCTCACTCTCTGTCTCGCTGTCTGTCTCGCTCTCACTATCTTTCTGTCTCTGTCTCGCTGTCTGTCTCTCTCTGTCTCGCTCTCTGTCTCGCTGTCTGTCTCTCGCTGTCTGTCTCTCTCTCTGTCTCGCTCTCACTGTCTTTCTGTCTCTGTCTCCCTCTCTCTCCCTCTCTCTCTCACACACAATGTGTCTTGTGTCTGTTTACTACTCCCTGGGGGCTACATTTGTCCAGTCAGCTGGGATAATAACTTTGATAATAACTAGCCCATTAAGATAAGAATAGAAACATTAAATAGACAGACTGGATGGATCTCAAATTGTACCCTAATCACTACATAGTGCATGCTCCCTAGACAGAAAGGAAGGGAATGGGGGGCTGTTTGGGAAACATCCACTGTATATCATGGAGAATGGAATCACATCTCAGCTGAGAGAGAAAGACTGTGTGTTTGGATGTTGGATTAGCAGCAGGATGTTGGTGTTCTGATTCCTGTCTTTTAGTATACAGCGTCCTTCATTGGCTTGAATGTTCTCTCTCTCTCTGTCTCTCTCTCTCTCTCTCTCTGTCTCTCTCTCTCTCTCTCTCTCTCTCTCTGTCTCTCTCTATCTCTCTCTCTCTGTCTCTCTCTCTCTTCCTCCCTGTCTCTCTCTCTCTCTCTCTCTCTCTCTCTACCCCTCTCCCCCTCTCCCCCTCTCTTTCTGTCTCTCTCTCTCTCTCTCCCTCCCCCTCTCTCTCTGTCTCTCTCTCTCTCTCCCTCCCCCTCTCTCTCCTCCCCTCTCTCTCTCCCGGTCTCTCTCCCTGTCTCTCTCTCTCCCCCTCTCGCTCTCTCCCCCTCTCTCTCTGTCTCTCTCGCTCCCTCCCCCTCTCTCTCTCGCTCTCTCCCCCTCTCTCTCTGTCTCTCTCTCTCCCTCCCCCGCTCTCTCCTCCCCTCTCTCTCTCCCTGTCTCTCTCTCTCCCCCTCTCGCTCCCCCCCCTCTCTCTCTCTCTCCCCCTCTCGCTCTCTCCCCCTCTCTCTCTGTCTGTCTCTCTCTCTGTCTCTCTCTCTCCCTGTCTCTCTCTCTCCCCCTCTCGCTCCCTCCCCCTCTCTCTCTCTCTCCCCCTCTCGCTCTCTCCCCCTCTCTCTCTGTCTGTCTCTCTCCCTCCTCTCTTTCTCAGGCAGACTGTGTGGTATCAGATAGCCAGACCCCACAGAGTACAGGTGAGAGGGATAGTCCTGAAGAAGTGATGAGCTGTTGGTTCTTAATCAAGAGGTTACCTTTTTACCTCCATCCCCTTCTGTGACGTGTACGTGTGTGTGTGTGTGTGTGTGTGTGTGTGTGTGTGTGTGTGTCAGTCGGGGGCTCTGTGACCGGTGGCAGTGAGACCATGGAGGTCAGCGGGGGTCACGGAGGGGAAGAGGTGCATCCAGGAGCGGTA
>NC_088407.1:11979247-11984247 GCF_034236695.1 Oncorhynchus nerka
CTCTCTCTCTCTGGTTCTCTTCCACTCTCTCTCACTCTCTCTGGTTCTCTTCCTCTCCACATCTCTCTCTCTCTCTCTGGTTCTCTTCCTCCCTCTCTCTCTCTGGTTCTCTTCCTCTCTACATCTCTCTCTCTCTCTCTCTCTGGTTCTCTTCCTCTCTACATCTCTCTCTCTCTCTCTCTCTCTCTGGTTCTCTTCCTCTCCACATCTCTCTCTCTCTCTCTGGCTCTCTTCCTCTCCACATCTCTCTCTCTCTCTCTGGTTCTCTTCCTCCCACTCTCTCTCTCCCTCTCTCTGGTTCTCTTCCTCCCACTCTCTCTCTCTCCCTCTCTCTGGTTCTCTTCCTCCCTCTCTCTCTCTCTCTCTCTGGTTCTCTTCCTCTCCACATCTCTCTCTCTCTCTCTGGTTCTCTTCCTCTCCACATCTCTCTCTCTCTCTCTCTCTGGTTCTCTTCCCCTCTCTCTCTCTGGTTCTCTTCCTCTCTACATCTCTCTCTCTCTCTCTCTCTCTGGTTCTCTTCCTCTCTACCTCTCTCTGGTTCTCTTATCTCTCTTTCTCATCCCTCTCTGTGTTAGTGTGTAGGTGGAGAGGTTTAGTTAACATCATACATTCTGTTTCCGATGACATCAACAAATGTGCAATGTCTGTCGGGGGAAAGGGTCTGTCACTTTAATTGTGTTTTTGTATGAGTCTTTAAGTGTGTTTTGTGTTGGTGCTGGAGTCACTGAATATAGTCTACAGTCATCATGTCAATGAGTTGAGCTTTAACATGTGGAGAGACGAACAACAGACCCAGGTGTCTCCTCACAATATCTCAGACCCACAGTAGGTTTCTCCTCAATATCTCAGACCCACAGTAGGTGTCTCCTCAATATCTCAGACCCACAGTGGGTGTCTCCTCAATATCTCAGACCCACAGTGGGTGTCTCCTCAATATCTCAGACCCACAGTAGGTCTCCTCAATATCTCAGACCCACAGTAGGTGTCTCCTCAATATCTCAGACCCACAGTAGGTCTCCTCAATATCTCAGACCCACAGTAGGTCTCCTCAATATCTCAGACCCACAGTATGTGTCTCCTCAATATCTCAGACCCACAGTAGGTCTCCTCAATATCTCAGACCCACAGTAGGTCTCCTCAATATCTCAGACCCACAGTAGGTCTCCTCAATATCTCAGACCCACAGTAGGTTTCTCCTCAATATCTCACACCCACAGTAGGTGTCTCCTCAATATCTCAGACACGCAGTAGGTGTCTCCTCAATATCTCAGACCCACAGTAGGTCTCCTCAATATCTCAGACCCACAGTATGTGTCTCCTCAATATCTCAGACCCACAGTAGGTCTCCTCAATATCTCAGACCCACAGTAGGTGTTTCCTCAATATCTCAGACCCACAGTCAGTCTCCTCAATATCTCACACCCACAGTAGGTCTCCTCAATATCTCACACCCACAGTAGGTCTCCTCAATATCTCAGACCCACAGTAGGTTTCTCCTCAATATCTCAGACCCACAGTAGGTCTCCTCAATATCTCAGACCCACAGTAGGTCTCCTCAATATCTCAGACCCACAGTAGGTCTCCTCAATATCTCAGACCCACAGTAGGTCTCCTCAATATCTCAGACCCACAGTAGGTCTCCTCAGTATCTCAGACCCACAGTAGGTGTCTCCTCAATATCTCAGACCCACAGTAGGTCTCCTCAATATCTCACACCCACAGTAGGTCTCCTCAATATCTCACACCCACAGTAGGTGTCTCCTCAATATCCCAGACCCACAGTAGGTGTCTCCTCAATATCTCAGACCCACAGTAGGTTTCTCCTCAATATCTCACACCCACAGTAGGTGTCCTCAATATCTCAGACCCACAGTAGGTCTCCTCAATATCTCAGACCCACAGTAGGTCTCCTCAATATCTCAGACCCACAGAGGGTGTCTCCTCAATATCTCAGACCCACAGAGGGTGTCTCCTCAATATCTCAGACCCACAGAGGGTGTCTCCTCAATATCTCAGACCCACAGAGGGTGTCTCCTCAATATCTCAGACCCACAGAGGGTGTCTCCTCAATATCTCAGACCCACAGAGGGTGTCTCCTCAATATCTCAGACCCACAGAGGGTGTCTCCTCAATATCTCAGACCCACAGTAGGTCTCCTCAATATCTCAGACCCACAGTAGGTGTCTCAATATCTCAGACCCACAGTAGGTCTCCTCAATATCTCAGACCCACAGTAGGTGTTTCCTCAATATCTCAGACCCACAGTCAGTCTCCTCAATATCTCACACCCACAGTAGGTCTCCTCAATATCTCACACCCACAGTAGGTCTCCTCAATATCTCAGACCCACAGTAGGTGTCTCCTCAATATCTCAGACCCACAGTAGGTTTCTCCTCAATATCTCAGACCCACAGTAGGTCTCCTCAATATCTCAGACCCACAGTAGGTCTCCTCAATATCTCAGACCCACAGTAGGTCTCCTCAATATCTCAGACCCACAGTAGGTCTCCTCAGTATCTCAGACCCACAGTAGGTGTCTCCTCAATATCTCAGACCCACAGTAGGTCTCCTCAATATCTCACACCCACAGTAGGTCTCCTCAATATCTCACACCCACAGTAGGTGTCTCCTCAATATCCCAGACCCACAGTAGGTGTCTCCTCAATATCTCAGACCCACAGTAGGTTTCTCCTCAATATCTCACACCCACAGTAGGTGTCCTCAATATCTCAGACCCACAGTAGGTCTCCTCAATATCTCAGACCCACAGTCAGTCTCCTCAATATCTCACACCCACAGTAGGTCTCCTCAATATCTCACACCCACAGTAGGTGTCTCCTCAATATCCCAGACCCACAGTAGGTGTCTCCTCAATATCTCAGACCCACAGTAGGTTTCTCCTCAATATCTCACACCCACAGTAGGTTTCTCCTCAATATCTCACACCCACAGTAGGTGTCCTCAATATCTCAGACCCACAGTAGGTCTCCTCAATATCTCAGACCCACAGTAGGTCTCCTCAATATCTCAGACCCACAGTAGGTGTCCTCAATATCTCAGACCCACAGTAGGTCTCCTCAATATCTCAGACCCACAGAAGGTGTCTCCTCAATATCTCAGACCCACAGAGGGTGTCTCCTCAATATCTCAGACCCACAGAGGGTGTCTCCTCAATATCTCAGACCCACAGAGGGTGTCTCCTCAATATCTCAGACCCACAGTAGGTCTCCTCAATATCTCAGACCCACAGTAGGTGTCTCAATATCTCAGACCCACAGTAGGTCTCCTCAATATCTCAGACCCACAGTAGGTCTCCTCAATATCTCAGACCCACAGTAGGTGTCTCCTCACAATATCTCAGTCTACCAGTCTTCTGCACACTCCCACTTGACCCAAACCCACAGTATCACCTTACCCAACCCTGCCCATGGAAAACCCAGGCATGACTCTGGACAGAGGGGGGGGGGGCATTGTAACACAGAGCAGATCTACCAACCGCAAACATATTGTATAAGCAGTCAGGCACACAGATACCCATATTCATAGGGTGGGGGGGGTGTATTGGACAGAGCAAGGAGCAGCCCCTGCTCTATTGGACAGAGCAAGGAGCAGCCCCTGCTCTATTGGACAGAGCAAGGAGCAGCCCCTGCTCTATTGGACAGAGCAAGGAGCAGCCCCTGCTCTATTGGACAGAGCAAGGAGCAGCCCCTGCTCTATTGGACAGAGCAAGGAGCAGCCCCTGCTCTATTGGACAGAGCAAGGAGCAGCCCCTGCTCTATTGGACAGAGCAAGGAGCAGCCCCTGCTCTATTGGACAGAGCAAGGAGCAGCCCCTGCTCTATTGGACAGAGCAAGGAGCAGCCCCTGCTCTATTGGACAGAGCAAGGAGCAGCCCCTGCTCTATTGGACAGAGCAAGGAGCAGCCCCTGCTCTATTGGACAGAGCAAGGAGCAGCCCCTGCTCTATTGGACAGAGCAAGGAGCAGTGTCATTCTGGCGATGGCCCAGTGGGCCTGTCTAAATTGGCTGGATTTTACATCAGATGATCATTATTTGGCTTTGGGGGCCTTGAGGAAAGAAAATGTGGTAGCTAGAAATGCCTGGGCCGAATTCTGATCCCAGTTCGCCCCTGAAAGGTGTGTGTGTGTGTGTGTGTGTGTACAGTTCTGTAATGTGTTTTCTTACTGTTGTGGCCGGTGATGTAAAACGTCTCTACTTTTCCCCTCCATGTGTGCTGTCTCCCAACCCTCCTCTGTACTGCCCTTTACAACGGGGAGAAGCACTGCCCTTTACCAGGGCACGCGAGAGAGACGTGGTGGATTTTAGGTTTTCTGTAGGTGAAGTGTGAGAGAGAGAGAGAGAGAGAGAGAGAGAGAAAGAGGTGCAAAACTGAAAGGTATACTTACAGTGAACAGGAGGAGGGGTCCACACACACAGAGAGACCGAGACAGAGAGACCGAGACAGAGAGACCGAGACACCGAGAGAGAGTGAGACACCGAGAGAGAGAGAGACCGAGAGAGAGAGACACCCGAGAGAGAGAGACCCGAGAGAGAGAGACCCGAGAGAGAGAGACCAGAGAGAGAGACAGAGAGAGAGAGACAGAGAGAGACCGAGACAAAGAGACCGAGACAAAGAGACCCGAGAGAGAGACAGAGAGAGGGAGCAGTGACTGACTGTGGGTGTGACTAAAGGCGTGACTCCCCGTGACTCCGCCTTTTCTCCTGTTTACCTGAGGAGCTACAAATAGCAGTGTAAGAGGTAGGAAACACACACCTGTCACTGCTGCTGCCGTCGACTCACCTGGACTGAAGAAACCACACACCACACCTTTACAGGTAACACTAGCGCCTCACACACACACACACCTGAGAATTACTGTACAGGTTCTGACTTGTAGAGCTTGTTGCACATTGTTAATTGTGTGTATTTTGTATTTTCTTCACATATTTAGGATATATTATTTTGTTAGAGGCTGGAGGCTTTTTTTGGGTTTCAATTCTG
>NC_088407.1:11996747-12006747 GCF_034236695.1 Oncorhynchus nerka
GTGTGTGTGTGTGTGTGTGTGTGTGTGTGTGTGTGTGTGTGTGTCTGTGTGTGTGTGTGTGTGTGTCTGTGTCTGTGTGTGTGTGTGTGTGTCTGTGTGTGTGTGTGTGTAGAATTGAACGGTCGGAAAAAGGAAAAAAGACTTGAGGAAAAGACTTTTCATACGGTCGCTTTATTTAAGATTTGTTTGTTTTTAAACATTGGTTTATTTAGGAACAGGAGACATTTTGTGACACTTTGAGTCAACACCCTATTCCCTATGTAGTGCACTACTTTTGACCATGGCCCATACAAACTAGTGCACTACTTTTGACCAGGGCCCATACAAACTAGTGCACTACTTTTGACCACGGCCCCATACAAACTAGTGCACTACTTTTGACCAGGGCCCATACAAACTAGTGCACTACTTTTGACCAGGGCCCATACAAACTAGTGCACTACAAATGTAGATTGGGTGCCAATTGGGACGTGGACACTGACATCCAGTTAAACCACTATAGATAATAACATCATTAAAACCACTACATAGATCTGTTATACAGCCACAACACAGAACTAGAATGAGCAGAATGGACATCCCCATTCAAGTCCGTGAGTAGACTGGCAGCCATTTTGAACGCGGACCAGTGAAATTGTCAGGGTCAGAGGTTCCAATTCCAGTCATTTGATTTCTACGGCCACTAAACTAGAGAGACTAAAGGATATACATGAATGAATCAACTGTATTTATGTCTATGAACATGACCCACTTACATTTTGTAAATAAGTGACCTGAAAGAATGTTGGAAGGGTTGACCAAATAAAAATGGGAAAAATAATCACTCAACAAATTGTATTATTATTATTATTACATTATTACATTTTCTAACAAGGTTGCTGTGTCATATTACAGTGGTATAAAGCATTTTATAAAACTGGGTGATTTGAGCCCTGAATGCTGATTGGCGGACAGCCGTGGTATATCAAACCGTATAACACAGGTATGACAAAACATGTATTTTTACTGTTCTAATTGTGTTGGTAACCAATTTATAATAGCAATAAGGCACCTCAGGGCGTTTGTGGTATATGGCCAATATACCACGGCTAAGAGCTGTGTCCAGCCCTTAGCCAGTGGTATATTGTCCATATACCACAACCCCTCGGGCCTCATTGCTTAAATCAACCGTAAATCTTTTCACACACACACACAGAAGTTGGTATCAGAACGTCTCACACTCCGTATCCTGTGTGGAACAGACGGCGCAGTGACACTGCAGAGCGAGGGGGTAGGGGTAGAGCGGAGAGACGTGGGGCTGGCAGCCTGGCAGACGGACCGTCAGGTAGCGAGTACGACCGTAGGAACACACACGGTGATGCCGCTGGACGTAGGGGGGCTCTGGGAGCGGCTTCTGTTCGCGGCAGGAACAACATAACTCTTATTAGCCTTGCCAGCAATACTGCACTGTTGTAGTTTCAAACAGATTGATTTATAAATCTGACGTGTTGTTATGGTTACCTCCCATGACATGTGTCCAGGTGTGAGACAAGACCTGTGAGGACCAAGAAATTGTTGGACAAGCATGTGTGTGTGTCCTGTCGTGGTTTATACCTACCTCCCAGGTATGGCAGCGGCCCCAGCAGGCCTCCGTCTCGATGCGGAGGTTCCTGCATCCCGGCTTCTGGGCCACGAAGGAAAAATCCCGCACCGCGCAGCCACGGAAGCCACCGTGCAGCTGGGTCGTGACAGCAACGCACAGGCCCGCCTCCGCAACAACCAGGAGGAGCAAGAGAATAGACAGAGGGAGGGAGCGGCACGGCAACATCCTGGGAGGGAGGGAGGGAAGGAGGGAGAGATGAGAATGGTCTGAGGTAAACTTTAAACTCATGCATCACATTCACATCTGTTCTACTCAATAGGGACAAACACCGTTTTAAAATCATTATGGGAAACTTAAACATAAATTGCTCTCGGTTCAATCATGCAACATATGACAGACAGTCTCCTGTACACACTAATGTATTACGCCCCCCTAGCCCCCGTTGTGATTACTGCATGGTTAGCGGACCCAGAAAGGTCCTGCGCAATAACCGGGGTACGGTTGGTGCTGTAATAACGGTTTATCACGTTGGACTGCTGTATGATAACGGTCAAATAATAACAACAAATCCATTGTGTCTTTCTAGAACTAATGGAACTATATGCATGCTTTTTTTCACAAACTGATTTTATATTATATAGATTTATTTTTTATTTAACCAGCCAAGTCAGTTAAGAACAAATTCTAATTGACGATGACGGCCAACCCGGACGACGCTGGGCCAATTGTGCGCCGCTCTATGGGTCTCCCAACCACGGCAGGTTGTGCTGTGAAACAGCCTATATATATATATATTCACCTTGATCTAACCAGGAAGGCCAATTGAAAACAAGATCTCATTTACAACTGCGACTTGGCAGTTGTAATAACTTATATAGACGTATATAACTTGCATATAGAGATGCATCCCTTAGAATAAGGATACATATATTCCTCCATTTCTACTGGTTGATATCGTGATCATATCAAAAGCATCAAATGTCTGTTTTGTTCACGTGCAAATATTCACCTTAAAACGGTCCTGTTGTTGACGGGCCGGAGTGGACTGGACGCTCGCGTTGCCAAGAAACTACAGCATTGTGATGCGCCGTGCCCGTTGATTACAAAAGAAAAAGCCAGGGAGAAAACTATTAAAAACTATTAAACATTTCCCAAATATTGTCAACACAAAGATAACCACCCACAACGAAAGTAGCCTATACAAACCTGTTTGACACAGTTGTATTGGTTGGTCTTCTTCACTGGCCAGTCCGAATGTCCTTTCTCTCTCCGTCTGTCTGAACTGAACCAATTTCTTGTTGTTGTTTTTAGTCCGATTAAATTGGATGGACAGTCTGACATCATAGCAATTATAATGAAATGCCATTAAACTTGGAGACTCCCTGGAAAACGGACTACGATGCTTGTCCTTATTATCTTAACCCCAGTGTGTGTGTGTGTGTGTGTGTGTGTGTGTGTGTGTGTGTGTGTGTGTGTGTGTGTGTGTGTGTGTGTGTGTGTGTGTGTGTGTGTGTGTGTGTGTGGTCAGTGGTGCTAACATCTGGTAAGAACATTTTTACTATAGCTAATCTCTTACACACACACACACAGAGGGAGAGCGATCATGAGGACAGAGAGGGAGAGAGAGACCGTGAGGAGAGAGAGATCATGAGGACAGAGAGGGAGAGAGAGACCGTGAGGAGAGAGAGATCATGAGGAGAGAGAGGGAGAGAGAGACCGTGAGGAGAGAGAGATCATGAGGAGAGAGAGGGAGAGAGAGACCGTGAGGAGAGAGAGATCATGAGGAGAGAGAGGGAGAGAGAGACCGTGAGGAGAGAGAGATCATGAGGAGAGAGAGGGAGAGAGAGACCGTGAGGAGAGAGAGATCATGAGGAGAGAGAGGGAGAGAGAGACCGTGAGGAGAGAGAGATCATGAGGAGAGAGAGAGGGAGAGAGAGATCATGATGAGAGAGAGAGATCATGAGAGAGAGAGGGAGAGAGAGGGAGAGAGATCATGAGAGAGAGAGGTAGAGAGACCATGAGGAGAGAGAAAGAGAGACAGGGTATGTGTTGTACTCACATCCAGTATTGTAATTTATATTACCTTTAAAAACCAATAGCGCATTAAAAAAGGACACACACTCCTCCGTTTGTTTTCTCAAAGTGAAGTTCATTTAGCACATCATCTCCTCACTACAAGCCCAGTTTGACTCGACTGTACATTCATCTCTCCGGCTGTTGGTCATCATCAACGGTTTCTATGTTTCTGAGCAACATTTAGCCTACAGACCAAACCAGGAGGACAGTGCAATTCTAGTTTAGTGATGCTACGTACACATACATATTCAACCCCATTATTATTGCCGTTCTATAATTCTACTGACTGAAGGGAGGGAGGGGGGAGGGAGGGAGGGAGGGAGGGAGGGAGGGAGGGGGGGAGAGAGGGAGGGAGGGAGGGATGAAGGGAGGGAGGGAGGGAGGGAGGGAGGGAGGGAGGGAGGGAGGGAGGGAGGGAGGGAGGGAGGGAGGGAGGGAGAGTCTTCTCTCCTCTGATAACCCGGTTCCGACTCCAGAATATAATTATTCTGGTTCTAGAACAGAATAGTGGGAGGGATGATTCATCTCCCAGAAAACTGACTGATAAATGGGGGAATTGTGGGTAACTAGCCAAAATCAGGAAGTGAGTTTTAACGATAGGTAGGTTTGTTTATTTTCTAGGATATTCTAGTTTTGTTTCAATGAAAAACCGTTAGAAGAGTGTTGAAGGCTGCTGGTTTGGTTGTCTCGGTAACAAGATGCCAGCAGAACCTCCAGATTCACAATCAATCAGACGTGTTACATTCTGATTCCAACCCTGTTCCTACACACATCTCCTGTCACTGTTACACTCGAACCAAACTCACACACACACACACGCACACACGCACGCACGCACGCACGCACGCACGCACGCACACACACACACACACACACTAACTTCTAATCTTTGCCAACTTCCTGCAATAAGGTCACAATTCCAAAGAACAAATAAAAAATATCATAAATATCAGATATCGACCAAATCAACAAACAAAAACACAACAACAATATAAAAACAAATTATCAATAATTTCATCAAATGAGTGAATCATAATACACAGATATACAGTAAGACAGTGTGATATTAAGGACAAAATTCAAGGTGGTAGACATGAGGTTATACGTCCCAAATGTCCCTCTATTCCCTATATAGTGCACTACTTTTGACCAGACCCCTATAGGTCCTGATCATAAGTAGTGCACTACAGAGGGAATAGGGTGTCATTTGGGACACAGCCCTAAGGAGGGGTCACAGAAACACCCCCTCCGTATCGTACCCCCCTACACACATTATCCCAAACAAATGAGAATATTGCTAAAATAACATGTCGTATTCTGACTCTCAATCAATCAAACAACCAATTAAGAAATCAATTAATCAACCAATTAAGAAATCAATTAATCAGTCAATTATAAACAGACAATAATAATGACAGAACAGTTTTAATCTAGCAGGGGTCAGGGGTCGCAGCATCCCAGCAGCATAAGGGTCATCCCAAGTCAAACACTGTCTGAATCCCAAATGGCACCCTATTCCCTATGGGCTAACCCTATCTATGGGCCCTGGTCAAAAGTACTGCACTACGTAGTGAATAAGTTGTGATTTGGGCTGTGCCCTAGTTCTGCTTTAGGAGTGCTACACTAAAGGAGTTTCCAACCAACACTATAATAATATGGTCATAATATGGTCATACCATGGTCATAATATGGTCATAATATGGTCATAACATGGTCATAACATGGTCATAATATAAAATGGTCATAACATGGTCATAATATGGTCATAACATGGTCATAACATGGTCATAATATAATATGGTCATAACATTGGTCATAATATGGTCATAACATGGTCATAATATGGTCATAACATGGTCATAACATGGTCATAATATGGTCATAATATGGTCATAACATGGTCATAATATGGTCATAACATGGTCATAATATGGTCATAACATGGTCATAACATGGTCATAACATGGTCATAACATGGTCACAACATGGTCATAATATAATATGGTCATAATATGGTCATAACATGGTCATAACATGGTCATAATATGGTCATAACATGGTCATAACATGGTCATAATATGGTCATAACATGGTCATAACATGGTCATAATATGGTCATAATATGGTTATAATATAGTCATAATATGGTTATAATATAGTCATAATATGGTTATAATATGGTCATAATATGGATATAATATGTCATAATATGTCATAATATGGTCATAATATGTCATAATATGGTCATAATATGGTCATAACATGGTCATAACATGGTCATAACATGGTCATAATATGGTCATAACATGGTCATAATATGGTCATAATATAATATGGTCATAATATGGTCATTATATGGTCATAATATGGTCATTATATGGTCATAACATGGTCATAACATGGTCATAATATAATATGGTCATAATATGGTCATAATATGGTCATAACATGGTCATAACATGGTCATAACATGGTCATAATATGGTCATAACATGGTCATAATATGGTCATAATATAATATGGTCATAATATGGTCATAATATGGTCATTATATGGTCATAATATGGTCATTATATGGTCATAACATGGTCATAATATAATATGGTCATAATATGGTCATAATATGGTCATTATATGGTCATAATATGGTCATTATATGGTCATAACATGGTCATAACATGGTCATAATATAATATGGTCATAATATGGTCATAATATGGTCATTATATGGTCATAACATGGTCATAACATGGTCATAATATAATATGGTCATAACATGGTCATAACATGGTCATAATATGGTCATAATATGTCATAATATGCTTATAATATAATATGGTCATAATATGGTTATAACATGGTCATTATATGGTCATAATATGGTCATAACATGGTCATAATATGGTTATAATATAGTTATAATATGGTCATAATATGGTCATAATATGGTCATAACATGGTCATAATATGTCATAATATGGTCATAATATGGTTATTATATAACATGGTCATAATATGGTCATAATATGGTTATAATATAGTATGGTCATAATATGGTCATAATATGGTCATAACATGGTCATAATATGGTCATAACATGGTCATAATATGGTCATAACATGGTCATAACATGGTCATAATATGGTCATAACATGGTCATAATATGTTAATAACATGGTCATAATATGGTCATAACATGGTCATAATATGGTCATAATATAATATGGTTATAATATGGTCATAATATGGTCATAATATAATATGGTCATAACATGGTCATAATATGGTCATAACATGGTCATAACATGGTCATAATATGGTTATAATATAATGTGGTCATAACATGGTCATAATATGGTCATAATATGGTCATAAAATGGTTATAACATGGTAATATTCAGACATATAAAAACATCAGCAGTTGAGAAGAATACAAGAAGGAACAATATTATTTTAACTTCATCATCATCATTCCTCTTCATCTTTTGGGACAGTAAAAAGTCCCTGTCGCAGAACTGGGAGGGCGGTTCCACATCGAAACCAGCTAGAACCAGTACCAGTGGGTCTCAGTGTGTGTGTGTGTGTGTGTGTGTGTGTGTGTGTGTGTGTGTGTGTGTGTGTGTGTGTGTGTGTGTGTGTGTGTGTGTGTGTGTGTGTGTGTGTGTGTGTGTGCGTGCGTGTCTGTGTGTGTGTGTGCGTGCGTGCGTGTCTGTGTGTGTGTGTGCGTGCGTGTCTGTGCGTGTGTGAGAGAGAAAGAGAGAGAGAGAAAGAAAGAGAAAGAGAGGGAGAAATATGTTTAGTTTGAGATAGGGAGTGTGTGTATGGTATTGTAGTGTTAAGAGTGTGTATGGTATTGTAGTGTTAAGAGTGTGTGTGGTATTGTAGTGTTAAGAGTGTGTGTGGTATTGTAGTGTTAAGAGTGTGTGTGGTATTGTAGTGTTAAGTGTGTGTGTGGTATTGTAGTGTTAAGTGTGTGTGTGGTATTGTAGTGTTAAGAGTGTGTATGGTAGGCCTTGAGGAACTCTCAGGCCATAAAACTTTTCCTAAATTGAATGAAGACTTACTTAGAAACGTGACTGGTGGAATGACACCTGGGACGTTGACTTAGGATCCCCAGCGGCAGTCAGATAAAACACTAAACATCGCATGGTTTCATCTGTCTGTTTGTTTCAAGTGCAGTGTTCTCAGGCTGTTGTTACAACTGGATCCTTTGAGGGGTGACGTATCACCAAACAAAGTCATTGGTAACATTTGACTTGGCCAATGAGACCCCATTAGCACCGGCCAATCTGATTACAGTGCATTTCCACACAACACGTTTTGGGCGATGAAACCACAGAGCCTCATTCACTTTTCGACGGAAGGAAAACAGGAGTAGTAGGCGAGGGGAAGTGGGCGAGGGGAGGGGGGCGAGGGAAGTGGGCGAAAGTGGGCGAGGAGAAGTGAGCGAATGGAAGGGGGCGAGGGGAAGTGGGCGAGGGGAAGTGGGCGAGGAGAAGTGAGCGAGGAGAAGTGGGCGAGGGAAAGTGGGTGACGGGAAGTGGGCGAGGGGAAGTGGGCGAGGGGAAGTGGGCGAGGGAAAGTGGGCGAGGGGAAGTGGGTGACGGGAAGTGGGCGAGGAAAGTGGGCGAGGGGAAGTGGGCGAGGGAAGTGGGCGAGGGAAAGTGGGCGAGGGGAAGTGGGCGAGGGGAAGTGGGCGAGGGGAAGTGGGCGAGTGGAAGGGGGCGAGGGGTAGTGGGCGAGGGGAAGTGGGTGAGGGGAAGTGGGCGAGGAGAAGTGGGCGAGGAGAAGTGGGCGAGGGAAAGTGGGCGACGGGAAGTGGGCGAGGGGAAGTGGGCGAGGCAAAGTAGGCTAGGGGAAGTGGGCGAGGGTAAGTGGGCGAGGGTAAGTGGGCGAGGGTAAGTGGTCGAGGGGAAGTGGGCGAGGGGAAGTGGGCGAGGATAAGTAGGCTAGGGGAAGTGGGCGAGGGGAAGTGGGCGAGGGGAAGTAGGCGAGGGGAAGTGGGCAGGGAGAGGGAACTGAACAGGGTGGGACTAAAGTTGGGTAACGCTCAACTTTATGCAAATCCTCAGAGAATATCGTGACGCAAGTGACCAATCGAAAGCTCACATGGCTTCCAACCCCTTACTGAATTGGCTGACAATGGCTGTTGATATGTAGCACTACCTAGCTTGCTTGCTAGCACCCACATGAGGGCAGGGCTAGCGTGGATAGGTGTGAATGCTCTGTTAGCTGTACCATATAAACAAACGGAGCATGGATGACATCGTGTCTGTTGTTGCATCTTAATGAATGACAGAAAAACAGAAAAACGGATGTCTGTTAAAAAATAAACACCTATTTTTACCGTAGCTACATGTTTTGTCTTATAGTGCTTGAATTGGCGGGAAACACTTAAAGGGGTACACACAACTTAATCATCATGAGTAAGGAACTATGAAAATAGTTAACAAAAAAACTATTTAATCTAGAATAAACGTTTGTCACGGGAAATAGATGATTTTGCTGTATGGGACAGATGAGATGGAGATCATTACCAATATACAAATAAATAAGTGCAGAATTCTTTATCCCATCAAGGTGAGCCTCAGTTAAAAAAAAATGTTGGGAACCACTTGTGTACAGGGCTGCTTGTGTAATTCAGTCTCTGTGTACTCAGTCTGTGTGTTCAGTCTGTGTATTCAGTCTGTGTGTTCAGTCTGTGTGTTCTCTGTGTGTTCAGTCTGTGTGTTCAGTCTGTGTGTTCTCTGTGTGTTCTCTGTGTATTCAGTCTGTGTGTTCAGTCTGTGTGTTCTCTGTGTGTTCAGTCTGTGTGTTCAGTCTGTGTGTTCTCTGTGTGTTCAGTCTGTGTGTTCAGTCTGTGTGTTCAGTCTGTGTGTTCAGTCTGTGTGTTCAGTCTGTGTGTTCAATCTGTGTGTTCTCTGTGTATTCAGTCGGTGTGTTCAGTCTGTGTATTCAGTCTGTGTATGTAATTAGTGTGTGTTTGTGTGTGTGTGAGTCAATTCATATTTTGTATTTCTGTACACTTTGCATGAGCGTGTGTACACAGTATACGTTATGCCTGTGTATGGCTATGTGTAAGTTATCTGTGTGTGTGTGTGTGTGTGTGTGTGTGTGTGTGTGTGTGTGTGTGTGTGTGTGTGTGTGTGTGTGTGTGTGTGTGTGTGTGTGTGTGTGTGTGTGTGTGTGTGTGCTAACTGTATCAGTATGTTCTGTACTCTGTGGCTCTGGTACTGATTCTCTGTCTGGCTCTAGGTGGTGGAGGAGGGTCCACTGGGCTTGAGGTCTGGCTGCTTAGGGAGTGCCGTCTGTGGGGAGGAGGGCTGAGGAGGCTCCCCTCTC
>NC_088407.1:12011747-12089247 GCF_034236695.1 Oncorhynchus nerka
GGGATGGGTTCTAATATGACTAGGATGGGTTCTAATATACCTAGGATGGGTTCTAATAAGACTAGGATGGATTCTAATATACCTAGGATGGGTTCTAATATGACTAGGATGGGTTCTAATATACCTAGGATGGGTTCTAATATGACTAGGATGGGTTCTAATATGACTAGGATGGGTTCTAATATAACCAGGATGTGTTCTAATATGACTAGGATGGGTTCTAATATACATAGGATGGGTTCTAACATGGCTAGGATGGGTTCTAATATGACTAGGATGGGTTCTAATATGACTAGGATGGGTTCTAATATAACTAGGATGGGTTCTAATATGACTAGGATGGGTTCTAATATAACCAGGATGTGTTCTAATATGACTAGGATGGGTTCTAATATAACCAGGATGTGTTCTAATATGACTATGATGGGTTCTAATATACATAGGATGGGTTCTAACATGGCTAGGATGGGTTCTAATATGACTAGGATGGGTTCTAATATGACTAGGATGGGTTCTAATATACCTGGGATGGGTTCTAATATGACTAGGATGAGTTCTAATATACCTAGGATGGGTTCTAATATGACTAGGATGGATTCTAATATACCTAGGATGGGTTCTAATATGACTAGGATGGGTTCTAATATACCTAGGATGGGTTCTAATATGACTAGGATGGGTTCTAATATGACTAGGATGGGTTCTAATATAACTAGGATGGGTTCTAATATGACTAGGATGGGTTCTAATATGACTAGGATGGGTTCTAATATAACCAGGATGTGTTCTAATATGACTAGGATGGGTTCTAATATACATAGGATGGGTTCTAACATGGCTAGGATGGGTTCTAATATGACTAGCATGGGTTCTAATATAACTAGCATGGGTTCTAATATAACTAGGATGGGTTCTAATATGACTAGCATGGGTTCTAATATGACTAGGATGTGTTCTAATATAACTAGGATGGGACCTAATATGACTAGGATGGGATCTAATATGACTAGGATGGGTTCTAATATGACTAGGATGGGTTCTAATATGACTATGATGTGTTCTAACATGACTAGGATGGGTTCTAACATAACTAGGATGGGTTCTAATATGACTAGGATGTGTTCTAATATGACTAGCATGGGTTCTAATATAACTAGGATGGGTTCTAATATAACTAGGATGGGTTCTAATATGACTATGATGTGTTCTAACATGACTAGGATGGGTTCTAACATAACTAGGATGGGTTCTAACATAACTAGGATGGGTTCTAACATGACTAGGATGGGTTCTAATATAACTAGGATGGGTTCTAACATGACTAGGATGGGTTCTAATATGACAAGCATGGGTTCTAATATGACTAGGATTGGTTCAGAAATACCTAGGACAGGTTCTAATATAACTACGATGGGTTCTAATATGACTAGGATGGGTTCTAATATAACTACGATGGGTTCTAATATGACTAGGATTGTGCCTTTTGCCTCTGGACAACGAAAGAGAGGTGATGTGAAAGCAACAGGAGAGAAACAGCATATTGGTGGGTAGCGGTGCTGCGGGTTGAATCATAACCCACAGTTCCCGCGGTTATATCCGATAAATGGCATATGAGGAAGTCTTTCACAGGCAGCGCGTGACAAAACAACTAGCTGATTATTGAGTTGCGGCTGTCAGTGAAAAACATATTGAATATGTGTGAAGATAATGTCGCTTGAGTATCATTGCAAATTTTGAGACAAGAAGAGTCTGTCAGGGAAGATAGACTCTCCCCAGAATGCGCTGCGCTGTTTCCCCGCCAGTTCTTCTGCATTTGTTGTTTCATGTTAATGTACCCTTTGACGTTGATCAATTCTAAATTAGAGATGTCACCAGCAGTACATTTACCGATAATCCCAGACATGTGGTTACATTAATGTATGTTAATGCGTTATATTGCTAATTACGCCTACAGTCATTTAGTGTTCTCATTCTCGGAGTGGAAACGTTGTTTGCACAGTTCACAACCTGCTACACTTGTGAGAAACACGTTTCTGATTCATTTCATGACCATCATTTACGAGTTGTCCATTTTTTTCATTGTCTTTTGTGTGGAGTGCTCCGTGTGAGCAATGATCGTGGGTCTGGTGTCTGTCTTGTTCGTGGTGAGGGAGCCCACGTCCCGGAGCATGCAGCCTACCTGGGTCTGCTGCACGCAAATGTAGGAAAGTGGCCATTTGTGGATGTTTCATTTCTGATTGTCTTAACTCACCATGTCCACCACTAACAAGCTGAGCTTCTCACTAACTGTTTTCTTCACCTCACACAGGAAGTCAACAAAGTCTCTCTTTTCTTTACACCCATTGGGAATAACAGCCTAATCGTTCCTCACAGTAGGCCTATTTGAAAAAAATATTTCCCAACATTCTCCCCCTTAATATAATCACCAAGTCTCGGTGTGAAAGAGCAACATATCACAATCTGATGATCCCATATATCCAGTGGAAACGTCATAAAATAGCCTTCCTCTTTCCCTTAATTAAGTAAAAATAGCTGTCTGTTCTGAGCTCATCCGTGCAGGAAACGTTGAGCGCCAGAATAGGCTAGTTGATGCAATGTTGCAAGTTCGCTAGAGATAGCGCAAATCAGGACAGGGAGGCAGACAGGCGGACTAGATAGATTAATGTGATTTGAAATAAGTGGAATTTTTTATCGATAGACTATATTTTCTCCTGTTTTAATTTGTTGGGTTTATCGATTTTTACTTAGTTGACAAATAGACGTTATAGGCCAACAGCTGCATCGGTCATCTCTGAGTTCCGTGAGCTCGTTTCTGCAGCCACCAAGGCATCACGGTATTTCAGTGTGCTCATATGGCAGAGGCTGATGCTCTGGCATTAGTTTCATTTAAACTTTTCGATAAAAAAATAATAATAATTTTACTATAGATTTTTATTATTAACCAGGCAACAATGATTTTGAGTAACAAAAAACATCATTATTGAAATTAAACTGTTCCAAAATGTGCATATGAAAAATCACAGCTGGCATGCAGGCTGGTAGAAATGGTCAGATAAATTGTAGGCTATTGCTTCCGCAAACACGAAACTCACGCGCTGACTATGAAGTCTTCATAAAATAATTAACCTCCACATTTCTATGCTGGGATTTTCTAGGAAATGATGTGCCTCATAATATGAAGTCAAACAATGAACTATGTTTTCAACATGCCTCCAGTTGACATTTTAAAGTGGCGAGTGACGCGCCGATAGCCTGCATCATTTTGTTTTTTCTACCGGTCAATTTGGCCGGAGACAATTGTATTTATTAGTTTAACATATGGCAATTATTGGCTAATGAAAACCCGGACGGTATATACAGATTGAATAGAACTCAACATGTTTTAAACACAGATACATTTACATAGACACACATACATACTGGTGTGATGGTGTGACTTGTTCTGGATCTGCAGCCAGTGTGAATGTAGTGTGACTCGAGGCTGCTCTCCAGTGGCCATGGGTACACATTGCAGTCTCTCATATATATATATATTTTTTAACCTTTTATTTAACTAGGCAAGTCAATAAAGAACAAATTCTTATTTTCAATGTTGGGTCTAGGAACAGCGGGTTAACTGCCTTGTTCAGGGGCAGAATGACAGATTTTTACCTTGTCAGCTCAGGGATTCAATCTTGCAACCTCCTGGTTACTAATCAAACGATCTAACCACGAGGCCACCTGCCGCCCCAGGTAGCCTATTTAACACTTAATACTGGGGAACAGAGAGAGAGAGAGAAAGAGAGAGAGAGAGAGAGTCTGTCTGTATGTGCGTGACTGACCTGTGCATGGAAGATGGACAGGGACTTGGCTGTGTGTAGAGGGATCAGGACTCGAACCAGGAACTGCTTGTGTTCCGACTTCAGGGGTAGCGCAAACCCGTTTATAATGCTGTAGAGGGGGGTGGTGGGGGGACAGAGAACGATAGAGAAAGAGAGAGAGAGATGATTAGAGAGCAGAGTGGGAGACGGGGACGTTTGGGTGGGCAGATGTGGAGAAAAGATAGAGAGAAAGAGGGAGGGGGATGGAAAGAGAGAGTGGGATTCAAAAAAGGAGTGAGAGAAAGAAAATAAAAGAGGGGAGAGGTAGAGGAAGAGCAACAGTGGGGAGGAAGAGTGGGAGGAGAAAAAGAGGAGAGGAGGAAAAAGGGATTAAGAAAAAAGTATAATATCTTGTCATCACCATCTCTCTCTCTCTCTCTCTCTCTCTCTCTCTCACTCACTCCCTCCTTCCCCCAAAACTCTGACTCACTCCCTCCTTCACTCACTGGTTCACCCTCCTCCCTCCCTCCCTCCCTCCCTGTCTCAGCATGAAGTTAGGTTTATGTCTTAATCAAGTCAGTGCCAAGGAGAAACTAAAACCAAGTTCAGGTACGAAGGAACAAACCTTCACCAGGATTGTGGATCTGGAAGGCCTAGAGCACCCAATAGACAATATGTACAGAGGTAAAGATGAACAGATGTACTGATACACCAGATAAAGAGAACACACCTGATGTAAAGATGTAAAGAGAACACACCTGATGTAAAGATGTAAAGAGAACACACCTGATGTAAAGATAAAGAGAGCACACCTGATGTAAAGATAAAGAGAACACACCTGATGTAAAGATAAAGAGAACACACCTGATGTAAAGAGAAAGAGAACACACCTGATGTAAAGAGAAAGAGAACACACCTGATGTAAAGAGAAAGAGAACACACCTGATGTAAAGATAAAGAGAACACACCTGATGTAAAGATGTAAAGAGAACACACCTGATGTAAAGATAAAGAGAACACACCTGATGTAAAGATAAAGAGAGCACACCTGATGTAAAGATAAAGAGAACACACCTGATGTAAAGATAAAGAGAACACACCTGATGTAAAGATAAAGAGAACACACCTGATGTAAAGATAAAGAGAACACACCTGATGTAAAGATAAAGAGAACACACCTGATGTAAAGATAAAGAGAACACACCTGATGTAAAGATGTAGAGAACACACCTGATGTAAAGATAAAGAGAACACACCTGATGTAAAGATGTAAAGAGAACACACCTGATGTAAAGATAAAGAGAGCACACCTGATGTAAAGATGAAGAGAACACACCTGATGTAAAGATAAAGAGAACACACCTAATGTAAAGATGTAAAGATAAAGAGAACACACCTGATGTAAAGATGTCAAGAGAACACACCTGATGTAAAGATGTAAAGAGAACACACCTGATGTAAAGATAAAGAGAACACACCTTATGTAAAGATGTAAAGAGAACACACCTGATGTAAAGATAAAGAGAACACACCTGATGTAAAGATAAAGAGAGCACACCTGATGTAAAGATAAAGAGAACACACCTGATGTAAAGATAAAGAGAGCACACCTGATGCAAAGATAAAGAGAGCACACCTGATGTAAAGATAAAGAGAACACACCTGATGTAAAGATAAAGAGAACACACCTGATGTAAAGATAAAGAGAACACACCTGATGTAAAGATAAAGAGAACACACCTGATGTAAAGATAAAGAGAACACACCTGATGTAAAGATAAAGAGAACACACCTGATGTAAAGATAAAGAGAACACACCTGATGTAAAGATAAAGAGAACACACCTGATGTAAAGATAAAGAGAACACACCTGATGTAAAGATAAAGAGAACACACCTGTAAAGATGTAAAGATGTAAAGAGAACACACCTGATGTAAAGATGTAAAGATAAAGAGAACACACCTGATGTAAAGATGTAAAGATGTAAAGATGTAAAGAGAACACACCTGATGTAAAGATGTAAAGATGTAAAGAGAACACACCTGATGTAAAGATGTAAAAGTAAAGTAAAGATAAAACACACCTGATGTAAAGATGTAAAGAGAACACACCTGATGTAAAGATGTAAAGAGAACACACCTGATGTAAAGATGTAAAGATGTAAAGAGAACACACCTGATGTAAAGATGTAAAGATGTAAAGAGAACACACCTGATGTAAAGATGTAAAGAGAACACACCTGATGTAAAGATGTAAAGATGTAAAGAGAACACACCTGATGTAAAGATGTAAAGAGAACACACCTGATGTAAAGATGTAAAGAGAACACACCTGATGTAAAGATGTAAAGAGAACACACCTGATGTAAAGATGTAAAGAGAACACACCTGATGTAAAGAAAGATAAAGTAAAGAGAACACACCTGATGTAAAGATGTAAAGATGTAAAGATAAAGAGAACACACCTGATGTAAAGATGTAAAGAGAACACACCTGATGTAAAGATGTAAAGATGTAAAAGAACACACCTGATGTAAAAGAAAGAGAACACACCTGATGTAAAGAGAACACACCTGATGTAAAGATGTAACCTGATGTAAAGAGAACACACCTGATGTAAAAGATGATGTAAAAGAGAACACCTGATGTAAAGATGATGTAAAAGATAAAGAGAACACACCTGATGTAAAGATAAAGAGAAAAGATGTAAAGATAAAGAGAACACACCTGATGTAAAGATAAAGAGAACACACCTGATGTAAAAGAACACACCTGATGTAA
The DNA here is from genome assembly GCF_034236695.1 of Oncorhynchus nerka. Lineage (NCBI taxonomy): Eukaryota > Metazoa > Chordata > Actinopteri > Salmoniformes > Salmonidae > Oncorhynchus > Oncorhynchus nerka. Next base: position 12,018,329 of record NC_088407.1, read on the forward strand.
AGATAAAGAGAACACACCTGATGTAAAGATAAAGAGAACACACCTGATGTAAAGATAAAGAGAACACACCTGATGTAAAGATGATAAAGAGAACACACCTGATGTAAAGATAGAGAACACACCTGATGTAAAGATAAAGAGAAAACCTGATGTAAAGATAAAGAGAACACACCTGATGTAAAGAGAAAAGATGTAAAGAAAGAGAACACACCTGATGTAAAGATGTAAAGATAAAGAACACACCTGATGTAAAGATAAAGAGAACACACCTGATGTAAAGATAAAGAGAACACACCTGATGTAAAGATAAAGAGAACACACCTGATGTAAAGATAAAGAGAAACACCTGATGTAAAGATAAAGAGAACACACCTGATGTAAAGATAAAGAGAACACACCTGATGTAAAGATAAAGAGAACACACCTGATGTAAAGATAAAGAGAACACACCTGATGTAAAGATAAAGAGAACACACCTGATGTAAAGATAAAGAGAACACACCTGATGTAAAGATAAAGAGAGCACACCTGATGTAAAGAAAGAGAACACACCTGATGTAAAGATAAAGAGAACACACCTAAAGATGTAAAGATAAAGAGAACACACCTGATGTAAAGATAAAGAGAACACACCTGATGTAAAGATAAAGAGAACACACCTGATGTAAAGATAAAGAGATGTAAAGATAAAGAGAACACACCTGATGTAAAGATAAAGAGAACACACCTGATGTAAAGATAAAGAGAACACACCTGATGTAAAGATAAAGAGAACACACCTGATGTAAAGATAAAAGAACACACCTGATGTAAAGATAAAGAGAACACACCTGATGTAAAGATAAAGAACACACCTGATGTAAAGATGATGTAAAGATAAAGAACACACCTGATGTGTAAAGATAAAGAGAACACACCTGATGTAAAGATAAAGAGAACACACCTGATGTAAAGATAAAGAGAACACACCTGATGTAAAGATAAAGAACACACCTGATGTAAAGATAAAAGAACACACTGATGTAAAGATGTAAAGAGAACACACCTGATGTAAAGATAAAGAGAACACACCTGATGTAAAGATAAAGAGAACACACCTGATGTAAAGATGTAAAGAAAGAGAACACACCTGATGTAAAGATAAAGAGAACACACCTGATGTAAAGTAAAGATAAAGAGAAACACCTGATGTAAAGATGTAAAGATGTAAAGAGAACACACCTGATGTAAAGATGTAAAGAGAACACACCTGATGTAAAGATAAAGAGAACACACCTGATGTAAAGATGTAAAGAGAACACACCTGATGTAAAGATGTAAAGATGTAAAGAGAACACACCTGATGTAAAGATGTAAAGAGAACACACCTGATGTAAAGATGTAAAGAGAACACACCTGATGTAAAGATGTAAAGAGAACACACCTGATGTAAAGATGTAAAGAGAACACACCTGATGTAAAGATGTAAAGATGTAAAGAGAACACACCTGATGTAAAGATGTAAAGATAAAGAGAACACACCTGATGTAAAGATGTAAAGAGAACACACCTGATGTAAAGATGTAAAGATAAAGAGAACACACCTGATGTAAAGATGTAAAGAGAACACACCTGATGTAAAGATGTAAAGATGTAAAGAGAACACACCTGATGTAAAGATGTAAAGATGTAAAGAGAACACACCTGATGTAAAGATAAAGAGAACACACCTGATGTAAAGATAAAGAGAACACACCTGATGTAAAGATGTAAAGAGAACACACCTGATGTGATGAACACACCTGATGTAAAGATAAAGAGAACACACCTGATGTAAAGATAAAGAGAGCACACCTGATGTAAAGATAAAGAGAACACACCTGATGTAAAGATAAAGAGAACACACCTGATGTAAAGATAAAGAGAACACACCTGATGTAAAGTAAAGAGTAAAGAGAACACACCTGATGTAAAGATAAAGAGAACACACCTGATGTAAAGATAAAGAGAACACACCTGATGTAAAGATAAAGAGAACAACCTGATGTAAAGATAAAGAGAACACACCTGATGTAAAGATAAAGATAAAGATAAAGAGAACACACCTGATGTAAAGATAAAGATAAAGAGAACACACCTGATGTAAAGATGTAAAGATGTAAAGAGAACACACCTGATGTAAAGATGTAAAGAGAACACACCTGATGTAAAGATGTGAAAGATAAAGAACACACCTGATGTAAAGATGATAAAGATGTAAAGAGAACACACCTGATGTAAAGATGTAAAGAGAACACACCTGATGATAAAGATAAAGAGAACACACCTGATGTAAAGATGTAAAGATGTAAAGAGAACACACCTGATGTAAAGATGTAAAGAGAACACACCTGATGTAAAGATGTAAAGAGAACACACCTGATGTAAAGATGTAAAGAGAACACACCTGATGTAAAGATGTAAAGAGAACACACCTGATGTAAAGAAGATAAAGTAAAGAAACACACCTGATGTAAAGATGTAAAGAACACACCTGATGTAAAGATGTAAAGATGTAAAGAAACACACCTGATGTAAAGATGTAAAGAACACACCTGATAAAGAGAACACACCTGATGTAAAGATAAAGTAAATGTAAAGAACACACCTGATGTAAAGAACACACCTGATGTAAAGATGTAAAGAGAACACAAAGATGTAAAGAGAACACACCTGATGTAAAGATGTAAAGAGAACACACCTGATGTAAAGATAAAGAGAACACACCTGATGTAAAGATGTAAAGAGAACACACCTGATGTAAAGATGTAAAGATGTAAAGAGAACACACCTGATGTAAAGATAAAGAGAACACACCTGATGTAAAGATGTAAAGAGAACACACCTGATGTAAAGATGTAAAGATGTAAAGAGAACACACCTGATGTAAAGATGTAAAGAGAACACACCTGATGTAAAGATGTAAAGAGAACACACCTGATGTAAAGATATAAAGATGTAAAGAGAACACACCTGATGATGTAAAGAGAGAACACACCTGATGTAAAGATGTAAAGAGAACACACCTGATGTAAAGATGTAAAGATGTAAAGAGAACACACCTGATGTAAAGATAAAGAGAACACACCTGATGTAAAGATAAAGAGAACACACCTGATGTAAAGATAAAGAGAACACACCTGATGTAAAGATAAAGAGAACACACCTGATGTAAAGATAAAGAGAACACACCTGATGTAAAGATAAAGAGAACACACCTGATGTAAAGATAAAGAGAACACACCTGATGTAAAGATGTAAAGAGAACACACCTGATGTAAAGATGTAAAGAGAACACACCTGATGTAAAGATAAAGAGAACACACCTGATGTAAAGATGTAAAGAGAACACACCTGATGTAAAGATAAAGAGAACACACCTGATGTAAAGATAAAGAGAGCACACCTGATGTAAAGATAAAGAGAACACACCTGATGTGAAGATAAAGAGAACACACCTGATGTAAAGATGTAATGTAAAGATAAAGAGAACACACCTGATGTAAAGATAAAGAGAACAACCTGATGTAAAGATAAAGAGAACACACCTGATGTAAAGATAAAGAGAACACACCTGATGTAAAGATGTAAAGAGAACACACCTGATGTAAAGATAAAGAGAACACACCTGATGTAAAGATGTAAAGAGAACACACCTGATGTAAAGTAAAAGAGAACACCTGATGTAAAGATAAAGAGAACACACCTGATGTAAAGATAAAGAGAACACACCTGATGTAAAGATGTAAAGATAAAGAGAACACACCTGATGTAAAGATAAAGAGAACACACCTGATGTAAAGATAAAGTAAAGAGAACACACCTGATGTAAAGATAAAGAGATGTAAAGATGTAAAGAGAACACACCTGATGTAAAGATAAAGAGAACACACCTGATGTAAAGATAAAGAACACACCTGATGTAAAGATAAAGAGAAAAGATGTAAAGATAAAGAGACACACCTGATGCAAAGATAAAGAGAACACACCTGATGTAAAGATAAAGAGAACACACCTGATGTAAAGATAAAGAGAGAACACACCTGATGTAAAGATAAAGAGAACACACCTGTAAAGATGTAAAGAGAACAAAGAGATAAAGAGAACACACCTGATGTAAAGATAAAGAGAACACACCTGATGTAAAGATAAAGAGAACAACCTGATGTAAAGACCTGATGTAAAGATAAAGAGAACACACCTGATGTGTAAAGATGTAAAGAGAACACACCTGATGTAAAGATGTAAAGAGAACACACCTGATGTAAAGATGTAAAGAAAAGAGAACACACCTGATGTAAAGATGTAAAGAGAACACACCTGATGTAAAGATGTAAAGAGAACACACCTGATGTAAAAAGATGTAAAGAGAACACACCTGATGTAAAGAGAACACACCTGATGTAAAGATGTAAAGATGTAAAGAGAACACACCTGATGTAAAGATAAAAGAGAACACACCTGATGTAAAGATAAAGAACACACCTGATGTAAAGATGTAAAGAGAACAACCTGATGTAAAGATAAAGAGAACACACCTGAGTAAAGAGAACACACCTGATGTAAAGATAAAGAGAACACACCTGATGTAAAGATGTAAAGAGAACACACCTGATGTAAAGATGTAAAGAGAACACACCTGATGTAAAGATGTAAAGATGTAAAGAGAACACACCTGATAAAGAGAACACACCTGATGTAAAGATGTAAAGAGAACACACCTGATGTAAAGATGTAAAGATGTAAAGAGAACACACCTGATGTAAAGATGTAAAGATGTAAAGATAAAGTAAAGAGAACACACCTAAAGATGTAAAGAGAACACACCTGATGTAAAGATGTAAAAGAGAACACACCTGATGTAAAGATGTAAAGATGTAAAGAGAACACACCTGATGTAAAGATGTAAAGATGTAAAAGAACACATGATGTAAAGATGTAAAGAGAACACACCTAAAGATGTAAAGAGAAAAGATGTAAAGAGAACACACCTGATGTAAAGATAAAGAGAACACACCTGATGTAAAGATAAAGAGAACACACCTGATGTAAAAGATAAAGAGAACACACCTGATGTAAAGATAAAGAGTGTAAATGTAAAGATGTAAAGAGAACACACCTGATGTAAAGATGTAAAGATAAAGTAAAGAGAACACACCTGATGTAAAGATGTAAAAGTAAAGAGAACACACCTGATGTAAAGATGTAAAGAGAACACACCTGATGTAAAGATGTAAAGATAAAGTAAAGAGAACACACCTGATGTAAAGATGAAACACCTGATAAAGTAAAGAGACACCTGATGTAAAGATGTAAAGAGAACACACCTGATGTAAAGATAAAAAGATGTAAAGATGTAAAGATGTAAAGAGAACACACCTGATGTAAAGATGTAAAGAGAACACACCTGATGTAAAGATAAAGAGAACACACCTGATGTAAAGATGTAAAGATGTAAAGAGAACACACCTGATGATAAAGATGTAAAGAGAAAAGATGTAAAGATAAAGAGAACACACCTGATGTAAAGATGTAAAGAGAACACACCTGATGTAAAGATGAAAGATGTAAAGAACACACCTGATGTAAAGTAAAGAGAACACACCTGATGTAAAGATGTAAAGAGAACACACCTGATGTAAAGATGTAAAAGAGAACACACCTGATGTAAAGATAAAGAGAACACACCTAAAGATAAAGAGAACACACCTGATGTAAAGATAAAGAGAACACACCTGATGTAAAGATAAAGAGAACACACCTGATGTAAAGATAAAGAGAACACACCTGATGTAAAGAGAAAGAGAACACACCTGATGTAAAGAGAAAGAGAACACACCTGATGTAAAGAGAAAAGATGTAAAGAGAACACACCTGATGTAAAGATGTAAAGATGTAAAGAGAACACACCTGATGTAAAGATAAAGAGAACACACCTGATGTAAAGATAAAGAGAACACACCTGATGTAAAGATAAAGAGAACACACCTGATGTAAAGATAAAGAGAACACACCTGATGTAAAGATAAAGAGAACACACCTGATGTAAAGATGTAAAGAGAACACACCTGATGTAAAGATAAAGAGAACACACCTGATGTAAAGATAAAGAGAGCACACCTGATGTAAAGATAAAAGAAACACACCTGATGTAAAGATAAAGAGAACACACCTGATGTAAAGATAAAGAGAACACACCTGATGTAAAGATAAAGAGAACACACCTGATGTAAAGATAAAGAGAACACACCTGATGTAAAGATAAAGAGAGCACACCTGATGTAAAGATAAAGAGAACACACCTGATGTAAAGATAAAGAGAACACACCTGATAAAGATAAAGAGAACACACCTGAAGATGATGTAAAGAAGAGAACACACCTGATGTAAAGATAAAGAGAACACACCTGATGTAAAGATAAAAGATAAAGAGAACACACCTGATGTAAAGATAAAGAGAACACACCTGATGTAAAGAGAACAACCTGATGTAAAGATAAAGAGAACACACCTGATGTAAAGATAAAGAGAACACCTGATGTAAAGATAAAGAAAGAGAACACACCTGATGTAAAGATGTAAAGATGATGTAAAGAGAACACACCTGATGTAAAGATGTAAAGAGAACACACCTGATGTAAAAGACCTGATGTAAAGAGTAAAGAGAACACACCTGATGTAAAGATGTAAAGATGTAAAGAGAACACACCTGATGTAAAGATGTAAAGTAAAGAGAACACACCTGATGTAAAGATGTAAAGAGAACACACCTGATGTAAAGATGTAAAGATAAAGAGAACACACCTGATGTAAAGATGTAAAGATGTAAAGAGAACACACCTGATGTAAAGATGTAAAGATGTAAAGAGAACACACCTGATGTAAAGATGTAAAGATGTAAAGAGAACACACCTGATGTAAAGATAAAGAGAACACACCTGATGTAAAGATAAAGAGAACACACCTGATGTAAAGATGTAAAGAGAACACACCTGATGTAAAGATGTAAAGAGAACACACCTGATGTAAAGATAAAGAGAACACACCTGATGTAAAGATAAAGAGAACACACCTGATGTAAAGATGTAAAGAAGATGTAAAGAGAACACACCTGATGTGATGTAAAAAGAACATGTAAAGATGATGTAAAGATAAAAACACACCTGATGATGTAAAGATAAAGAAAGATGTAAAGATAAAGAGAACACACCTGATGTAAAGATAAAGAGAACACACCTGATGTGATGTAAAGATAAAGAGAACACACCTGATGTAAAGAGAACACACCTGATAAAGAGAACACACCTGATGTAAAGATAAAGAGAACACACCTGATGTAAAGATAAAGAGAACACACCTGATGTAAAGATAAAGAGAACACACCTGATGTAAAGATGTAAAGAGAACACACCTGATGTAAAGAACACACCTGATGTAAAGATGAAAATGATGTAAAGATAAAGAGAACACACCTGATGTAAAGATAAAGTATGTAAAAGAGAACACACCTGATGTAAAGATGTAAAGAGAACACACCTGATGTACCTGATGTAAAGATAAAGAGAACAACCTGATAAAGATAAAGAGAACACCTGATGTAAAGATAAAGAGAACACACCTGATGTAAAGATGAAAAGATGTAAAGAGAACACACCTGATGTAAAGATGTAAAGAGAACACACCTGATGTAAAGATGTAAAAGAGAACACACCTGATGTAAAGTAAAAGAAACACATGTAAAGATGTAAAGATGTAAAGAGAACACACCTGATGTAAAGATGTAAAGAGAACACACCTGATGTAAAGATGTAAAGAGAACACACCTGATGTAAAGATAAAGAGAACACACCTGATGTAAAGATGTAAAGAGAGAACACACCTGATGTAAAGATAAAGAGAACACACCTGATGTAAAGTAAAGAGAACACAATGTAAAGATGTAAAGATGTAAAGAGAACACACCTGATGTAAAGATGTAAAATGTAAAGAGAACACACCTGATGTAAAGATGTAAAGAGAACACACCTGATGTAAAGATGTAAAGATGTAAAGAGAACACACCTGATGTAAAGATGATGTAAAGATAAAGATAAAGAGAACACACCTAAAGATGTAAAGATGTAAAGAGATGTAAAGAGAAAAGATGTAAAGAGAACACACCTGATGTAAAGATGTAAAGATGTAAAGAGACACACCTGATGTAAAGATGTAAAGAGAACACACCTGATGTAAAGATGTAAAGTAAAGAGAACACACCTGATGTAAAGATGTAAAATGTAAAGAGAACACACCTGATGTAAAGATGTAAAGAGAACACACCTGATGTAAAGATGTAAAGAGAACACACCTGATGTAAAGATAAAGAGAACACACCTGATGTAAAGATAAAGAGTAAAGAGAACACACCTGATGTAAAGATGTAAAGAGTAAAGAGAACACACCTGATGTAAAGATAAAAGAGAACACACCTGATGTAAAGATAAAAGAACACACCTGATGTAAAGATAAAGAGAACACACCTGATGTAAAAGTAAAGAGAAAAGATGTAAAGATAAAGAGAACACACCTGATGTAAAGATAAAGAGAACACACCTGATGTAAAGATAAAGAGAACACACCTGATGTAAAGAGAAAGAGAACACACCTGATGTAAAGAGAAAGAGAACACACCTGATGTAAAGAGAAAGAGAACACACCTGATGTAAAGATGTAAAGAGAACAACCTGATGTAAAGATAAAGAGAACACACCTGATGTAAAGATAAAGAAAGATGTAAAGATAAAGAGAACACACCTGATGTAAAGATAAAGATGAACACACCTGATGTAAAGATAAAGAGAACACACCTGATGTAAAGATAAAGAGAACACACCTGATGTAAAGATAAAGAGAACACACCTGATGTAAAGATAAAGAGAAGAACACCTGATGTAAAGATAAAGAGAACACACCTGATGTAAAGATGTAAAGAGAACACACCTGATGTAAAGATAAAGAGAACACACCTGATGTAAAGATGTAAAGAGAACACACCTGATGTAAAGATAAAGAGAGCACACCTGATGTAAAGATGAAGAGAACACACCTGATGTAAAGATAAAGAGAACACACCTAATGTAAAGATGTAAAGATAAAGAGAACACACCTGATGTAAAGATGTAAAGAGAACACACCTGATGTAAAGATAAAGAGAACACACCTGATGTAAAGATGTAAAGATAAAGAGAACACACCTGATGTAAAGATAAAGAGAACACACCTGATGTAAAGATGTAAAGAGAACACACCTGATGTAAAGATAAAGAGAACACACCTGATGTAAAGATGTAAAGAGAACACACCTGATGTAAAGATGTAAAGATAAAGAGAACACACCTGATGTAAAGATAAAGAGAGCACACCTGATGCAAAGATAAAGAGAGCACACCTGATGTAAAGATAAAGAGAACACACCTGATGTAAAGATAAAGAGAGCACACCTGATGTAAAGATAAAGAGAACACACCTGATGTAAAGATAAAGAGAACACACCTGATGTAAAGATAAAGAGAACACACCTGATGTAAAGATAAAGAGAACACAACTGATGTAAAGATAAAGAGAACACACCTGATGTAAAGATAAAGAGAACACACCTGATGTAAAGATGTAAAGATGTAAAGAGAACACACCTGATGTAAAGATGTAAAGAGAACACACCTGATGTAAAGATGTAAAGATGTAAAGAGAACACACCTGATGTAAAGATGTAAAGATGTAAAGAGAACACACCTGATGTAAAGATGTAAAGAGAACACACCTGATGTAAAGATGTAAAGATGTAAAGAGAACACACCTGATGTAAAGATGTAAAGATGTAAAGAGAACACACCTGATGTAAAGATGTAAAGAGAACACACCTGATGTAAAGATGTAAAGAGAACACACCTGATGTAAAGATGTAAAGAGAACACACCTGATGTAAAGATGTAAAGATGTAAAGAGAACACACCTGATGTAAAGATGTAAAGAGAACACACCTGATGTAAAGATGTAAAGATGTAAAGAGAACACACCTGATGTAAAGATAAAGAGAACACACCTGATGTAAAGATGTAAAGATAAAGAGAACACACCTGATGTAAAGATGTAAAGATGTAAAGAGAACACACCTGATGTAAAGATGTAAAGATGTAAAGAGAACACACCTGATGTAAAGATGTAAAGAGAACACACCTGATGTAAAGATAAAGAGAACACACCTGATGTAAAGATAAAGAGAACACACCTGATGTAAAGATAAAGAGAACACACCTGATGTAAAGATAAAGAGAACACACCTGATGTAAAGATAAAGAGAACACACCTGATGTAAAGATAAAGAGAACACACCTGATGTAAAGATAAAGAGAACACACCTGATGTAAAGATGTAAAGATGTAAAGAGAACACACCTGATGTAAAGATGTAAAGATAAAGATAAAGAGAACACACCTGATGTAAAGATAAAGAGTAAAGAACACACCTGATGTAAAGATGTAAAAGATGTAACCTGATGTAAAGATGTAAAGAGAACACACCTGATGTAAAGATGTAAAGATAAAGAGAAAAGATGTAAAGAGAACACACCTGATGTAAAGATAAAGAGAACACACCTGATGTAAAGATGTAAAGATGTAAAGAGAACACACCTGATGTAAAGATGTAAAGAGAACACACCTGATAAAGATAAAAGTAAAGATGTAAAGAGAACACACCTGATAAAGATGTAAAGATAAAGAGTAAAGAGAACACACCTGATGTAAAGATGAGAAAGATGTGTAAAGAGAACACACCTAAAGATGTAAAGATGTAAAGATGTAAAGATGTAAAGATGTAAAGAGAACACACCTGATGTGATGTAAAGATGTAAAGAGAACACACCTGATGTAAAGATGTAAAGAGAACACACCTGATGTAAAGATGTAAAGAGAACACACCTGATGTAAAGATATAAAGATGTAAAGAGAACACACCTGATGTAAAGATGTAAAGATGTAAAGAGAACACACCTGATGTAAAGATAAAGAGAACACACCTGATGTAAAGATAAAGAGAGCACACCTGATGTAAAGATAAAGAGAACACACCTGATGTAAAGATAAAGAGAACACACCTGATGTAAAGATAAAGAGAACACACCTGATAAAGATAAAGAGAACAACCTGATAAAGTAAAGAGAACACACCTGATGTAAAGATAAAGAGAACACACCTGATGTAAAGATAAAGAGAACACACCTGATGTAAAGAGAAAGAGAACACACCTGATGTAAAGAGAAAGAGAACACACCTGATGTAAAGAGAAAGAGAACACACCTGATGTAAAGAGAAAGAGAACACACCTGATGTAAAGATAAAGAGAACACACCTGATGTAAAGATGTAAAGAGAACACACCTGATGTAAAGATAAAGAGAACACACCTGATGTAAAGATAAAAAGATAAAGAGAGACACACCTGATGTAAAGATAAAGAGAACACACCTGATGTAAAGATAAAGAGAACACACCTGATGTAAAGATAAAGAGAACACACCTGATGTAAAGATAAAGAGAACACACCTGATGTAAAGAATAAAAGAACACACCTGATGTAAAGATAAAGAGAACACACCTGATGTAAAGATAAAGAGAACACACCTGATGTAAAGATAAAGAGAACACACCTGATGTAAAGATAAAGAGAACACACCTGATGTAAAGATAAAGAGAGCACACCTGATGTAAAGATAAAGAGAACACACCTGATGTAAAGATAAAGAGAACACACCTAATGTAAAGATGTAAAGATAAAGAGAACACACCTGATGTAAAGATGTCAAGAGAACACACCTGATGTAAAGATGTAAAGAGAACACACCTGATGTAAAGATAAAGAGAACACACCTGATGTAAAGATGTAAAGAGAACACACCTGATGTAAAGATAAAGAGAACACACCTGATGTAAAGATAAAGAGAGCACACCTGATGTAAAGATAAAGAGAACACACCTGATGTAAAGATAAAGAGAACACACCTGATGTAAAGATAAAGAGAGCACATAAAGATGAGAAAAGATGTAAAGAGAACACACCTGATGTAAAGATAAAGATAAAGAGAACACACCTGATGTAAAGATAAAGAGAACACACCTGATGTAAAGATAAAGAGAACACACCTGATGTAAAGATAAAGAGAACACACCTGATGTAAAGATAAAGAGAACACACCTGATGTAAAGATAAAGAGAACACACCTGATGTAAAGATAAAGAGAACACACCTGATGTAAAGATGTAAAGATGTAAAGAGAACACACCTGATGTAAAGATGTAAAGAGAACACACCTGATGTAAAGATGTAAAGAGAACACACCTGATGTAAAGATGTAAAGATGTAAAGAGAACACACCTGATGTAAAGATGTAAAGATGTAAAGAGAACACACCTGATGTAAAGATGTAAAGAGAAAAGATGTAAAGATGTAAAGATGTAAAGAGAACACACCTGATGTAAAGATGTAAAGAGAACACACCTGATGTAAAGATGTAAAGCTGTAAAGAGAACACACCTGATGTAAAGATGTAAAGAGAACACACCTGATGTAAAGATGTAAAGATGTAAAGAGAACACACCTGATGTAAAGATGTAAAGAGAACACACCTGATGTAAAGATGTAAAGAGAACACACCTGATGTAAAGATAAAGAGAACAAAGATAAAGTAAAGAGAACACACCTGATGTAAAGATGTAAAGAGAACACACCTGATGTAAAGATGTAAAGATGTAAAGAGAACACACCTGATGTAAAGATGTAAAGATGTAAAGAGAACACACCTGATGTAAAGATGTAAAGATAAAGAGAACACACCTGATGTAAAGATGTAAAGATGTAAAGAGAACACACCTGATGTAAAGATGTAAAGATGTAAAGAGAACACACCTGATGTAAAGATGTAAAGAGAACACACCTGATGTAAAGATGTAAAGAGAACACACCTGATGTAAAGATGTAAAGATGTAAAGAGAACACACCTGATGTAAAGATGTAAAGAGAACACACCTGATGTAAAGATGTAAAGAGAACACACCTGATGTAAAGATGTAAAGATGTAAAGAGAACACACCTGATGTAAAGATGTAAAGATGTAAAGAGAACACACCTGATGTAAAGATGTAAAGATAAAGAGAACACACCTGATGTAAAGATGTAAAGATAAAGAGAACACACCTGATGTAAAGATAAAGAGACCTGATGTAAAGAAAGAGAACACACCTGATGTAAAGATAAAGAGAACACACCTGATGTAAAGATAAAGAGAACACACCTGATGTAAAGAGAAAAGAACACACCTAAAGAGACACACCTGAAAGAGAAAGAGAACACACCTGATGTAAAGAGAAAGAGAACACACCTGATGTAAAGAGAAAGAGAACACACCTGATGTAAAGAGAAAGAGAACACACCTGATGTAAAGAGAAAGAGAACACACCTGATGTAAAGAGAACACACCTGATGTAAAGATGTAAAGAGAACACACCTGATGTAAAGATAAAGAGAACACACCTGATGTAAAGATAAAGAGAGCACACCTGATGTAAAGATAAAGAGAACACACCTGATGTAAAGATAAAGAGAACACACCTGATGTAAAGATAAAGAGAACACACCTGATGTAAAGATAAAGAGAACACACCTGATGTAAAGATAAAGAGAACACACCTGATGTAAAGATAAAGAGAACACACCTGATGTAAAGATGTAAAGAGAACACACCTGATGTAAAGATAAAGAGAACACACCTGATGTAAAGATGTAAAGAGAACACACCTGATGTAAAGATAAAGAGAGCACACCTGATGTAAAGATGAAGAGAACACACCTGATGTAAAGATAAAGAGATCACACCTAATGTAAAGATGTAAAGATAAAGAGAACACACCTGATGTAAAGAGAAAGAGAACACACCTGATGTAAAGATGTAAAGAGAACACACCTGATGTAAAGATAAAGAGAACACACCTTATGTAAAGATGTAAAGAGAACACACCTGATGTAAAGATAAAGAGAACACACCTGATGTAAAGATAAAGAGAGCACACCTGATGTAAAGATAAAGAGAACACACCTGATGTAAAGATAAAGAGAGCACACCTGATGCAAAGATAAAGAGAGCACACCTGATGTAAAAGAACACACCTGATGTAAAGATAAAGAGAACACACCTGATGTGTAAAAAGAACACACCTGATGTAAAGATAAAGAGAACACACCTGATGTAAAGATAAAGAGAACACAACCTGATGTAAAGATAAAGAGAACACACCTGATGTAAAGATAAAGAGAACACACCTGATGTAAAGATAAAGAGAACACACCTGATGTAAAGATAAAGAGAACACACCTGATGTAAAGATAAAGAGAACACACCTGATGTAAAGATAAAGAGAACACACCTGATGTAAAGATAAAGAGAACACACCTGATGTAAAGATGTAAAAGAACACACCTGATGTAAAGATAAAGAAAGAGAACACACCTGATGTAAAGATGTAAAGAGATAAAGAGAACACACCTGATGTAAAGATGTCAAGAGAACACACCTGATGTAAAGATGTAAAGAGAACACACCTGATGTAAAGATAAAGAGAACACACCTGATGTAAAGATAAAGAGAGCACACCTGATGTAAAGATAAAGAGAACACACCTGATGTAAAGATGTAAAAGAGAACACACCTGATGTAAAAGATAAAAGAGAACACACCTGATGTAAAGAGAAAGAGAACACACCTGATGTAAAGATAAAGAGAACACACCTGATGTAAAGATGTAAAGAGAACACACCTGATGTAAAGATGTAAAGAGAACACACCTGATGTAAAGATAAAGAGAACACACCTGATAAAGATAAAGAGAACAAAGATAAAGATGTAAAGAGAACACACCTGATGTAAAGATAAAGAGAACACACCTGATGTAAAGATGTAAAGAGAACACACCTGATGTAAAAGAGTAAAGAGAACACACCTGATGTAAAGATGTAAAGATGTAAAGAAAGAGAACACACCCTGTAACACCTGATGTAAAGATGAAAAGATAAAGTAAAGAGAACACACCTGATGTAAAGATGTAAAGTAAAGAACACATGTAAAGATGTAAAGAGAACACACCTGATGTAAAGATAAAGTAAAGAGAAACACACCTGATGTAAAGATGTAAAGATGTAAAGAGAACACACCTGATGTAAAGATGTAAAGAGAACACACCTGATGTAAAGAACCTGATGTAAAGAGAACACACCTGATGTAAAGATGTAAAGATGTAAAGAGAACACACCTGATGTAAAGATGTAAAGAGAACACACCTGATGTAAAGATGTAAAGATGTAAAGAGAACACACCTGATGTAAAGATGTAAAGAGAACACACCTGATGTAAAGATGTAAAGAGAACACACCTGATGTAAAGATGTAAAGAGAACACACCTGATGTAAAGATGTAAAGAGAACACACCTGATGTAAAGATGTAAAGATGTAAAGAGAACACACCTGATGTAAAGATGTAAAGATGTAAAGAGAACACACCTGATGTAAAGATAAAGAGAAAAGATGTAAAGAGAACACACCTGATGAAAAGATGTAAAGTAAAGAGAACACACCTGATGTAAAGATGTAAAGAGAACACACCTGATGTAAAGATGTAAAGAGAACACACCTGATGTAAAGATATAAAGATGTAAAGAGAACACACCTGATGTAAAGATGTAAAGATGTAAAGAGAACACACCTGATGTAAAGATAAAGAGAACACACCTGATGTAAAGATAAAGAGAGCACACCTGATGTAAAGATAAAGAGAACACACCTGATGTAAAGATAAAGAGAACACAACACACCTGATGTAAAGATGTAAAGATAAAGAGAGCACACCTGATGTAAAGATAAAGAGAGCACACCTGATGTAAAGATAAAGAGAACACACCTGATGTAAAGATAAAGAGAACACACCTGATGTAAAGATAAAGAGAACACACCTGATGTAAAGATAAAGAGAACACACCTGATGTAAAGAGAAAGAGAACACACCTGATGTAAAGAGAAAGAGAACACACCTGATGTAAAGATAAAGAGAACACACCTGATGTAAAGATGTATGTAAAGATAAAGAACACACCTGATGTAAAGATAAAGAGAACACACCTGATGTAAAGATAAAGAGAACACACCTGATGTAAAGATAAAGAGAACACACCTGATGTAAAGATGTAAAGAGAACACACCTGATGTAAAGATAAAGAGAAAGAGAATGTAAAGATGTAAAGATAAAGAGAACACACCTGATGTAAAGATGTCTGATGTAAAGAGTAAAGAGAACACACCTGATGTAAAGATGTAAAGAGAACACACCTGATGTAAAGATAAAGAGAACACACCTGATGTAAAGATGTAAAGAGAACACACCTGATGTAAAGATAAAGAGAACACACCTGATGTAAAGATAAAGAGAGCACACCTGATGTAAAGATAAAGAGAACACACCTGATGTAAAGATAAAGAGAGCACACCTGATGCAAAGATAAAGAGAGCACACCTGATGTAAAGATAAAAGAACACACCTGATGTAAAGAGAACACACCTGAAAGAGAACACACCTGATGTAAAGATAAAGATAAAGAGAACACACCTGATGTAAAGATAAAGAGAACACACCTGATGTAAAGATAAAGAGAACACACCTGATGTAAAGATGTAAAGAGAACACACCTGATGTAAAGATGTAAAGAGAACACACCTGATGTAAAGATGTAAAGAGAACACACCTGATGTAAAGATGTAAAGATGTAAAGAGAACACACCTAAAGATGTGATGTAAAGATAAAGAGAAACACCTGATGTAAAGATGTAAAGATGTAAAGAGAACACACCTGATGTAAAGATGTAAAGATGTAAAGAGAACACACCTGATGTAAAGATGTAAAGAGAACACACCTGATGTAAAGATGTAAAGAGAACACACCTGATGTAAAGATGTAAAGAGAACACACCTGATAAAGATAAAGATGAAAACCTGATGTAAAGATGTAAAGATGTAAAGAGAACACACCTGATGTAAAGATGTAAAGAGAACACACCTGATGTAAAGATGTAAAGAGAACACACCTGATGTAAAGATGTAAAGATGTAAAGAGAACACACCTGATGTAAAGATGTAAAGATAAAGAGAACACACCTGATGTAAAGATGTAAAGATGTAAAGAGAACACACCTGATGTAAAGATGTAAAGATGTAAAGAGAACACACCTGATGTAAAGATGTAAAGTAAAGAGAACACACCTGATGTAAAGATGTAAAGAGAACACACCTGATGTAAAGATGTAAAGAGAACACACCTGATGTAAAGATGTAAAGATGTAAAGAGAACACACCTGATGTAAAGATGTAAAGATGTAAAGAGAACACACCTGATGTAAAGATGTAAAGATGTAAAGAGAACACACCTGATGTAAAGATGTAAAGAGAACACACCTGATGTAAAGATGTAAAGATGTAAAGAGAACACACCTGATGTAAAGATGTAAAGAGAACACACCTGATGTAAAGATAAAGAGAACACACCTGATGTAAAGATAAAGAGAACACACCTGATGTAAAGATGTAAAGAGAACACACCTGATGTAAAGATGTAAAGAGAACACACCTGATGTAAAGATGTAAAGATGTAAAGAGAACACACCTGATGTAAAGATGTAAAGATGTAAAGAGAACACACCTGATGTAAAGATGTAAAGAGAACACACCTGATGTAAAGATGTAAAGAGAACACACCTGATGTAAAGATGTAAAGAGAACACACCTGATGTAAAGATGTAAAGAGAACACACCTGATGTAAAGATGTAAAGAGAACACACCTGATGTAAAGATGTAAAGATGTAAAGAGAACACACCTGATGTAAAGATGTAAAGAGAACACACCTGATGTAAAGATGTAAAGATAAAGAGAACACACCTGCCCAGAATCTCCAGTAGCTCTGCTACTCCGTTGAAGTGTTCAGTCTCATAGATGAACCTAGAGGAACACACACACACACACACGCAATGTTTCTATTTGCATTTGTTAGCGTATTACTTAAGGATGTTGATCTGTCTGTGAATGTTACTGTGTGTGTGTGTGTGTGTCTGAATGAGTGTCTGTGTGTGTGTGTGTGTGTGTGTGTGTGTGTGTGTGTGTGTGTGTGTGTGTGTGTGTGTGTGTGTGTGTGTGTGTGTGTGTGTGTCTGAATGAGCGTCTCTGTGTGTGTGTGTGTGTGTGTGTGGTGGTTAGGGAAAGTAGAAAATCAATTGTTGGTCCCCAAAAAGTCCTCATAAGTACAGTAAGACATAGCTGTGTGTTTTACCTGAGGAAGATGTTGTTGATCTGTTTACGTATGTACGCCCGTAGACCCAGCAGTTTGCCGTAGACACGATGCAGGATGGTCTTCAGGTATTCTCTCTCCCTGGGATCCTCACTGTCAAACAACTCCAGCAGCTACATACACACACACACACACACACACACACACACACACACACACACATATGGAGAGAGAGAGAGAGAGAGACAGAGAGAGGGAGAAGGAGAAAGAGAGATAGATATTATTACAACACTGTACAGAGACGATAATATAACATTTGAAAATGTCAATATTCTTTTAAAACTGTGTAATGTTTACTGTTCATTTTCATTGTTTATTTCTCTTTTGTTGATTATCTATTCCACTTGCTTTGGCAATGTTAACATATGTTTCCCATGCAAAGAAAAGCCCCTTGAATTGAATTGAGTGACAGAGAGAGATGAACAGAGAGAACGAGAGAGAGAGACAGAGAGAGAACGAGAGAGAGAAACAGAGAGAGGAAGAGAGAGAACGAGAGAGAGAAACAGAGAGAGGAAGAGAGAGAAACAGAGAGAGGAAGAGAGAGAGAGACAGAGAGAGAGAACGAGAGAGAGAAACAGAGAGAGGAAGAGAGAGAACGAGAGAGAGAAACAGAGAGAGGAAGAGAGAGAGAAACAGAGAGAGAACGAGAGAGAGAAACAGAGAGAGGAAGAGAGAGAACGAGAGAGAGATGAAAGAGAGAAACAGAGAGAGGAAGAGAGAGAAAGAGAGACAGAGAGAGAGAACTTATCAAAATGCAGACCGCTACGTCTGAGAAATACACAAACAGAGACAGATATATTGTAGACATACCGTAGATATATTGTAGACATATTGTAGATATAGTATATATATTAGAAATAGTAGATATATTGTAGACATATTGTAGATATAGTATATATATTAGAAATAGTAGATATATTGTAGACATATTGTAGATATATTTTAAACATATTGTAGACATATTATAGATATATTGTAAACATATTGTAAATATAGTCGATATAGTAGATATATTGCAGACATATTGTAGATATATTTTAAACATATTGTAGACATATTGTAGATATATTGTAAACATATTGTAAATATAGTCGATATAGTAGATATATTTTAAACATATTGTAGACATATTGTAGATATATTTTAAACATATTGTAGACATATTGTAGATATATTGTAAACATATTGTAAATATAGTCGATATATATCGTAGATATATTGCAGACAAATTGTAGACATATTGTAGACATATTATAGATATATTGTAGACATATTGAAGATATAGTAGATATGTTGTAGACATATTGTAGACATATTGTAGATATAGTAGATATAGTAGATATATTGTAGATATAGTAGATATATTGTAGACATATTGAAGACATATTGTAGATATATTGTAGATATATTGTAGACATATTGTAGACATATTGAAGATATAGTAGATATATTGTAGACATATTGAAGATATAGTAGATATATTGTAGACATATTGTAGATATATTGTAGATATATTGTAGATATATTGTAGACATATTGTAGATATATTGTAAACATATTGTAAATATAGTAGATATATTGTAGACATATTGTAGACATATTGTAGACATATTGTAGATATATTGTAAACATATTGTAAATATAGTAGATATATTGTAGACATATTGTAGACATATTGTAGATATATTATAGACATATTGTAGACATATTGTAGATATATTGTAAACATATTGTAAATATAGTAGATATATTGTAGACATATTGTAGACATATTGTAGATATATTATAGACATATTGTAGACATATTGTAGATATTGTAGACATGTAAACATATAGTAGATATAGTAGATATATTGTAGACACATTGTAGACATATTGTAGATATAGTGTAGACATATTGTAGATATAGTAGATATAGTAGATATATTGTAGACACATTGTAGACATATTGTAGACACATTGTAGATATAACAGATATAGTAGATATATTGTAGATATTGTAGACATGTAAACATATAGTAGATATAGTAGACATATTGTAAATATAGTAGATATATCGTAGATATATTGCAGACAAATTGTAGATATAGTAGATATAGTAGATATATTGTAGATATAGTAGATATATTGTAGACATATTGTAGACATATTGTAGACATATTGTAGATATATTGTAGATATAGTAGACATATTGGAGACATATTGTAGACATATTGTAGACATAGTAGATATAGAAGATATATTGTAGACACATTGTAGACATATTGTAGATATATTTTAGACATATTGTAGATATAGCAGATATAGTAGATATAGTAGATATATTGTAAACATATTGTAAATATAGTGTAGACATATTGTAGATATATTGTAAATATAGTAGATATATTGTAAATATAGTAGATATATCGTAGATATATTGCAGACAAATTGTAGATATAGTAGATAAATTGTAAACATATTGTAAATATAGTAGATATATTGTAGACATATTGTAGATATAGCAGATATAGTAGATATAGTAGATACATTGTAGACATATTGTAGATATAGCAGATATAGTAGATATAGTAGATATAGTAGATATAGTAGATACATTGTAGACATATTGTAGATATATTGTAAACATATTGTAAATATAGTGTAGACATATTGTAGACATATTGTAGATATATTGTAGACATATTGTAGATATAACAGATATAGTAGATATATTGTAGACACATTGTAGACATATTGTAGATATAGTAGATATATTGTAAACATATTGTAAATATAGTGTAGACATATTGTAGACATATTGTAGATATAACAGATATAGTTGATATATTGTAGACACATTGTAGACATATTGTAGATATAGTAGATATATTGTAAACATATTGTAGACACATTGTAGATATATTGTAGACACATTGTAGATATAACAGATATAGTAGATATAGTAGATATAGTAGACATATTGTAGACATATTGTAGATATATTGTAGACATATTGTAGATATTGTAGACATATTATAGACATATTGTAGACATATTGTAGACATATTGTAGATATAGTAGATATAGAAGATATATTGTAGACACATTGTAGACATATTGTAGATATATTTTAGACATATTGTAGATATAGTAGATATAGTAGATATAGTAGATATATTGTAAACATATTGTAAATATAGTGTAGACATATTGTAGATATATTGTAAACATATTGTAAATATAGTGTAGACATATTGTAGATATATTGTAAACATATTGTAAATATAGTGTAGACATATTGTAGATATATTGTAAATATAGTAGATATATCGTAGATATATTGTAAACAAATTGTAGATATAGTAGACATATTGTAGACATATTGTAGATATAGTAGATATATTGTAGAAATATTGTAGATATATTGTAGATATATTGTAGACGTATTGTAGATATATTGTAGACATATTGTAGATATATTGTAAGAGACAAAGATATTGTAAACATATTGAAGATATATTGTAGATATTGTAGACTTATTGTACATATAGTAGATATAGTAGATATATTGTAAGAGACAAATATATTGTAGACATATTGTAGACATATTGTAGATATATTGTAGACACATTGTAGATATAACAGATATAGTAGATATAGTAGATATATTGTAGACATATTGTAGACATATTGCATATTGTAGACATATTGTAGATATATTGTAAACATATTGTAGATAGAGTAGATATAGTAGATATATTGTAGATATAGTAGATATATTGTAAACATATTGTAAATATAGTGTAGACATATTGTAGACATATTGTAGATATAGTAGATATATTGTAGAAATATTGTAGATATATTGTAGATATATTGTAGACATATTGTAGACATATTGTAGATATATTGTAAACAAATTGTAGATATAGTAGACATATTGTAGACATATTGTAGATATTGTAGATATATTGTAGACATATTGTAGATATAGAAGATATATTGTAGACACATTGTAGACATATTGTAGATATATTTTAGACATATTGTAGATATAGCAGATATAGTAGATATAGTAGATATAGTAGATATATTGTAAACATATTGTAAATATAGTGTAGACATATTGTAGATATATTGTAAATATAGTAGATATATCGTAGATATATTGCAGACAAATTGTAGATATAGTAGATATATTGTAAACATATTGTAAATATAGTAGATATATTGTAGACATATTGTAGACATATTGTAGACATATTGTAGATATATTGTAGACATATTGTAGATATAGTAGATATTGTAGATATTGTAGATATAGTAGATACATTGTAGACATATTGTAGACATATTGTAGATATAGCAGATATAGTAGATATAGTAGATATAGTAGATACATTGTAGACATATTGTAGATATAGCAGATATAGTAGATATAGTAGATATAGTAGATACATTGTAAACATATTGTAAATATAGTGTAGACATATTGTAGACATATTGTAGATATAACAGATATAGTAGATATATTGTAGACACATTGTAGACATATTGTAGATATAGTAGATATATTGTAAACATATTGTAGATATATTGTAGACACATTGTAGATATAACAGATATAGTAGATATAGTAGATATAGTAGACATATTGTAGACATATTGTAGACATATTGTAGACATATTGTAGATATATTGTAGATATAGTAGACATATTGGAGACATATTGTAGACATATTGTAGACATATTGTAGATATTGTAGACATATTGTAGATATAGTAGATATAGAAGATATATTGTAGACACATTGTAGACATATTGTAGATATATTTTAGACATATTGTAGATATAGCAGATATAGTAGATATAGTAAATATAGTGTAGACATATTGTAGATATATTGTAAATATAGTAGATATATTGTAAATATAGTAGATATATCGTAGATATATTGCAGACAAATTGTAGATATAGTAGATATATTGTAAACATATTGTAAATATAGTAGAAATATTGTAGACATATTGTAGACATATTGTAGATATATTGTAGACATATTGTAGATATAGTAGATATTGTAGATATAGTAGATATAGTAGATACATTGTAGACATATTGTAGACATATTAAAGATATAGCAGATATAGTAGATATAGTAGATATAGTAGATACATTGTAGACATATTGTAGATATAGCAGATATAGTAGATATAGTAGATATAGTAGATACATTGTAAACATATTGTAAATATAGTGTAGACATATTGTAGACATATTGTAGATATAACAGATATAGTAGATATATTGTAGACACATTGTAGACATATTGTAGATATAGTAGATATATTGTAAACATATTGTAGACACATTGTAGATATATTGTAGACACATTGTAGATATAAGAGATATAGTAGATATAGTAGATATAGTAGACATATTGTAGACATATTGTAGACATATTGTAGATATATTGTAGATATAGTAGACATATTGGAGACATATTGTAGACATATTGTAGACATATTGTAGATATTGTAGACATATTATAGACATATTGTAGATATAGTAGATATAGAAGATATATTGTAGACACATTGTAGACATATTGTAGATATATTTTAGACATATTGTAGATATAGCAGATATAGTAGATATAGTAGATATAGTAGATATATTGTAAACATATTGTAGATATATTGTAAATATAGTAGATATATTGCAGACAAATTGTAGATATAGTAGATATATTGTAAACATATTGTAAATATAGTAGATATATTGTAGACATATTGTAGACATATTGTAGACATATTGTAGATATATTGTAGACATATTGTAGATATAGTAGATATAGTAGATATAGTAGATACATTGTAGACATACTGTAGATATAGTAGATATAGTAGATATAGTAGATACATTGTAGATATATTTTAGACATATTGTAGATATAGCAGATATAGTAGATATAGTAGATATAGTAGATACATTGTAGACATATTGTAGATATATTGTAAACATATTGTAAATATAGTGTAGAGATATTGTAGACATATTGTAGATATATTGTACACAAATTGTAGATATAGTAGACATATTGTAGACATATTGTAGATATAGTAGATATATTGTAGAAATATTGTAGATATATTGTAGATATATTGTAGACATATTGTAGATATATTGTAGACATATTGTAGATATTGTAGACATATTGTAGACATATTGTAGATATATTGTAGATATATTGTAGATATAGTAGATATATTGTAGACACATTGTAGACATATTGTAGATATATTTTAGGCATATTGTAGACATAGCAGATATAGTAGATATAATAGATATAGTAGATATATTGTAAACATATTGTAAATATAGTGTAGACATATTGTAGATATATTGTAAATATAGTAGATATATTGTAAATATAATATATATATCGTAGATATATTGCAGACAAATTGTAGATATAGTAGATATATTGTAAACATATTGTAAATATAGTAGATATATTGTAGACATATTGTAGACATATTGTAGATATATTGTAAACATATTGTAGATATAGTAGACATATTGTAGACATATTGTAGACATATTGTAGATATATTGTAGATATTGTAGACATATTGTAGATATAGTAGATATATTGTAGACTTATTGTACATATAGTAGATATAGTAGATATATTGTAAGAGACAAATATATTGTAAACATATTGTAGACATATTGTAGATATATTGTAGACACATTGTCGATATAACAGATATAGTAGATATAGTAGATATATTGTAGACATATTGTAGACATATTGTAGATATATTGTAGATATATTGTAGACATATTGTAGATATATTGTAGACATATTGTAGATATAGTAGACATATTGTAGACATATTGTAGACATATTGTAGATATATTGTAGACATATTGTAGATATAGTAGATATATTGTAGACACATTGTAGACATATTGTAGATATATTTTAGGCATATTGTAGATATAGCAGATATAGTAGATATAGTAGATATAGTAGATATATTGTAAACATATTGTAAATATAGTGTAGACATATTGTAGATATATTGTAAATATAGTAGATATATTGTAAATATAGTAGATATATCGTAGATATATTGCAGACAAATTGTAGATATAGTAGATATATTGTAAACATATTGTAAATATAGTAGATATATTGTAGACACATTGTAGACATATTGTAGATATAGTAGATATATTGTAAACATATTGTAGACACATTGTAGATATATTGTAGACACATTGTAGATATAACAGATATAGTAGGTATAGTAGATATAGTAGACATATTGTAGACATATTGTAGACATATTGTAGACATATTGTAGATATAGTAGACATATTGGAGACATATTGTAGACATATTGTAGATATTGTAGACATATTATAGACATATTGTAGATATAGTAGATATAGAAGATATATTGTAGACACATTGTAGACATATTGTAGATATATTTTAGACATATTGTAGATATAGCAGATATAGTAGATATATTGTAAACATATTGTAGATATATTGTAAATATAGTAGATATATCGTAGATATATTGCAGACAAATTGTAGATATAGTAGATATATTGTAAACATATTGTAAATATAGTAGATATATTGTAGACATATTGTAGACATATTGTAGACATATTGTAGATATATTGTAGACATATTGTAGATATAGTAGATAGTGTAGATATAGTAGATATAGTAGATACATTGTAGACATATTGTAGATATAGCAGATATAGTAGATATAGTAGATACATTGTAGATATATTTTAGACATATTGTAGATATAGCAGATATAGTAGATATAGTAGATATAGTAGATACATTGTAGACATATTGTAGATATATTGTAAACATATTGTAAATATAGTGTAGAGATATTGTAGACATATTGTAGATATATTGTAAACAAATTGTAGATATAGTAGACATATTGTAGACATATTGTAGACACATTGTAGATATAACAGATATAGTAGATATATTGTAGATATTGTAGACATGTAAACATATAGTAGATATAGTAGACATATTGTAAATATAGTAGATATATCGTAGATATATTGCAGACAAATTGTAGATATAGTAGATATAGTAGATATATTGTAGATATAGTAGATATATTGTAGACATATTGTAGACATATTGTAGACATATTGTAGATATATTGTAGATATAGTAGACATATTGGAGACATATTGTAGACATATTGTAGACATAGTAGATATAGAAGATATATTGTAGACACATTGTAGACATATTGTAGATATATTTTAGACATATTGTAGATATAGCAGATATAGTAGATATAGTAGATATAGTAGATATATTGTAAACATATTGTAAATATAGTGTAGACATATTGTAGATATATTGTAAATATAGTAGATATATTGTAAATATAGTAGATATATCGTAGATATATTGCAGACAAATTGTAGATATAGTAGATAAATTGTAAACATATTGTAAATATAGTAGATATATTGTAGACATATTGTAGATATAGCAGATATAGTAGATATAGTAGATACATTGTAGACATATTGTAGATATAGCAGATATAGTAGATATAGTAGATATAGTAGATATAGTAGATACATTGTAGACATATTTTAGACATATTGTAGATATAGTAGATATAGCAGATATAGTAGATATAGTAGATACATTGTAGACATATTGTAGATATATTGTAAACATATTGTAAATATAGTGTAGACATATTGTAGACATATTGTAGATATATTGTAGACATATTGTAGATATAACAGATATAGTAGATATATTGTAGACACATTGTAGACATATTGTAGATATAGTAGATATATTGTAAACATATTGTAAATATAGTGTAGACATATTGTAGACATATTGTAGATATAGTAGATATATTGTAAACATATTGTAGACACATTGTAGATATATTGTAGACACATTGTAGATATAACAGATATAGTAGATATAGTAGATATAGTAGACATATTGTAGACATATTGTAGATATATTGTAGACATATTGTAGATATTGTAGACATATTATAGACATATTGTAGACATATTGTAGACATATTGTAGATATAGTAGATATAGAAGATATATTGTAGACACATTGTAGACATATTGTAGATATATTTTAGACATATTGTAGATATAGTAGATATAGTAGATATAGTAGATATATTGTAAACATATTGTAAATATAGTGTAGACATATTGTAGATATATTGTAAATATAGTAGATATAGTAGATATATTGTAAACAAATTGTAGATATAGTAGACATATTGTAGACATATTGTAGATATAGTAGATATATTGTAGAAATATTGTAGATATATTGTAGATATATTGTAGACGTATTGTAGATATATTGTAGACATATTGTAGATATATTGTAAGAGACAAAGATATTGTAAACATATTGAAGATATATTGTAGATATTGTAGACATATTGTAGATATAGTAGATATATTGTAGACTTATTGTACATATAGTAGATATAGTAGATATATTGTAAGAGACAAATATATTGTAGACATATTGTAGACATATTGTAGATATATTGTAGACACATTGTAGATATAACAGATATAGTAGATATAGTAGATATATTGTAGACATATTGTAGACATATTGTAGACATATTGTAGATATATTGTAAACATATTGTAGATAGAGTAGATATAGTAGATATATTGTAGATATAGTAGATATATTGTAAACATATTGTAAATATAGTGTAGAGATATTGTAGACATATTGTAGACATATTGTAGATATAGTAGATATATTGTAGAAATATTGTAGATATATTGTAGATATATTGTAGACATATTGTAGACATATTGTAGACATATTGTAGATATATTGTAAACAAATTGTAGATATAGTAGACATATTGTAGACATATTGTAGATATTGTAGATATATTGTAGACATATTGTAGATATAGTAGATATAGAAGATATATTGTAGACACATTGTAGACATATTGTAGATATATTTTAGACATATTGTAGATATAGCAGATATAGTAGATATAGTAGATATAGTAGATATATTGTAAACATATTGTAAATATAGTGTAGACATATTGTAGATATATTGTAAATATAGTAGATATATTGTAAATATAGTAGATATATCGTAGATATATTGCAG
The DNA here is from genome assembly GCF_034236695.1 of Oncorhynchus nerka. Classification (NCBI taxonomy): domain Eukaryota; kingdom Metazoa; phylum Chordata; class Actinopteri; order Salmoniformes; family Salmonidae; genus Oncorhynchus; species Oncorhynchus nerka. The sequence continues at coordinate 12,046,964 of NC_088407.1, forward strand.
ACAAATTGTAGATATAGTAGATATATTGTAAACATATTGTAAATATAGTAGATATAGTAGACATATTGTAGACATATTGTAGACATATTGTAGATATATTGTAGACATATTGTAGATATAGTAGATATTGTAGATATAGTAGATATAGTAGATACATTGTAGACATATTGTAGACATATTGTAGATATAGCAGATATAGTAGATATAGTAGATATAGTAGATACATTGTAGACATATTGTAGATATATTGCAGACAAATTGTAGATATAGTAGATATATTGTAAACATATTGTAAATATAGTAGATATATTGTAGACATATTGTAGACATATTGTAGACATATTGTAGATATATTGTAGACATATTGTAGATATAGTAGATAGTGTAGATATAGTAGATATAGTAGATACATTGTAGACATATTGTAGATATAGCAGATATAGTAGATATAGTAGATACATTGTAGATATATTTTAGACATATTGTAGATATAGCAGATATAGTAGATATAGTAGATATAGTAGATACATTGTAGACATATTGTAGATATATTGTAAACATATTGTAAATATAGTGTAGAGATATTGTAGACATATTGTAGACATACCGTAGATATATTGTAGACATATTGTAGATATAGTATATATATTAGAAATAGTAGATATATTGTAGACATATTGTAGATATAGTATATATATTAGAAATAGTAGATATATTGTAGACATATTGTAGATATATTTTAAACATATTGTAGACATATTATAGATATATTGTAAACATATTGTAAATATAGTCGATATAGTAGATATATTGCAGACATATTGTAGATATATTTTAAACATATTGTAGACATATTGTAGATATATTGTAAACATATTGTAAATATAGTCGATATAGTAGATATATTTTAAACATATTGTAGACATATTGTAGATATATTTTAAACATATTGTAGACATATTGTAGATATATTGTAAACATATTGTAAATATAGTCGATATATCGTAGATATATTGCAGACAAATTGTAGACATATTGTAGACATATTATAGATATATTGTAGACATATTGAAGATATAGTAGATATGTTGTAGACATATTGTAGACATATTGTAGATATAGTAGATATAGTAGATATATTGTAGATATAGTAGATATATTGTAGACATATTGAAGACATATTGTAGATATATTGTAGATATATTGTAGACATATTGTAGACATATTGAAGATATAGTAGATATATTGTAGACATATTGAAGATATAGTAGATATATTGTAGACATATTGTAGATATATTGTAGATATATTGTAGATATATTGTAGACATATTGTAGATATATTGTAAACATATTGTAAATATAGTAGATATATTGTAGACATATTGTAGACATATTGTAGACATATTGTAGATATATTGTAAACATATTGTAAATATAGTAGATATATTGTAGACATATTGTAGACATATTGTAGATATATTATAGACATATTGTAGACATATTGTAGATATATTGTAAACATATTGTAAATATAGTAGATATATTGTAGACATATTGTAGACATATTGTAGATATATTATAGACATATTGTAGACATATTGTAGATATTGTAGACATGTAAACATATAGTAGATATAGTAGATATATTGTAGACATTGTAGACATATTGTAGATATAGTGTAGACATATTGTAGATATAGTAGATATAGTAGATATATTGTAGACACATTGTAGACATATTGTAGACACATTGTAGATATAACAGATATAGTAGATATATTGTAGATATTGTAGACATGTAAACATATAGTAGATATAGTAGACATATTGTAAATATAGTAGATATATCGTAGATATATTGCAGACAAATTGTAGATATAGTAGATATAGTAGATATATTGTAGATATAGTAGATATATTGTAGACATATTGTAGACATATTGTAGACATATTGTAGATATATTGTAGATATAGTAGACATATTGGAGACATATTGTAGACATATTTGTAGACATAGTAGATATAGAAGATATATTGTAGACACATTGTAGACATATTGTAGATATATTTTAGACATATTGTAGATATAGCAGATATAGTAGATATAGTAGATATATTGTAAACATATTGTAAATATAGTGTAGACATATTGTAGATATATTGTAAATATAGTAGATATATTGTAAATATAGTAGATATATCGTAGATATATTGCAGACAAATTGTAGATATAGTAGATAAATTGTAAACATATTGTAAATATAGTAGATATATTGTAGACATATTGTAGATATAGCAGATATAGTAGATATAGTAGATACATTGTAGACATATTGTAGATATAGCAGATATAGTAGATATAGTAGATATAGTAGATATAGTAGATACATTGTAGACATATTGTAGATATATTGTAAACATATTGTAAATATAGTGTAGACATATTGTAGACATATTGTAGATATATTGTAGACATATTGTAGATATAACAGATATAGTAGATATATTGTAGACACATTGTAGACATATTGTAGATATAGTAGATATATTGTAAACATATTGTAAATATAGTGTAGACATATTGTAGACATATTGTAGATATAACAGATATAGTTGATATATTGTAGACACATTGTAGACATATTGTAGATATAGTAGATATATTGTAAACATATTGTAGACACATTGTAGATATATTGTAGACACATTGTAGATATAACAGATATAGTAGATATAGTAGATATAGTAGACATATTGTAGACATATTGTAGATATATTGTAGACATATTGTAGATATTGTAGACATATTATAGACATATTGTAGACATATTGTAGACATATTGTAGATATAGTAGATATAGAAGATATATTGTAGACACATTGTAGACATATTGTAGATATATTTTAGACATATTGTAGATATAGTAGATATAGTAGATATAGTAGATATATTGTAAACATATTGTAAATATAGTGTAGACATATTGTAGATATATTGTAAACATATTGTAAATATAGTGTAGACATATTGTAGATATATTGTAAACATATTGTAAATATAGTGTAGACATATTGTAGATATATTGTAAATATAGTAGATATATCGTAGATATATTGTAAACAAATTGTAGATATAGTAGACATATTGTAGACATATTGTAGATATAGTAGATATATTGTAGAAATATTGTAGATATATTGTAGATATATTGTAGATATTGTAGATATATTGTAGACATATTGTAGATATATTGTAGAAGAGACAAAGATATTGTAAACATATTGAAGATATATTGTAGATATTGTAGACTTATTGTACATATAGTAGATATAGTAGATATATTGTAAGAGACAAATATATTGTAGACATATTGTAGACATATTGTAGATATATTGTAGACACATTGTAGATATAACAGATATAGTAGATATAGTAGATATATTGTAGACATATTGTAGACATATTGCATATTGTAGACATATTGTAGATATATTGTAAACATATTGTAGATAGAGTAGATATAGTAGATATATTGTAGATATAGTAGATATATTGTAAACATATTGTAAATATAGTGTAGACATATTGTAGACATATTGTAGATATAGTAGATATATTGTAGAAATATTGTAGATATATTGTAGATATATTGTAGACATATTGTAGACATATTGTAGATATATTGTAAACAAATTGTAGATATAGTAGACATATTGTAGACATATTGTAGATATTGTAGATATATTGTAGACATATTGTAGATATAGAAGATATATTGTAGACACATTGTAGACATATTGTAGATATATTTTAGACATATTGTAGATATAGCAGATATAGTAGATATAGTAGATATAGTAGATATATTGTAAACATATTGTAAATATAGTGTAGACATATTGTAGATATATTGTAAATATAGTAGATATATCGTAGATATATTGCAGACAAATTGTAGATATAGTAGATATATTGTAAACATATTGTAAATATAGTAGATATATTGTAGACATATTGTAGACATATTGTAGACATATTGTAGATATATTGTAGACATATTGTAGATATAGTAGATATAGATATTGTAGATATAGTAGATACATTGTAGACATATTGTAGACATATTGTAGATATAGCAGATATAGTAGATATAGTAGATATAGTAGATACATTGTAGACATATTGTAGATATAGCAGATATAGTAGATATAGTAGATATAGTAGATACATTGTAAACATATTGTAAATATAGTGTAGACATATTGTAGACATATTGTAGATATAACAGATATAGTAGATATATTGTAGACACATTGTAGACATATTGTAGATATAGTAGATATATTGTAAACATATTGTAGATATATTGTAGACACATTGTAGATATAACAGATATAGTAGATATAGTAGATATAGTAGACATATTGTAGACATATTGTAGACATATTGTAGACATATTGTAGATATATTGTAGATATAGTAGACATATTGGAGACATATTGTAGACATATTGTAGACATATTGTAGATATTGTAGACATATTGTAGATATAGTAGATATAGAAGATATATTGTAGACACATTGTAGACATATTGTAGATATATTTTAGACATATTGTAGATATAGCAGATATAGTAGATATAGTAAATATAGTGTAGACATATTGTAGATATATTGTAAATATAGTAGATATATTGTAAATATAGTAGATATATCGTAGATATATTGCAGACAAATTGTAGATATAGTAGATATATTGTAAACATATTGTAAATATAGTAGAAATATTGTAGACATATTGTAGACATATTGTAGATATATTGTAGACATATTGTAGATATAGTAGATATTGTAGATATAGTAGATATAGTAGATACATTGTAGACATATTGTAGACATATTAAAGATATAGCAGATATAGTAGATATAGTAGATATAGTAGATACATTGTAGACATATTGTAGATATAGCAGATATAGTAGATATAGTAGATATAGTAGATACATTGTAAACATATTGTAAATATAGTGTAGACATATTGTAGACATATTGTAGATATAACAGATATAGTAGATATATTGTAGACACATTGTAGACATATTGTAGATATAGTAGATATATTGTAAACATATTGTAGACACATTGTAGATATATTGTAGACACATTGTAGATATAAGAGATATAGTAGATATAGTAGATATAGTAGACATATTGTAGACATATTGTAGACATATTGTAGATATATTGTAGATATAGTAGACATATTGGAGACATATTGTAGACATATTGTAGACATATTGTAGATATTGTAGACATATTATAGACATATTGTAGATATAGTAGATATAGAAGATATATTGTAGACACATTGTAGACATATTGTAGATATATTTTAGACATATTGTAGATATAGCAGATATAGTAGATATAGTAGATATAGTAGATATATTGTAAACATATTGTAGATATATTGTAAATATAGTAGATATATTGCAGACAAATTGTAGATATAGTAGATATATTGTAAACATATTGTAAATATAGTAGATATATTGTAGACATATTGTAGACATATTGTAGACATATTGTAGATATATTGTAGACATATTGTAGATATAGTAGATATAGTAGATATAGTAGATACATTGTAGACATACTGTAGATATAGTAGATATAGTAGATATAGTAGATACATTGTAGATATATTTTAGACATATTGTAGATATAGCAGATATAGTAGATATAGTAGATATAGTAGATACATTGTAGACATATTGTAGATATATTGTAAACATATTGTAAATATAGTGTAGAGATATTGTAGACATATTGTAGATATATTGTACACAAATTGTAGATATAGTAGACATATTGTAGACATATTGTAGATATAGTAGATATATTGTAGAAATATTGTAGATATATTGTAGATATATTGTAGACATATTGTAGATATATTGTAGACATATTGTAGATATTGTAGACATATTGTAGACATATTGTAGATATATTGTAGATATATTGTAGATATAGTAGATATAGACACATTGTAGACATATTGTAGATATATTTTAGGCATATTGTAGACATAGCAGATATAGTAGATATAATAGATATAGTAGATATATTGTAAACATATTGTAAATATAGTGTAGACATATTGTAGATATATTGTAAATATAGTAGATATATTGTAAATATAATATATATATCGTAGATATATTGCAGACAAATTGTAGATATAGTAGATATATTGTAAACATATTGTAAATATAGTAGATATATTGTAGACATATTGTAGACATATTGTAGATATATTGTAAACATATTGTAGATATAGTAGACATATTAGACATATTGTAACATATTGTAGATATATTGTAGATATTGTAGACATATTGTAGATATAGTAGATATATTGTAGACTTATTGTACATATAGTAGATATAGTAGATATATTGTAAGAGACAAATATATTGTAAACATATTGTAGACATATTGTAGATATATTGTAGACACATTGTCGATATAACAGATATAGTAGATATAGTAGATATATTGTAGACATATTGTAGACATATTGTAGATATATTGTAGATATATTGTAGACATATGTAGATATATTGTAGACATATTGTAGATATATATATTGTAGACATATTGTAGACATATTGTAGATATATTGTAGACATATTGTAGATATAGCAGATATATTGTAGACACATTGTAGACATATTGTAGATATATTTTAGGCATATTGTAGATATACAGATATAGTAGATATAGTAGATATAGTAGATATATTGTAAACATATTGTAAATATAGTGTAGACATATTGTAGATATATTGTAAATATAGTAGATATATTGTAAATATAGTAGATATATCGTAGATATATTGCAGACAAATTGTAGATATAGTAGATATATTGTAAACATATTGTAAATATATAGATATATTGTAGACACATTGTAGACATATTGTAGATATAGTAGATATATTGTAAACATATATTGTAGATATATTGTAGACATATATAGTAGGTATAGTAGATATAGTAGACATATTGTAGATATATTGTAGACATATTGTAGATATATTGTAGACATATTGTAGACATATAGATAGATAGACATATTGTAGACATATTGTAGACATATTGTAGACATATAGACATATAGATATAGTAGATATAGTAGATATAGTACATATTGTAGACATATTGTAGATATAGTAGATATATTGTAGACACATTAGTAGACATATTGTAGACATATTGTAGACATATTGTAGACATATTGTAGATATAGCAGTAGATATAGTAGATATAGCAGCAGACATAGATATAGTAGATATAGTAGACATATTGTAAACATATTGTAGACATATAGATATTGTAAACATATTGTAAATATAGTGTAGACATATTGTAGACATAGTAGATAGATATATATTGTAGACATATTGTAGACATATTGTAGATATATTGTAGATATATATTGTAGACATATTGTAGACATATTGTAGATATATTGTAGATATATTGTAACATAGTAGATATAGTAGATATAGTAGATATAGTAGACATATTGTAGATATATTAGTAGACATATTGTAGATATACAGATATAGACAGATATAGTAGATATAGTAGATATATTGTAGACATATTGTAGATATTGTAGATATAGTAGATATATATATTGTAGACATATTGTAGATATATTGTAGACATATTGTAGATATAGTAGATATATTGTAGACATATTGTAGATATATTGTAGATATATTGTAGACATATTGTAGATAGATATTGTAGACATATTGTAGATATATAGTAGTAGATATAGTAGATATATTGTAGACATATTGTAGACATATTGTAGATATATTGTAGATATATTGTAGACATATAGTAGATATATATTGTAGATATATTAGTAAACATATTAGTAGATATATTGTAGACATATTGTAGATATAGTATATATTGTAGATATATAGACATATTGTAGATATATTGTAGATATATTGTAGACATATATTGTAGATATATTGTAGATATATTGTAACATATTGTAGATATTGTAGATATATTGTAGATATATTGTAGATATATTGTAGACATATTGTAAGATATAGTAGATTGTAGACATATTGTATATAGTAGATTGTAGATATAGTAGATATATAGATATTGTAGACATATTGTAGATATACAGATATAGTAGATATAGTAGATATTTGATATATTTTAGACATATTGTAGATATAGCAGATATAGTAGATATATATAGTAGATACATTGTAGACATATTGTAGATATAGTAAACATATTGTAAATATAGTGTAGAGATATTGTAGACATATTGTAGATATATTGTAAACAAATAGATATAGTAGACATATATATTGTAGACACATTGTAGATATAACAGATATAGTAGATATATTGTAGATATTGTAGACAGTAAACATATAGTAGATATAGTAGACATATTGTAAATATAGTAGATATTGTAGATATGCAGACAAATTGTAGATATAGTAGATATAGTAGATATATTGTAGATATAGTAGATATATTGTAAGACATATTGTAGATATATTGTAGATATAGTAGACATATTGGAGACATATTGTAGACATATTGTAGACATAGTAGATATAGAAGATATATTGTAGACACATTGTAGACATATTGTAGATATATTTTAGACATATTGTAGATATAGCAGATATAGTAGATATAGTAGATATAGTAGATATATTGTAAACATATTGTAAATATAGTGTAGACATATTGTAGATTGTAAATATAGTAGATATATTGTAAATATAGACGTAGATATATGCAGACAAATTGTAGATATAGTAGATAAATTGTAAACATATTGTAAATATAGTAGATATATTGTAGACATATTGTAGATATAGCAGATATAGTAGATATAGTAGATACATTGTAGACATATTGTAGATATAGCAGATATAGTAGATATAGTAGATATAGTAGATATAGTAGATACATTGTAGACATATTTTAGACATATTGTAGATATAGTAGATACAGATATAGTAGATATAGTAGATACATTGTAGACATATTGTAGATATATTGTAAACATATTGTAAATATAGTGTAGACATATTGTAGACATATTGTAGATATATTGTAGACATATTGTAGATATAACAGATATAGTAGATATATTGTAGACACATTGTAGACATATTGTAGATATAGTAGATATATTGTAAACATATTGTAAATATAGTGTAGACATATTGTAGACATATTGTAGATATAGTAGATATATTGTAAACATATTGTAGACACATTGTAGATATATTGTAGACACATTGTAGATATAACAGATATAGTAGATATAGTAGATATAGTAGACATATTGTAGACATATTGTAGATATATTGTAGACATATTGTAGATATTGTAGACATATTATAGACATATTGTAGACATATTGTAGACATATTGTAGATATAGTAGATATAGAAGATATATTGTAGACACATTGTAGACATATTGTAGATATATTTTAGACATATTGTAGATATAGTAGATATAGTAGATATAGTAGATATATTGTAAACATATTGTAAATATAGTGTAGACATATTGTAGATATATTGTAAATATAGTAGATATATCGTAGATATATTGTAAACAAATTGTAGATATAGTAGACATATTGTAGACATATTGTAGATATAGTAGATATATTGTAGAAATATTGTAGATATATTGTAGATATATTGTAGACGTATTGTAGATATATTGTAGACATATTGTAGATATATTGTAAGAGACAAAGATATTGTAAACATATTGAAGATATATTGTAGATATTGTAGACATATTGTAGATATAGTAGATATATTGTAGACTTATTGTACATATAGTAGATATAGTAGATATATTGTAAGAGACAAATATATTGTAGACATATTGTAGACATATTGTAGATATATTGTAGACACATTGTAGATATAACAGATATAGTAGATATAGTAGATATATTGTAGACATATTGTAGACATATTGTAGACATATTGTAGATATATTGTAAACATATTGTAGATAGAGTAGATATAGTAGATATATTGTAGATATAGTAGATATATTGTAAACATATTGTAAATATAGTGTAGAGATATTGTAGACATATTGTAGACATATTGTAGATATAGTAGATATATTGTAGAAATATTGTAGATATATTGTAGATATATTGTAGACATATTGTAGACATATTGTAGACATATTGTAGATATATTGTAAACAAATTGTAGATATAGTAGACATATTGTAGACATATTGTAGATATTGTAGATATATTGTAGACATATTGTAGATATAGTAGATATAGAAGATATATTGTAGACACATTGTAGACATATTGTAGATATATTTTAGACATATTGTAGATATAGCAGATATAGTAGATATAGTAGATATAGTAGATATATTGTAAACATATTGTAAATATAGTGTAGACATATTGTAGATATATTGTAAATATAGTAGATATATTGTAAATATAGTAGATATATCGTAGATATATTGCAGACAAATTGTAGATATAGTAGATATATTGTAAACATATTGTAAATATAGTAGATATATTGTAGACATATTGTAGACATATTGTAGACATATTGTAGATATATTGTAGACATATTGTAGATATAGTAGATATTGTAGATATAGTAGATATAGTAGATACATTGTAGACATATTGTAGACATATTGTAGATATAGCAGATATAGTAGATATAGTAGATATAGTAGATACATTGTAGACATATTGTAGATATATTGCAGACAAATTGTAGATATAGTAGATATATTGTAAACATATTGTAAATATAGTAGATATATTGTAGACATATTGTAGACATATTGTAGACATATTGTAGATATATTGTAGACATATTGTAGATATAGTAGATAGTGTAGATATAGTAGATATAGTAGATACATTGTAGACATATTGTAGATATAGCAGATATAGTAGATATAGTAGATACATTGTAGATATATTTTAGACATATTGTAGATATAGCAGATATAGTAGATATAGTAGATATAGTAGATACATTGTAGACATATTGTAGATATATTGTAAACATATTGTAAATATAGTGTAGAGATATTGTAGACATATTGTAGATATATTGTAAACAAATTGTAGATATAGTAGACATATTGTAGACATATTGTAGACACATTGTAGATATAACAGATATAGTAGATATATTGTAGATATTGTAGACATGTAAACATATAGTAGATATAGTAGACATATTGTAAATATAGTAGATATATCGTAGATATATTGCAGACAAATTGTAGATATAGTAGATATAGTAGATATATTGTAGATATAGTAGATATATTGTAGACATATTGTAGACATATTGTAGACATATTGTAGATATATTGTAGATATAGTAGACATATTGGAGACATATTGTAGACATATTGTAGACATAGTAGATATAGAAGATATATTGTAGACACATTGTAGACATATTGTAGATATATTTTAGACATATTGTAGATATAGCAGATATAGTAGATATAGTAGATATAGTAGATATATTGTAAACATATTGTAAATATAGTGTAGACATATTGTAGATATATTGTAAATATAGTAGATATATTGTAAATATAGTAGATATATCGTAGATATATTGCAGACAAATTGTAGATATAGTAGATAAATTGTAAACATATTGTAAATATAGTAGATATATTGTAGACATATTGTAGATATAGCAGATATAGTAGATATAGTAGATACATTGTAGACATATTGTAGATATAGCAGATATAGTAGATATAGTAGATATAGTAGATATAGTAGATACATTGTAGACATATTTTAGACATATTGTAGATATAGTAGATATAGCAGATATAGTAGATATAGTAGATACATTGTAGACATATTGTAGATATATTGTAAACATATTGTAAATATAGTGTAGACATATTGTAGACATATTGTAGATATATTGTAGACATATTGTAGATATAACAGATATAGTAGATATATTGTAGACACATTGTAGACATATTGTAGATATAGTAGATATATTGTAAACATATTGTAAATATAGTGTAGACATATTGTAGACATATTGTAGATATAGTAGATATATTGTAAACATATTGTAGACACATTGTAGATATATTGTAGACACATTGTAGATATAACAGATATAGTAGATATAGTAGATATAGTAGACATATTGTAGACATATTGTAGATATATTGTAGACATATTGTAGATATTGTAGACATATTATAGACATATTGTAGACATATTGTAGACATATTGTAGATATAGTAGATATAGAAGATATATTGTAGACACATTGTAGACATATTGTAGATATATTTTAGACATATTGTAGATATAGTAGATATAGTAGATATAGTAGATATATTGTAAACATATTGTAAATATAGTGTAGACATATTGTAGATATATTGTAAATATAGTAGATATATCGTAGATATATTGTAAACAAATTGTAGATATAGTAGACATATTGTAGACATATTGTAGATATAGTAGATATATTGTAGAAATATTGTAGATATATTGTAGATATATTGTAGACGTATTGTAGATATATTGTAGACATATTGTAGATATAGCAGATATAGTAGATATAGTAGATATAGTAGATATAGTAGATACATTGTAGACATATTTTAGACATATTGTAGATATAGTAGATATAGCAGATATAGTAGATATAGTAGATACATTGTAGACATATTGTAGATATATTGTAAACATATTGTAAATATAGTGTAGACATATTGTAGACATATTGTAGATATATTGTAGACATATTGTAGATATAACAGATATAGTAGATATATTGTAGACACATTGTAGACATATTGTAGATATAGTAGATATATTGTAAACATATTGTAAATATAGTGTAGACATATTGTAGACATATTGTAGATATAGTAGATATATTGTAAACATATTGTAGACACATTGTAGATATATTGTAGACACATTGTAGATATAACAGATATAGTAGATATAGTAGATATAGTAGACATATTGTAGACATATTGTAGATATATTGTAGACATATTGTAGATATTGTAGACATATTATAGACATATTGTAGACATATTGTAGACATATTGTAGATATAGTAGATATAGAAGATATATTGTAGACACATTGTAGACATATTGTAGATATATTTTAGACATATTGTAGATATAGTAGATATAGTAGATATAGTAGATATATTGTAAACATATTGTAAATATAGTGTAGACATATTGTAGATATATTGTAAATATAGTAGATATATCGTAGATATATTGTAAACAAATTGTAGATATAGTAGACATATTGTAGACATATTGTAGATATAGTAGATATATTGTAGAAATATTGTAGATATATTGTAGATATATTGTAGACGTATTGTAGATATATTGTAGACATATTGTAGATATATTGTAAGAGACAAAGATATTGTAAACATATTGAAGATATATTGTAGATATTGTAGACATATTGTAGATATAGTAGATATATTGTAGACTTATTGTACATATAGTAGATATAGTAGATATATTGTAAGAGACAAATATATTGTAGACATATTGTAGACATATTGTAGATATATTGTAGACACATTGTAGATATAACAGATATAGTAGATATAGTAGATATATTGTAGACATATTGTAGACATATTGTAGACATATTGTAGATATATTGTAAACATATTGTAGATAGAGTAGATATAGTAGATATATTGTAGATATAGTAGATATATTGTAAACATATTGTAAATATAGTGTAGAGATATTGTAGACATATTGTAGACATATTGTAGATATAGTAGATATATTGTAGAAATATTGTAGATATATTGTAGATATATTGTAGACATATTGTAGACATATTGTAGACATATTGTAGATATATTGTAAACAAATTGTAGATATAGTAGACATATTGTAGACATATTGTAGATATTGTAGATATATTGTAGACATATTGTAGATATAGTAGATATAGAAGATATATTGTAGACACATTGTAGACATATTGTAGATATATTTTAGACATATTGTAGATATAGCAGATATAGTAGATATAGTAGATATAGTAGATATATTGTAAACATATTGTAAATATAGTGTAGACATATTGTAGATATATTGTAAATATAGTAGATATATTGTAAATATAGTAGATATATCGTAGATATATTGCAGACAAATTGTAGATATAGTAGATATATTGTAAACATATTGTAAATATAGTAGATATATTGTAGACATATTGTAGACATATTGTAGACATATTGTAGATATATTGTAGACATATTGTAGATATAGTAGATATTGTAGATATAGTAGATATAGTAGATACATTGTAGACATATTGTAGACATATTGTAGATATAGCAGATATAGTAGATATAGTAGATATAGTAGATACATTGTAGACATATTGTAGATATAGCAGATATAGTAGATATAGTAGATATAGTAGATACATTGTAAACATATTGTAAATATAGTGTAGACATATTGTAGACATATTGTAGATATAACAGATATAGTAGATATATTGTAGACACATTGTAGACATATTGTAGATATAGTAGATATATTGTAAACATATTGTAGACACATTGTAGATATATTGTAGACACATTGTAGATATAACAGATATAGTAGATATAGTAGATATAGTAGACATATTGTAGACATATTGTAGACATATTGTAGATATATTGTAGATATAGTAGACATATTGGAGACATATTGTAGACATATTGTAGACATATTGTAGATATTGTAGACATATTATAGACATATTGTAGATATAGTAGATATAGAAGATATATTGTAGACACATTGTAGACATATTGTAGATATATTTTAGACATATTGTAGATATAGCAGATATAGTAGATATAGTAAATATAGTGTAGACATATTGTAGATATATTGTAGATATAGTAGATATATTGTAGATATAGTAGATATATTGTAGACATATTGTAGACATATTGTAGACATATTGTAGATATATTGTAGATATAGTAGACATATTGGAGACATATTGTAGACATATTGTAGACATAGTAGATATAGAAGATATATTGTAGACACATTGTAGACATATTGTAGATATATTTTAGACATATTGTAGATATAGCAGATATAGTAGATATAGTAGATATAGTAGATATATTGTAAACATATTGTAAATATAGTGTAGACATATTGTAGATATATTGTAAATATAGTAGATATATTGTAAATATAGTAGATATATCGTAGATATATTGCAGACAAATTGTAGATATAGTAGATAAATTGTAAACATATTGTAAATATAGTAGATATATTGTAGACATATTGTAGATATAGCAGATATAGTAGATATAGTAGATACATTGTAGACATATTGTAGATATAGCAGATATAGTAGATATAGTAGATATAGTAGATATAGTAGATACATTGTAGACATATTTTAGACATATTGTAGATATAGTAGATATAGCAGATATAGTAGATATAGTAGATACATTGTAGACATATTGTAGATATATTGTAAACATATTGTAAATATAGTGTAGACATATTGTAGACATATTGTAGATATATTGTAGACATATTGTAGATATAACAGATATAGTAGATATATTGTAGACACATTGTAGACATATTGTAGATATAGTAGATATATTGTAAACATATTGTAAATATAGTGTAGACATATTGTAGACATATTGTAGATATAGTAGATATATTGTAAACATATTGTAGACACATTGTAGATATATTGTAGACACATTGTAGATATAACAGATATAGTAGATATAGTAGATATAGTAGACATATTGTAGACATATTGTAGATATATTGTAGACATATTGTAGATATTGTAGACATATTATAGACATATTGTAGACATATTGTAGACATATTGTAGATATAGTAGATATAGAAGATATATTGTAGACACATTGTAGACATATTGTAGATATATTTTAGACATATTGTAGATATAGTAGATATAGTAGATATAGTAGATATATTGTAAACATATTGTAAATATAGTGTAGACATATTGTAGATATATTGTAAATATAGTAGATATATCGTAGATATATTGTAAACAAATTGTAGATATAGTAGACATATTGTAGACATATTGTAGATATAGTAGACATATTGGAGACATATTGTAGACATATTGTAGACATATTGTAGATATTGTAGACATATTATAGACATATTGTAGATATAGTAGATATAGAAGATATATTGTAGACACATTGTAGACATATTGTAGATATATTTTAGACATATTGTAGATATAGCAGATATAGTAGATATAGTAAATATAGTGTAGACATATTGTAGATATATTGTAGATATAGTAGATATATTGTAGATATAGTAATTGTAGACATATTGTAGACATATATATTGTAGATATATTGTAGAAATATTGTAGATATATTGTAGATATATTGTAGACGTATTGTAGATATATTGTAGACATATTGTAGATATATTGTAAGAGACAAAGATATTGTAAACATATTGAAGATATATTGTAGATATTGTAGACATATTGTAGATATAGTAGATATATTGTAGACTTATTGTACATATAGTAGATATAGTAGATATATTGTAAGAGACAAATATATTGTAGACATATTGTAGACATATTGTAGATATATTGTAGACACATTGTAGATATAACAGATATAGTAGATATAGTAGATATATTGTAGACATATTGTAGACATATTGTAGACATATTGTAGATATATTGTAAACATATTGTAGATAGAGTAGATATAGTAGATATATTGTAGATATAGTAGATATATTGTAAACATATTGTAAATATAGTGTAGAGATATTGTAGACATATTGTAGACATATTGTAGATATAGTAGATATATTGTAGAAATATTGTAGATATATTGTAGATATATTGTAGACATATTGTAGACATATTGTAGACATATTGTAGATATATTGTAAACAAATTGTAGATATAGTAGACATATTGTAGACATATTGTAGATATTGTAGATATATTGTAGACATATTGTAGATATAGTAGATATAGAAGATATATTGTAGACACATTGTAGACATATTGTAGATATATTTTAGACATATTGTAGATATAGCAGATATAGTAGATATATTGTAAACATATTGTAAATATAGTGTAGACATATTGTAGATATATTGTAAATATAGTAGATATATTGTAAATATAGTAGATATATCGTAGATATATTGCAGACAAATTGTAGATATAGTAGATATATTGTAAACATATTGTAAATATAGTAGATATATTGTAGACATATTGTAGACATATTGTAGACATATTGTAGATATATTGTAGACATATTGTAGATATAGTAGATATTGTAGATATAGTAGATATAGTAGATACATTGTAGACATATTGTAGATATAGCAGATATAGTAGATATAGTAGATATAGTAGATACATTGTAGACATATTGTAGATATAGCAGATATAGTAGATATAGTAGATATAGTAGATACATTGTAAACATATTGTAAATATAGTGTAGACATATTGTAGACATATTGTAGATATAACAGATATAGTAGATATATTGTAGACACATTGTAGACATATTGTAGATATAGTAGATATATTGTAAACATATTGTAGACACATTGTAGATATATTGTAGACACATTGTAGATATAACAGATATAGTAGATATAGTAGATATAGTAGACATATTGTAGACATATTGTAGACATATTGTAGACATATTGTAGATATATTGTAGATATAGTAGACATATTGGAGACATATTGTAGACATATTGTAGATATTGTAGACATATTATAGACATATTGTAGATATAGTAGATATAGAAGATATATTGTAGACACATTGTAGACATATTGTAGATATATTTTAGACATATTGTAGATATAGCAGATATAGTAGATATAGTAAATATAGTGTAGACATATTGTAGATATATTGTAAATATAGTAGATATATTGTAAATATAGTAGATATATCGTAGATATATTGCAGACAAATTGTAGATATAGTAGATATATTGTAAACATATTGTAAATATAGTAGACATATTGTAGACATATTGTAGACATATTGTAGATATATTGTAGACATATTGTAGATATAGTAGATATTGTAGATATAGTAGATATAGTAGATACATTGTAGACATATTGTAGACATATTGTAGATATAGCAGATATAGTAGATATAGTAGATATAGTAGATACATTGTAGACATATTGTAGATATAGCAGATATAGTAGATATAGTAGATATAGTAGATACATTGTAAACATATTGTAAATATAGTGTAGACATATTGTAGACATATTGTAGATATAACAGATATAGTAGATATATTGTAGACACATTGTAGACATATTGTAGATATAGTAGATATATTGTAAACATATTGTAGACACATTGTAGATATATTGTAGACACATTGTAGATATAACAGATATAGTAGATATAGTAGATATAGTAGACATATTGTAGACATATTGTAGACATATTGTAGATATATTGTAGATATAGTAGACATATTGGAGACATATTGTAGACATATTGTAGATATAGTAGATATAGAAGATATATTGTAGACACATTGTAGACATATTGTAGATATATTTTAGACATATTGTATATATAGCAGATATAGTAGATATAGTAGATATAGTAGATATATTGTAAACATATTGTAGATATATTGTAAATATAGTAGATATATCGTATATATATTGCAGACAAATTGTAGATATAGTAGATATATTGTAAACATATTGTAAATATAGTAGATATATTGTAGACATATTGTAGACATATTGTAGACATATTGTAGATATATTGTAGACATATTGTAGATATAGTAGATATAGTAGATACATTGTAGACATATTGTAGATATAGCAGATATAGTAGATATAGTAGATACATTGTAGATATATTTTAGACATATTGTAGATATAGCAGATATAGTAGATATAGTAGATATAGTAGATACATTGTAGACATATTGTAGATATATTGTAAACATATTGTAAATATAGTGTAGAGATATTGTAGACATATTGTAGATATATTGTACACAAATTGTAGATATAGTAGACATATTGTAGACATATTGTAGATATAGTAGATATATTGTAGAAATATTGTAGATATATTGTAGACATATTGTAGATATATTGTAGACATATTGTAGATATAGTAGATATTGTAGATATAGTAGATATAGTAGATACATTGTAGACATATTGTAGATATAGCAGATATAGTAGATATAGTAGATATAGTAGATACATTGTAGACATATTGTAGATATAGCAGATATAGTAGATATAGTAGATATAGTAGATACATTGTAAACATATTGTAAATATAGTGTAGACATATTGTAGACATATTGTAGATATAACAGATATAGTAGATATATTGTAGACACATTGTAGACATATTGTAGATATAGTAGATATATTGTAAACATATTGTAGACACATTGTAGATATATTGTAGACACATTGTAGATATAACAGATATAGTAGATATAGTAGATATAGTAGACATATTGTAGACATATTGTAGACATATTGTAGACATATTGTAGATATATTGTAGATATAGTAGACATATTGGAGACATATTGTAGACATATTGTAGATATTGTAGACATATTATAGACATATTGTAGATATAGTAGATATAGAAGATATATTGTAGACACATTGTAGACATATTGTAGATATATTTTAGACATATTGTAGATATAGCAGATATAGTAGATATAGTAAATATAGTGTAGACATATTGTAGATATATTGTAAATATAGTAGATATATTGTAAATATAGTAGATATATCGTAGATATATTGCAGACAAATTGTAGATATAGTAGATATATTGTAAACATATTGTAAATATAGTAGACATATTGTAGACATATTGTAGACATATTGTAGATATATTGTAGACATATTGTAGATATAGTAGATATTGTAGATATAGTAGATATAGTAGATACATTGTAGACATATTGTAGACATATTGTAGATATAGCAGATATAGTAGATATAGTAGATATAGTAGATACATTGTAGACATATTGTAGATATAGCAGATATAGTAGATATAGTAGATATAGTAGATACATTGTAAACATATTGTAAATATAGTGTAGACATATTGTAGACATATTGTAGATATAACAGATATAGTAGATATATTGTAGACACATTGTAGACATATTGTAGATATAGTAGATATATTGTAAACATATTGTAGACACATTGTAGATATATTGTAGACACATTGTAGATATAACAGATATAGTAGATATAGTAGATATAGTAGACATATTGTAGACATATTGTAGACATATTGTAGACATATTGTAGATATATTGTAGATATAGTAGACATATTGGAGACATATTGTAGACATATTGTAGATATTGTAGACATATTATAGACATATTGTAGATATAGTAGATATAGAAGATATATTGTAGACACATTGTAGACATATTGTAGATATATTTTAGACATATTGTAGATATAGCAGATATAGTAGATATAGTAAATATAGTGTAGACATATTGTAGATATATTGTAAATATAGTAGATATATTGTAAATATAGTAGATATATCGTAGATATATTGCAGACAAATTGTAGATATAGTAGATATATTGTAAACATATTGTAAATATAGTAGACATATTGTAGACATATTGTAGACATATTGTAGATATATTGTAGACATATTGTAGATATAGTAGATATTGTAGATATAGTAGATATAGTAGATACATTGTAGACATATTGTAGACATATTGTAGATATAGCAGATATAGTAGATATAGTAGATATAGTAGATACATTGTAGACATATTGTAGATATAGCAGATATAGTAGATATAGTAGATATAGTAGATACATTGTAAACATATTGTAAATATAGTGTAGACATATTGTAGACATATTGTAGATATAACAGATATAGTAGATATATTGTAGACACATTGTAGACATATTGTAGATATAGTAGATATATTGTAAACATATTGTAGACACATTGTAGATATATTGTAGACACATTGTAGATATAACAGATATAGTAGATATAGTAGATATAGTAGACATATTGTAGACATATTGTAGACATATTGTAGACATATTGTAGATATATTGTAGATATAGTAGACATATTGGAGACATATTGTAGACATATTGTAGATATTTAGACATATTATAGACATATTGTAGATATAGTAGATATAGAAGATATATTGTAGACACATTGTAGACATATTGTAGATATATTTTAGACATATTGTAGATATAGCAGATATAGTAGATATAGTAAATATAGTGTAGACATATTGTAGATATATTGTAAATATAGTAGATATATTGTAAATATAGTAGATATATCGTAGATATATTGCAGACAAATTGTAGATATAGTAGATATATTGTAAACATATTGTAAATATAGTAGACATATTGTAGACATATTGTAGACATATTGTAGATATATTGTAGACATATTGTAGATATAGTAGATATTGTAGATATAGTAGATATAGTAGATACATTGTAGACATATTGTAGACATATTGTAGATATAGCAGATATAGTAGATATAGTAGATATAGTAGATACATTGTAGACATATTGTAGATATAGCAGATATAGTAGATATAGTAGATATAGTAGATACATTGTAAACATATTGTAAATATAGTGTAGACATATTGTAGACATATTGTAGATATAACAGATATAGTAGATATATTGTAGACACATTGTAGACATATTGTAGATATAGTAGATATATTGTAAACATATTGTAGACACATTGTAGATATATTGTAGACACATTGTAGATATAACAGATATAGTAGATATAGTAGATATAGTAGACATATTGTAGACATATTGTAGACATATTGTAGATATATTGTAGATATAGTAGACATATTGGAGACATATTGTAGACATATTGTAGATATAGTAGATATAGAAGATATATTGTAGACACATTGTAGACATATTGTAGATATATTTTAGACATATTGTATATATAGCAGATATAGTAGATATAGTAGATATAGTAGATATATTGTAAACATATTGTAGATATATTGTAAATATAGTAGATATATCGTATATATATTGCAGACAAATTGTAGATATAGTAGATATATTGTAAACATATTGTAAATATAGTAGATATATTGTAGACATATTGTAGACATATTGTAGACATATTGTAGATATATTGTAGACATATTGTAGATATAGTAGATATAGTAGATACATTGTAGACATATTGTAGATATAGCAGATATAGTAGATATAGTAGATACATTGTAGATATATTTTAGACATATTGTAGATATAGCAGATATAGTAGATATAGTAGATATAGTAGATACATTGTAGACATATTGTAGATATATTGTAAACATATTGTAAATATAGTGTAGAGATATTGTAGACATATTGTAGATATATTGTACACAAATTGTAGATATAGTAGACATATTGTAGACATATTGTAGATATAGTAGATATATTGTAGAAATATTGTAGATATATTGTAGATATATTGTAGACATATTGTAGATATATTGTAGACATATTGTAGATATAGTAGATATTGTAGATATAGTAGATATAGTAGATACATTGTAGACATATTGTAGATATAGCAGATATAGTAGATATAGTAGATATAGTAGATACATTGTAGACATATTGTAGATATAGCAGATATAGTAGATATAGTAGATATAGTAGATACATTGTAAACATATTGTAAATATAGTGTAGACATATTGTAGACATATTGTAGATATAACAGATATAGTAGATATATTGTAGACACATTGTAGACATATTGTAGATATAGTAGATATATTGTAAACATATTGTAGACACATTGTAGATATATTGTAGACACATTGTAGATATAACAGATATAGTAGATATAGTAGATATAGTAGACATATTGTAGACATATTGTAGACATATTGTAGACATATTGTAGATATATTGTAGATATAGTAGACATATTGGAGACATATTGTAGACATATTGTAGATATTGTAGACATATTATAGACATATTGTAGATATAGTAGATATAGAAGATATATTGTAGACACATTGTAGACATATTGTAGATATATTTTAGACATATTGTAGATATAGCAGATATAGTAGATATAGTAAATATAGTGTAGACATATTGTAGATATATTGTAAATATAGTAGATATATTGTAAATATAGTAGATATATCGTAGATATATTGCAGACAAATTGTAGATATAGTAGATATATTGTAAACATATTGTAAATATAGTAGACATATTGTAGACATATTGTAGACATATTGTAGATATATTGTAGACATATTGTAGATATAGTAGATATTGTAGATATAGTAGATATAGTAGATACATTGTAGACATATTGTAGACATATTGTAGATATAGCAGATATAGTAGATATAGTAGATATAGTAGATACATTGTAGACATATTGTAGATATAGCAGATATAGTAGATATAGTAGATATAGTAGATACATTGTAAACATATTGTAAATATAGTGTAGACATATTGTAGACATATTGTAGATATAACAGATATAGTAGATATATTGTAGACACATTGTAGACATATTGTAGATATAGTAGATATATTGTAAACATATTGTAGACACATTGTAGATATATTGTAGACACATTGTAGATATAACAGATATAGTAGATATAGTAGATATAGTAGACATATTGTAGACATATTGTAGACATATTGTAGATATATTGTAGATATAGTAGACATATTGGAGACATATTGTAGACATATTGTAGATATAGTAGATATAGAAGATATATTGTAGACACATTGTAGACATATTGTAGATATATTTTAGACATATTGTATATATAGCAGATATAGTAGATATAGTAGATATAGTAGATATATTGTAAACATATTGTAGATATATTGTAAATATAGTAGATATATCGTATATATATTGCAGACAAATTGTAGATATAGTAGATATATTGTAAACATATTGTAAATATAGTAGATATATTGTAGACATATTGTAGACATATTGTAGACATATTGTAGATATATTGTAGACATATTGTAGATATAGTAGATATAGTAGATATAGTAGATACATTGTAGACATATTGTAGATATAGCAGATATAGTAGATATAGTAGATACATTGTAGATATATTTTAGACATATTGTAGATATAGCAGATATAGTAGATATAGTAGATATAGTAGATACATTGTAGACATATTGTAGATATATTGTAAACATATTGTAAATATAGTGTAGAGATATTGTAGACATATTGTAGATATATTGTACACAAATTGTAGATATAGTAGACATATTGTAGACATATTGTAGATATAGTAGATATATTGTAGAAATATTGTAGATATATTGTAGATATATTGTAGACATATTGTAGATATATTGTAGACATATTGTAGATATATTGTAAGAGACAAATATATTGTAAACATATTGAAGATATATTGTAGATATTGTAGACATATTGTAGATATAGTAGATATATTGTAGACTTATTGTACATATAGTAGATATAGTAGATATATTGTAAGAGACAAATATATTGTAAACATATTGTAGACATATTGTAGATATATTGTAGACACATTGTCGATATAACAGATATAGTAGATATAGTAGATATATTGTAGACATATTGTAGACATATTGTAGACATATTGTAGATATATTGTAGATATATTGTAGACATATTGTAGATATATTGTAGACATATTGTAGATATTGTAGACATATTGTAGACATATTGTAGATATATTGTAGATATATTGTAGATATAGTAGATATATTGTAGACACATTGTAGACATATTGTAGATATATTTTAGGCATATTGTAGATATAGCAGATATAGTAGATATAGTAGATATAGTAGATATATTGTAAACATATTGTAAATATAGTGTAGACATATTGTAGATATATTGTAAATATAGTAGATATATTGTAAATATAATAGATATATCGTAGATATATTGCAGACAAATTGTAGATATAGTAGATATATTGTAAACATATTGTAAATATAGTAGATATATTGTAGACATATTGCAGACATATTGTAGACATATTGTAGACATATTGTAGATATATTGTAGATATTGTAGACATATTGTAGATATAGTAGATATATTGTAGACTTATTGTACATATAGTAGATATAGTAGATATATTGTAAGAGACAAATATATTGTAAACATATTGTAGACATATTGTAGATATATTGTAGACACATTGTCGATATAACAGATATAGTAGATATAGTAGATATATTGTAGACATATTGTAGACATATTGTAGACATATTGTAGATATATTGTAGACATATTGTAGATATATTGTAGACATATTGTAGATATAGTAGACATATTGTAGACATATTGTAGACATATTGTAGATATATTGTAGACATATTGTAGATATAGTAGATATATTGTAGACACATTGTAGACATATTGTAGATATATTTTAGGCATATTGTAGATATAGCAGATATAGTAGATATAGTAGATATAGTAGATATATTGTAAACATATTGTAAATATAGTGTAGACATATTGTAGATATATTGTAAATATAGTAGATATACTGTAAATATAGTAGATATATCGTAGATATATTGCAGACAAATTGTAGATATAGTAGATATATTGTAAACATATTGTAAATATAGTAGATATATTGTAGACATATTGTAGACATATTGTAGATATATTGTAAACATATTGTAGATATAGTAGAGATATTGTAGACATATTGTAGACATATTGTAGATATACTGTAGATATTGTAGACATATTGTAGATATAGTAGATATATTGTAGACTTATTGTACATATAGTAGATATAGTAGATATATTGTAAGAGACAAATATATTGTAAACATATTGTAGACATATTGTAGATATATTGTAGACATATTGTAGATATAGTAGATATATTGTAGACATATTATAGATATATTGTAGATATATTGTAGACATATTGTAGATATATTGTAGACATATTGTAGATATATTGTAGACATATTGTAGATATATTGTAGACATATTGTAGATATATTGTAGATATATTGTAGATATATTGTAGACATATTGTAGATATATTGTAGACATATTGTAGACATATTGTAGACTTATTGAAGATATTGCAGATATAGTAGATATAGTAGACATATTGTAGACATATTGTAGATATAGTAGATATATTGTAGACATATTGTAGACATATTGTAGATATAGTAGACATATTGTAGATATATTGTAGATATATTGTAGACATATTGTAGATATATTGTAGACATATTGTAGACATATTGTAGACATATTGTAGATATATTGTAAACATATTGTAGATATAGTAGACATATTGTAGACATATTGTAGACATATTGTAGATATATTGTAGATATATTGTAGACATATTGTAGACATATTGTAGATATTGTAGACATATTATAGACATATTGTAGATATAGTAGATATAGAAGATATATTGTAGACACATTGTAGACATATTGTAGAT
This sequence comes from Oncorhynchus nerka, assembly GCF_034236695.1. Lineage (NCBI taxonomy): Eukaryota > Metazoa > Chordata > Actinopteri > Salmoniformes > Salmonidae > Oncorhynchus > Oncorhynchus nerka. The sequence goes on from NC_088407.1 coordinate 12,073,773, forward strand.
ATATTTTAGAGATATTGTAGATATAGCAGATATAGTAGATATAGTAGATATAGTAGATATATTGTAAACATATTGTAGATATATTGTAAATATAGTAGATATATCGTAGATATATTGCAGACAAATTGTAGATATAGTAGATATATTGTAAACATATTGTAAATATAGTAGATATATTGTAGACATATTGTAGACATATTGTAGACATATTGTAGATATATTGTAGACATATTGTAGATATAGTAGATATTGTAGATATAGTAGATATAGTAGATACATTGTAGACATATTGTAGACATATTGTAGATATAGCAGATATAGTAGATATAGTAGATACATTGTAGATATATTTTAGAAATATTGTAGATATAGCAGATATAGTAGATATAGTAGATATAGTAGATACATTGTAGACATATTGTAGATATATTGTAAACATATTGTAAATATAGTGTAGAGATATTGTAGACATATTGTAGACATATTGTAGATATAGTGTAAACAAATTGTAGATATAGTAGACATATTGTAGACATATTGTAGATATAGTAGATATATTGTAGAAATATTGTAGATATATTGTAGATATATTGTAGACATATTGTAGATATATTGTAGACATATTGTAGATATATTGTAAGAGACAAATATATTGTAAACATATTGAAGATATATTGTAGATATTGTAGACATATTGTAGATATAGTAGATATATTGTAGACTTATTGTACATATAGTAGATATAGTAGATATATTGTAAGAGACAAATATATTGTAAACATATTGTAGACATATTGTAGATATATTGTAGACACATTGTCGATATAACAGATATAGTAGATATAGTAGATATATTGTAGACATATTGTAGACATATTGTAGACATATTGTAGATATATTGTAGATATATTGTAGACATATTGTAGATATATTGTAGACATATTGTAGATATAGTAGACATATTGTAGACATATTGTAGACATATTGTAGATATATTGTAGACATATTGTAGATATAGTAGATATATTGTAGACACATTGTAGACATATTGTAGATATATTTTAGGCATATTGTAGATATAGCAGATATAGTAGATATAGTAGATATAGTAGATATATTGTAAACATATTGTAAATATAGTGTAGACATATTGTAGATATATTGTAAATATAGTAGATATACTGTAAATATAGTAGATATATCGTAGATATATTGCAGACAAATTGTAGATATAGTAGATATATTGTAAACATATTGTAAATATAGTAGATATATTGTAGACATATTGTAGACATATTGTAGACATATTGTAGATATATTGTAAACATATTGTAGATATAGTAGAGATATTGTAGACATATTGTAGACATATTGTAGATATACTGTAGATATTGTAGACATATTGTAGATATAGTAGATATATTGTAGACTTATTGTACATATAGTAGATATAGTAGATATATTGTAAGAGACAAATATATTGTAAACATATTGTAGACATATTGTAGATATATTGTAGACATATTGTAGATATAGTAGATATATTGTAGACATATTATAGATATATTGTAGATATATTGTAGACATATTGTAGACATATTGTAGATATAGCAGATATAGTAGATATAGTAGATACATTGTAGATATATTTTAGAAATATTGTAGATATAGCAGATATAGTAGATATAGTAGATATAGTAGATACATTGTAGACATATTGTAGATATATTGTAAACATATTGTAAATATAGTGTAGAGATATTGTAGACATATTGTAGACATATTGTAGATATAGTGTAAACAAATTGTAGATATAGTAGACATATTGTAGACATATTGTAGATATAGTAGATATATTGTAGAAATATTGTAGATATATTGTAGATATATTGTAGACATATTGTAGATATATTGTAGACATATTGTAGATATATTGTAAGAGACAAATATATTGTAAACATATTGAAGATATATTGTAGATATTGTAGACATATTGTAGATATAGTAGATATATTGTAGACTTATTGTACATATAGTAGATATAGTAGATATATTGTAAGAGACAAATATATTGTAAACATATTGTAGACATATTGTAGATATATTGTAGACACATTGTCGATATAACAGATATAGTAGATATAGTAGATATATTGTAGACATATTGTAGACATATTGTAGACATATTGTAGATATATTGTAGATATATTGTAGACATATTGTAGATATAGTAGACATATTGTAGACATATTGTAGACATATTGTAGATATATTGTAGACATATTGTAGATATAGTAGATATATTGTAGACACATTGTAGACATATTGTAGATATATTTTAGGCATATTGTAGATATAGCAGATATAGTAGATATAGTAGATATAGTAGATATATTGTAAACATATTGTAAATATAGTGTAGACATATTGTAGATATATTGTAAATATAGTAGATATACTGTAAATATAGTAGATATATCGTAGATATATTGCAGACAAATTGTAGATATAGTAGATATATTGTAAACATATTGTAAATATAGTAGATATATTGTAGACATATTGTAGACATATTGTAGACATATTGTAGATATATTGTAAACATATTGTAGATATAGTAGAGATATTGTAGACATATTGTAGACATATTGTAGATATACTGTAGATATTGTAGACATATTGTAGATATAGTAGATATATTGTAGACTTATTGTACATATAGTAGATATAGTAGATATATTGTAAGAGACAAATATATTGTAGACATATTGTAGACATATTGTAGATATATTGTAGACACATTGTAGATATAACAGATATAGTAGATATAGTAGATATATTGTAGACTTATTGTACATATAGTAGATATAGTAGATATATTGTAAGAGACAAATATATTGTAAACATATTGTAGACATATTGTAGATATATTGTAGACATATTGTAGATATAGTAGATATATTGTAGACATATTATAGATATATTGTAGATATATTGTAGACATATTGTAGATATATTGTAGACATATTGTAGATATATTGTAGACATATTGTAGATATATTGTAGATATATTGTAGATATATTGTAGACATATTGTAGATATATTGTAGACATATTGTAGACATATTGTAGACTTATTGAAGATATTGCAGATATAGTAGATATAGTAGACATATTGTAGACATATTGTAGATATAGTAGATATATTGTAGACATATTGTAGACATATTGTAGATATAGTAGACATATTGTAGATATATTGTAGATATATTGTAGATATATTGTAGACATATTGTAGATATATTGTAGACATATTGTAGACATATTGTAGACATATTGTAGACATATTGTAAACATATTGTAGATATAGTAGACATATTGTAGACATATTGTAGACATATTGTAGATATTGTAGACATATTGTAGACATATTGTAGATATATTGTAGACATATTTTAGACATATTGTAGATATAGTAGATATATTGTAGACACATTGTAGATATATTGTAGATATATTTTAGACATATTGTAGATATAGCAGATATAGTAGATATAGTAGATATAGTAGATATATTGTAAATATATTGTAGATATATTGTAGATATATTGTAGACATATTGTAGATATATTGTAGATATAGTAGATATATTGGAGACATATTGTAGATATATTGGAGTCATATTGTAGACATATTGTAGATATATTGTAGATATATTGTAGACATATTGTAGATATATTGGAGACATATTGTAGATATATTGTAGACATATTGTAGATATATTGTAGACATATTGTAGATATAGTAGATATAGTAGACATATTGGGACATATTGTAGATATATTGGAGACATATTGTAGATATATTGTAGATATATTGTAGATATAGTAGATATATTGGAGACATATTGTAGATATATTGGAGACATATTGTAGACATATTGTAGATATATTGTAGATATAGTAGATATATTGGAGACATATTGTAGATATATTGTAGACATATTGTAGATATATTGTAGATATATTGTAGACATACATATTGACAGATATAGTAGACATATTGTAGACATATTGTAGACATATTGTAGATATATTGTAGACATATTGTAGATATAGTAGATATATTGTAAACATATTGTAAATATAGTGTAGACATATTGTAGATATATTTTAGGCATATTGTAGATATAGCAGATATAGTAGATATAGTAGATATAGTAGATATATTGTAAACATATTGTAAATATAGTGTAGACATATTGTAGATATATTGTAAATATAGTAGATATACTGTAAATATAGTAGATATATCGTAGATATATTGCAGACAAATTGTAGATATAGTAGATATATTGTAAACATATTGTAGATATAGTAGAGATATTGTAGACATATTGTAGACATATTGTAGATATACTGTAGATATTGTAGACATATTGTAGATATAGTAGATATATTGTAGACTTATTGTACATATAGTAGATATAGTAGATATATTGTAAGAGACAAATATATTGTAAACATATTGTAGACATATTGTAGATATATTGTAGACATATTGTAGATATAGTAGATATATTGTAGACATATTATAGATATATTGTAGATATATTGTAGACATATTGTAGATATATTGTAGACATATTGTAGATATATTGTAGACATATTGTAGATATATTGTAGACATATTGTAGACATATTGTAGACTTATTGAAGATATTGCAGATATAGTAGATATATTGTAAGAGACAAATATATTGTAAACATATTGTAGACATATTGTAGATATATTGTAGACACATTGTCGATATAACAGATATAGTAGATATAGTAGATATATTGTAGACATATTGTAGACATATTGTAGACATATTGTAGATATATTGTAGATATATTGTAGACATATTGTAGATATAGTAGACATATTGTAGACATATTGTAGACATATTGTAGATATATTGTAGACATATTGTAGATATAGTAGATATATTGTAGACACATTGTAGACATATTGTAGATATATTTTAGGCATATTGTAGATATAGCAGATATAGTAGATATAGTAGATATAGTAGATATATTGTAAACATATTGTAAATATAGTGTAGACATATTGTAGATATATTGTAAATATAGTAGATATACTGTAAATATAGTAGATATATCGTAGATATATTGCAGACAAATTGTAGATATAGTAGATATATTGTAAACATATTGTAAATATAGTAGATATATTGTAGACATATTGTAGACATATTGTAGACATATTGTAGATATATTGTAAACATATTGTAGATATAGTAGAGATATTGTAGACATATTGTAGACATATTGTAGATATACTGTAGATATTGTAGACATATTGTAGATATAGTAGATATATTGTAGACTTATTGTACATATAGTAGATATAGTAGATATATTGTAAGAGACAAATATATTGTAAACATATTGTAGACATATTGTAGATATATTGTAGACATATTGTAGATATAGTAGATATATTGTAGACATATTATAGATATATTGTAGATATATTGTAGACATATTGTAGATATATTGTAGACATATTGTAGATATATTGTAGACATATTGTAGATATATTGTAGATATATTGTAGATATATTGTAGACATATTGTAGATATATTGTAGACATATTGTAGACATATTGTAGACTTATTGAAGATATTGCAGATATAGTAGATATAGTAGACATATTGTAGACATATTGTAGATATAGTAGATATATTGTAGACATATTGTAGACATATTGTAGATATAGTAGACATATTGTAGATATATTGTAGATATATTGTAGATATATTGTAGACATATTGTAGATATATTGTAGACATATTGTAGACATATTGTAGACATATTGTAGACATATTGTAAACATATTGTAGATATAGTAGACATATTGTAGACATATTGTAGACATATTGTAGATATTGTAGACATATTGTAGACATATTGTAGATATATTGTAGACATATTTTAGACATATTGTAGATATAGTAGATATATTGTAGACACATTGTAGATATATTGTAGATATATTTTAGACATATTGTAGATATAGCAGATATAGTAGATATAGTAGATATAGTAGATATATTGTAAACATATTGTAGATATATTGTAGATATATTGTAGACATATTGTAGATATATTGTAGATATAGTAGATATATTGGAGACATATTGTAGATATATTGGAGTCATATTGTAGACATATTGTAGATATATTGTAGATATATTGTAGACATATTGTAGATATATTGGAGACATATTGTAGATATATTGTAGACATATTGTAGATATATTGTAGACATATTGTAGATATAGTAGATATAGTAGACATATTGGGGACATATTGTAGATATATTGGAGACATATTGTAGATATATTGTAGATATATTGTAGATATAGTAGATATATTGGAGACATATTGTAGATATATTGGAGACATATTGTAGACATATTGTAGATATATTGTAGATATAGTAGATATATTGGAGACATATTGTAGATATATTGTAGACATATTGTAGATATATTGTAGATATATTGTAGACATATTGTAGATATAGTAGACATATTGTAGACATATTGTAGACATATTGTAGATATATTGTAGACATATTGTAGATATAGTAGATATATTGTAGACACATTGTAGACATATTGTAGATATATTTTAGGCATATTGTAGATATAGCAGATATAGTAGATATAGTAGATATATTGTAAACATATTGTAAATATAGTGTAGACATATTGTAGATATATTGTAAATATAGTAGATATACTGTAAATATAGTAGATATATCGTAGATATATTGCAGACAAATTGTAGATATAGTAGATATATTGTAAACATATTGTAGATATAGTAGAGATATTGTAGACATATTGTAGACATATTGTAGATATACTGTAGATATTGTAGACATATTGTAGATATAGTAGATATATTGTAGACTTATTGTACATATAGTAGATATAGTAGATATATTGTAAGAGACAAATATATTGTAAACATATTGTAGACATATTGTAGATATATTGTAGACATATTGTAGATATAGTAGATATATTGTAGACATATTATAGATATATTGTAGATATATTGTAGACATATTGTAGATATATTGTAGACATATTGTAGATATATTGTAGACATATTGTAGATATATTGTAGACATATTGTAGACATATTGTAGACTTATTGAAGATATTGCAGATATAGTAGATATAGTAGACATATTGTAGACATATTGTAGATATAGTAGATATATTGTAGACATATTGTAGACATATTGTAGATATAGTAGACATATTGTAGATATATTGTAGATATATTGTAGATATATTGTAGACATATTGTAGATATATTGTAGACATATTGTAGACATATTGTAGACATATTGTAGACATATTGTAAACATATTGTAGATATAGTAGACATATTGTAGACATATTGTAGACATATTGTAGATATTGTAGACATATTGTAGACATATTGTAGATATATTGTAGACATATTTTAGACATATTGTAGATATAGTAGATATATTGTAGACACATTGTAGATATATTGTAGATATATTTTAGACATATTGTAGATATAGCAGATATAGTAGATATAGTAGATATAGTAGATATATTGTAAACATATTGTAGATATATTGTAGATATATTGTAGACATATTGTAGATATATTGTAGATATAGTAGATATATTGGAGACATATTGTAGATATATTGAGTCATATTGTAGACATATTGTAGATATATTGTAGATATATTGTAGACATATTGTAGATATATTGGAGACATATTGTAGATATATTGTAGACATATTGTAGATATATTGTAGACATATTGTAGATATAGTAGATATAGTAGACATATTGGAGACATATTGTAGATATATTGGAGACATATTGTAGATATATTGTAGATATATTGTAGATATAGTAGATATATTGGAGACATATTGTAGATATATTGGAGACATATTGTAGACATATTGTAGATATATTGTAGATATAGTAGATATATTGGAGACATATTGTAGATATATTGTAGACATATTGTAGATATATTGTAGACATATTGTAGACATATTGTAGACATATTGTAGATATATTGTAGACATATTGTAGATATATTGTAGATATAGTAGATATATTGGAGACATATTGTAGATATATTGGAGATATATTGGAGACATATTGTAGATATATTGTAGATATATTGTAGACATATTGTAGATATATTGGAGACATATTGTAGATATATTGTAGACATATTGTAGATATATTGTAGACATATTGTAGATATAGTAGATATAGTAGACATATTGGAGACATATTGTAGATATATTGGAGACATATTGTAGATATATTGTAGATATATTGTAGACATATTGTAGATATTGCAGATATAGTAGATATAGTAGACATATTGGAGACATATTGTAGACATATTGTAGATATATTGGAGACATATTGTAGATATATTGTAGACATATTGTAGATATATTGTAGACATATTGTAGACATATTGTAGACATATTGTAGATATATTGTAGATATAGTAGACATATTGTAGACATATTGTAGACATATTGTAGATATTGTAGACATATTGTAGACATATTGTAGATATAGTAGATATATTGTAGACACATTGTAGATATATTGTAGATATATTGGAGACATATTGTAGATATATTGTAGACATATTGTAGATATATTGTAGACATATTGTAGATATAGTAGATATAGTAGACATATTGGAGACATATTGTAGATATATTGGAGACATATTGTAGATATATTGTAGATATATTGTAGACATATTGTAGATATTGCAGATATAATAGATATAGTAGACATATTGGAGACATATTGTAGACATATTGTAGATATAGTAGACATATTGTAGACATATTGTAGATATATTGGAGACATATTGTAGATATATTGTAGACATATTGTAGATATATTGTAGACATATTGTAGATATATTGTAGACATATTGTAGATATATTGTAGACATATTGTAGATATATTGGAGACATATTGTAGATATATTGTAGACATATTGTAGACATATTGTAGATATATTGTAGACATATTGTAGATACATTGTAGACATATTGTAGACATATTGTAGACATATTGAAGATATTGCAGATATAGTAGACATATTGTAGACATATTGTAGATATAGTAGATATATTGTAGACATATTGTAGACATATTGTAGATATAGTAGACATATTCTAGACATATTGTAGATATATTGTAGATATATTGTAGATATATTGTAGACATATTGTAGATATATTGTAGACATATTGTAGATATATTGTAGACATATTGTAGACATATTGTAGATATATTGTAAACATATTGTAGATATAGTAGACATATTGTAGACATATTGTAGATATTGTAGACATATTGTAGACATATTGTAGATATAGTAGATATATTGTAGACACATTGTAGATATATTGTAGATATATTTTAGACATATTGTAGATATAGCAGATATAGTAGATATAGTAGATATATTGTAAACATATTGTAGATATATTGTAGATATATTGTAGACATATTGGAGATATATTGGAGATATAGTAGATATATTGTAGACATATTGTAGATATAGTAGATATAGTAGACATATTGGAGACATATTGTAGATATATTGGAGACATATTGTAGATATATTGTAGATATATAGACATATTGTAGACATATTAGATAGATATTGCAGATATAGTAGATATAGTAGACATATTGGAGACATATTGTAGATATATTGGAGACATATTGTAGATATATTGTAGACATATTGTAGATATATTGTAGACATATTGTAGATATATTGTAGATATATTGTAGACATATTGTAGACATATTGTAGATATATTGTAGACATATTGAAGATATTGCAGATATAGTAGATATAGTAGACATATTGTAGACATATTGTAGATATAGTAGATATATTGTAGACATATTGTAGATATATTGTAGATATATTGTAGATATATTGTAGACATATTGTAGATATATTGTAGACATATTGTAGATATATTGTAGACATATTGTAGACATATTGTAGACATATTGTAGATATATTGTAAACATATTGTAGATATAGTAGACATATTGTAGACATATTGTAGACATATTGTAGATATTGTAGACATATTGTAGACATATTGTAGACATATTGTAGATATAGTAGATATATTGTAGACACATTGTAGATATATTGTAGATATATTTTAGACATATTGTAGATATAGCAGATATAGTAGATATAGTAGATATATTGTAAACATATTGTAGATATATTGTAGATATATTGTAGACATATTGTAGATATATTGTAGATATAGTAGATATATTGGAGACATATTGTAGATATATTGTAGATATATTGTAGACATATTGTAGATATATTGTAGATATAGTAGATATATTGGAGACATATTGTAGATATATTGGAGACATATTGTAGACATATTGTAGATATATTGTAGATATAGTAGATATATTGGAGACATATTGTAGATATATTGTAGACATATTGTAGATATATTGTAGACATATTGTAGATATATTGGAGACATATTGTAGATATATTGTAGACATATTGTAGATATATTGGAGATATATTAGATATATTGTAGACATATTGTAGATATAGTAGATATAGTAGACATATTGGAGACATATTGTAGATATATTGGAGACATATTGTAGATATATTGTAGATATATTGTAGACATATTGTAGATATTGCAGATATAGTAGATATAGTAGACATATTGTAGACATATTGTAGACATATTGTAGATATAGTAGACATATTGTAGACATATAGTAGATATATTGTAGACATATTGTAGATATATTGTAGACATATTGTAGATATATTGGAGACATATTGTAGATATATTGGAGACATATTGTAGATATATTGTAAACATATTGTATATATAGTGTAGATATATTGTAGACATATTGTAGACATATTATAGATATATTGTAGACATATTGTAGACATATTGTAGATATATTGTAGACATATTGTAGATATATTGTAGATATGTTGTAGATATATTGTAGATATATTGTAGACATATTGTAGATATATTGTAGATATATTGTAGATATATTGTAAGAGACGGACATTATGTAAGAAGCAGTTTTGTACCTGTAGAACAAACTTCTGGTCGACGTAGCGTTTGGCCATGGAGGGCTGAAAGTCTGGGCTCTCCAGGAAACGCAGAAAGAACTCGTACACCAGCTGAGAACACACACACACAAGACAGAGGTAGAGATGAAATTGTAATGCAGATACAAACAGGTTAGGTCTCTGACGGCCCGCTTCACTTTTGTTGCTAAAAACAATGAGATTACTGGCTACTTTGAAAAATGGTGCTGTGTGTGTTTGTGTGCCTGTGTACCTGTAGGTGTGGCCAGGAGGCCTCTAGAGTGGGTTCATCCTCCTCCGGGTCAAACTCTGGGTTCTCACTGGGAGGTAACGTCCTGAAGATATTCACTGAGATCTGAGGGAGGGAGGGAGGTAGGGAGGGAGGGATGGAGGTAGGTAGGGAGGGATGGAGGAGAGGATAGCAGAGGAGACGAGACAATGAGGAGGAGGAGGGGGGAGGCAGGAGGAAGGGAAAGTGGGGGAAGAATAAGACAATAGAAAAGATCCTCTGTCAGCTTTCCACTCTTCCTCTCCTCCCTCTTCCACTCTTCCTCTGCTCCCTCTTCCACTCTTCCTCTCCTCCCTCTATTTCCTCTCTTTCATCCATCTCTCCATCCTTCCTACCTTCACTCTGTCCAAGATACATCCCTCCTCTCATTTGTATCCAACCGTTTCTCTCTACCTCTCTGCTATCCCTCCCTCTCTCATTTCCTCTCTCTACCTCTCTGCTATCCCTCCCTCTCTCGTTTCCTCTCTCTACCTCTCTGCTATCCCTCCCTCTCTCATTTCCTCTCTCTACCTCTCTGCTATCCCTCCCTCTCTCATTTCCTCTCTCTACCTCTCTGCTATCCCTCCCTCTCTCATTTCCTCTCTCTACCTCTCTGCTATCCCTCCCTCTCTCATTTCCTCTCTACCTCTCTGCTATCCCTCCCTCTCTCATTTCCTCTCTCTACCTCTCTGCTATCCCTCCCTCTCTCATTTCCTCTCTCTACCTCTCTGCTATCCCTCCCTCTCTCATTTCCTCTCTCTACCTCTCTGCTATCCCTCCCTCTCTCTACCTCTCTGCTATCCCTCCCTCTCTCATTTCCTCTCTACCTCTCTGCTATCCCTCCCTCTCTCATTTCCTCTCTACCTCTCTCTCATTTCCTCTCTACCGCTCTCTCATTTCCTCTCTACCTCTCTCTCATTTCCTCTCTACCTCTCTCTCATTTCCTCTCTACCTCTCTGCTATCCCTCCCTCTCTCATTTCCTCTCTACCTCTCTGCTATCCCTCCCTCTCTCATTTCCTCTCTCTACCTCTCTGCTATCCCTCCCTCTCTCATTTCCTCTCTACCTCTCTCTCATTTCCTCTCTCTACCTCTCTGCTATCCCTCCCTCTCTCATTTCCTCTCTACCTCTCTCTCATTTCCTCTCTCTACCTCTCTGCTATCCCTCCCTCTCTCATTTCCTCTCTACCTCTCTCTCATTTCCTCTCTACCTCTCTCTCATTTCCTCTCTACCTCTCTCTCATTTCCTCTCTACCTCTCTCTCATTTCCTCTCTACCTCTCTCTCATTTCCTCTCTACCTCTCTCTCATTTCCTCTCTACCTCTCTCTCATTTCCTCTCTACCCCTCTCTCATTTCCTCTCTACCTCTCTCTCATTTCCTCTCTACCCCTCTCTAAATTCCTCTCTACCTCTCTCTCATTTCCTCTCTACCTCTCTCTCATTTCCTCTCTACCGCTCTGCTATCCCTCCCTCTCTCAATTCCTCTCTACGTCTCTCTCATTTCCTCTCTACCTCTCTCTCATTTCCTCTCTACCTCTCTCTCATTTCCTCTCTACCGCTCTGCTTTCTCTCTCTCCTCCACTCTGGCTCTTTTATAATTTAATGTTAATCCAGCTGTGTCCCAAATGGCACCGTCTTCACAATATAGTGTGCTAATAGACCGGTCTCCCTCCATCTCTCCCACCCTCCTCTCATCCCTCCATCTCTCTCCTCTCACCCTCACTCTCCCCTCTCTCCCTCCCTCCTCCTCTCCTCTATTCTCCTCTCTCTCCCTCTCTCCGTTCACTCCCTCCTTCCCTCCTCATCTCCCCCTCTCCTCTCTCTTCCCATCTCCCCTCCCTCTCTCTCTGTCCTCCTCTCCTCTCTTACCCCCTCTACCCTCCTCTCCTCTCTCTTCCTATCTCCCCCTCCCTCTCTCTCTCCTCCTCTCCTCTCTCTTCTCCCTCCCTCTCTTTCCCCTCCCTCCCTCCCCCCTCTCGTCTCTCACCATCTTAATAGCCTCTGGGTAGAGTGGCTCTATCAGAACTCCTCTGCTGGTTGCAACAGACTCCACCAGCTCGTTGAGCGCAGCTCGTTTGATCTCCTTCCCCTTGAGGTCGGCCACACAGTCCAGGAAGTCAAAGAGGACACAGCACTGCTGCAGCTTCTTACAGAACAGGTTATGGAGCTCTGCCACTGGGGCATCTGGAGGAGGGACGGAGAGACGGATGGAGAGAGGGACGGAGAGACGGATGGCGAGAGGGACGGAGAGATGGATGGAGAGAGGGACGGAGAGAGGGATGGAGAGAGGGGTGGAGAGACGGATGGAGAGACGGAAGGAGAGAGGGGTGGAGAGAGGGGTGGAGAGAGGGGTGGAGAGAGGGACGGAGAGACGGATGGAGAGAGGGACGGAGAGACGGATGGAGAGAGGGACGGAGAGAGGGACGGAGAGAGGGATGGAGAGAGGGGTGGAGAGACGGATGGAGAGACGGAAGGAGAGAGGGGTGAGAGAGGGGTGGAGAGAGGGGTGGAGAGAGGGACGGAGAGACGGATGGAGAGAGGGACGGAGAGACGGATGGAGAGAGGGACGGAGAGATGGATGGAGAGAGGGACGGAGAGAGGGACGGAGAGAGGGATGGAGAGACAGAAGGAGAGAGGGGTGGAGAGAGGGGTGGAGAGAGGGGTGGAGAGAGGGACGGAGAGACGGATGGAGAGAGGGACGGAGAGACGGATGGAGAGAGGGACGGAGAGAGGGACGGAGAGAGGGATGGAGAGAGGGGTGGAGAGACGGATGGAGAGACGGAAGGAGAGAGGGGTGGAGAGAGGGGTGGAGAGAGGGACGGAGAGACGGATGGAGAGAGGGACGGAGAGACGGATGGAGAGAGGGACGGAGAGAGGGACGGAGAGAGGGGTGGAGAGAGGGAAGGAGAGAGGGGTGAGAGACGGATGGAGAGACGGAAGGGGAGAGAGGGGTGGAGAGAGGGGTGAGAGAGAGGGAAGGAGAGAGGGGTGGAGAGAGGGAAGGAGAGAGGGGTGGAGAGAGGGAAGGAGAGAGGGACGGAGAGAGGGGTGGAGAGAGGGGTGGAGAGAGGGACGGAGAGAGGGGTGGAGAGAGGGATGGAGAGAGGGATGGAGAGAGGGGTGGAGAGACGGATGGAGAGACGGAAGGAGAGAGGGGTGGAGAGAGGGATGGAGAGAGGGGTGGAGAGAGGGAAGGAGAGAGGGGTGGAGAGAGGGACGGAGAGACGGATGGAGAGAGGGAAGGAGAGAGGGGTGGAGAGACGGATGGAGAGACGGAAGGAGAGAGGGATGGAGAGAGGGGTGGAGAGAGGGGTGGAGAGACGGATGGAGAGACGGATGGAGAGAGGGGTGGAGAGAAGGGTGGAGAGAGGGACGGAGAGAGGGACGGAGAGACGGATGGAGAGACGGATGGAGAGACGGATGGAGAGACGGATGGAGAGAGGGGTGGAGAGAGGGGTGGAGAGAGGGACGGAGAGACGGATGGAGAGAAGGAAGGAGAGAGGGACGGAGAGACGGATGGAGAGAAGGAAGGAGAGAGGGATGGAGAGAGGAAAGGAGAGAGGGGTGGAGAGACGGATGGAGAGACGGATGGAGAGAGGGGTGGAGAGAGGGGTGGAGAGAGGGACGGAGAGACGGATGGAGAGAGGGGTGGAGAGACGGATGGAGAGACGGAAGGAGAGAGGGGTGGAGAGGAGGATGGAGAGACGGAAGGAGAGAGGGGTGGAGAGGAGGATGGAAAGAGGGATGGAGAGACAGATGGAGAGACGGAAGGAGAGAGGGGTGGAGAGACGGATGGAGAGAGGGGTGGAGAGGAGGTTGGAGAGAGGGAAGGAGAGAGGGAAGGAGAGAGGGATGGAGAGAGGGATGGAGAGACGGATGGAGAGACGGAAGGAGAGAGGGGTGGAGAGGAGGATGGAGAGGTTAAACAGTCAAAACAGTTTCAACCAACAGGCTGCAC
>NC_088407.1:12094247-12144247 GCF_034236695.1 Oncorhynchus nerka
ACAGGGATGTTTTACACTCTAAATAAATCCTCTCTGGGTTTTACCTACAGGGATGTTTTACATTCTAAATAAATCCTCTCTGGGTTTTACCTACAGGGATGTTTTACACTCTAAATAAATCCTCTCTGGGTTTTACCTACAGGGATGTTTTACACTCTAAATAAATCCTCTCTGGGTTTTACCTACAGGGATGTTTTACACTCTAAATAAATCCTCTCTGGGTTTTACCTACAGGGATGTTTTACATTCTAAATAAATCCTCTCTGGGTTTTACCTACAGGGATGTTTTACACTCTATATAAATCCTCTCTGGGTTTTACCTACAGGGATGTTTTACATTCTAAATAAATCCTCTCTGGGTTTTACCTACAGGGATGTTTTACACTCTAAATAAATCCTCTCTGGGTTTTACCTACAGGGATGTTTTACACTCTAAATAAATCCTCTCTGGGTTTTACCTACAGGGATGTTTTACACTCTAAATAAATCCTCTCTGGGTTTTACCTACAGGGATGTTTTACACTCTAAATAAATCCTCTCTGGGTTTTACCTACAGGGATGTTTTACATTCTAAATAAATCCTCTCTGGGTTTTACCTACAGGGATGTTTTACACTCTAAATAAATCCTCTCTGGGTTTTACCTACAGGGATGTTTTACATTCTAAATAAATCCTCTCTGGGTTTTACCTACAGGGATGTTTTACACTCTAAATAAATCCTCTCTGGGTTTTACCTACAGGGATGTTTTACACTCTAAATAAATCCTCTCTGGGTTTTACCTACAGGGATGTTTTACACTCTAAATAAATCCTCTCTGGGTTTTACCTACAGGGATGTTTTACATTCTAAATAAATCCTCTCTGGGATTTACCTACAGGGATGTTTTACACTCTAAATAAATCCTCTCTGGGTTTTACCTACAGGGATGTTTTACATTCTAAATAAATCCTCTCTGGGTTTTACCTACAGGGATGTTTTACACTCTAAATAAATCCCTCTGGGTTTTACCTACAGGGATGTTTTACATTCTAAATAAATCCTCTCTGGGTTTTACCTACAGGGATGTTTTACATTCTAAATAAATCCTCTCTGGGTTTTACCTACAGGGATGTTTTACATTCTAAATAAATCCTCTCTGGGTTTTACCTACAGGGATGTTTTACATTCTAAATAAATCCTCTCTGGGTTTTACCTACAGGGATGTTTTACATTCTAAATAAATCCTCTCTGGGTTTTACCTACAGGGATGTTTTACATTCTAAATAAATCCTCTCTGGGTTTTACCTACAGGGATGTTTTACATTCTAAATAAATCCTCTCTGGGTTTTACCTACAGGGATGTTTTACACTCTAAATAAATCCTCTCTGGGTTTTACCTACAGGGATGTTTTACACTCTAAATAAATCCTCTCTGGGTTTTACCTACAGGGATGTTTTACACTCTAAATAAATCCTCTCTGGGTTTTACCTACAGGGATGTTTTACACTCTAAATAAATCCTCTCTGGGTTTTACCTACAGGGATGTTTTACACTCTAAATAAATCCTCTCTGGGTTTTACCTACAGGGATGTTTTACACTCTAAATAAATCCTCTCTGGGTTTTACCTACAGGGATGTTTTACATTCTAAATAAATCCTCTCTGGGTTTTACCTACAGGGATGTTTTACATTCTAAATAAATCCTCTCTGGGTTTTACCTACAGGGATGTTTTACACTCTAAATAAATCCTCTCTGGGTTTTACCTACAGGGATGTTTTACATTCTAAATAAATCCTCTCTGGGTTTTACCTACAGGGATGTTTTACATTCTAAATAAATCCTCTCTGGGTTTTACCTACAGGGATGTTTTACATTCTAAATAAATCCTCTCTGGGTTTTACCTACAGGGATGTTTTACACTCTATATAAATCCTCTCTGGGTTTTACCTACAGGGATGTTTTACATTCTAAATAAATCGAGATTCTTATAATAATGATAGTTGTATGTTATTATTCTATCGTGCTTAATATGAGAATTACAACTACAATTAGAACTAGATCTACAACAACACCTAGAACTACAACTACAACTAGAACTACACCTACAACAACACCTAGAACTACAACTACACCTAGAACTACAACTACAACAACACCTAGAACTACAACTACACCTAGAACTACAACTACAACAACACCTAGAACTACAACTACACCTAGAACTACAACTACATCTAGAACTACAACTACAACTACATCTAGAACTACACCTAGAACTACAACTACACCTAGAACTACAACTACAACTGCATTTAGAACTACACCTGGAACTACAACTAGAACTACAACCACAACTAGAACTACAACCACAACTAGAACTACAACCACAACTACAACTACAACCACAACTACAACTACAACTAGAACTACACCTACAACAACACCTAGAACTACAACTACATCTAGAACTACACCTAGAACTACACCTGGAACTAGAACTACAACCACAACTAGAACTACAACCACAACTACACCCAGAACTACAACTACAACTACACCTAGAACTACAACTACACCTAGAACTACAACTACAACTGCATCTAGAACTACACCTAGGACTAGAACTACACCGGGAACTACAACTAGAACTACAACCACAACTAGAACTACAACCACAACTAGAACTACAACCACAACTACAACTACACCTAGAACTACAACTACACCTAGTAGCTCCAACCGTATTCTAGCCCACATGATTCTAATAGTTAACTGGTTGATAAGCTGCATCAGGCTAATTACAACTGGTGTTGGGCGAAGGGTCTCTTTCCAGGAACAGGGTTGGAGTTAAAACCTACAGGAAGGTATATCTCCAGAAACAGGGTTGGAGTTCAAACCTACAGGAAGATATCTCTCCAGGAACAGGGTTGGAGTTCAAACCTACAGGAAGATATCTCTCCAGGAACAGGGTTGGAGTTAAAACCTACAGGAAGATATCTCTCCAGGAACAGGGTTGGAGATAAAACCTACAGGAAGATATCTCTCCAGGAACAGGGTTGGAGTTAAAACCTACAGGAAGATATCTCTCCAGGAACAGGGTTGGAGTTAAAACCTACAGGAGGGTAGCTCTCCAGGAACAGGGTTGGAGTTAAAACCTACAGAAAGGTAGCTCTCCGGGAACAGGGTTGGAGTTCAAACCTACAGGAAGATATCTCTCCAGGAACAGAGTTGGAGTTCAAACCTACAGGAAGATATCTCTCCAGGAACAGGGTTGGAGTTAAAACCTACAGGAAGATATCTCTCCAGGAACAGGGTTGGAGTTAAAACCTACAGGAAGATATCTCTCCAGGAACAGGGTTGGAGATAAAACCTACAGGAGGGTCTCTTTCCAGGAACAGGGTTGGAGTTTAAACCTACAGGAAGGTCTCTCTCCAGGAACAGGGTTGGAGTTAAAACCTACAGGAAGATATCTCTCCAGGAACAGGGTTGGAGTTAAAACCTACAGGAAGATATCTCTCCAGGAACAGGGTTGGAGTTTAAAACCTACAGGAAGATATCTCTCCAGGAACAGGGTTGGAGTTAAAACCTACAGGAAGATATCTCTCCAGGAACAGGGTTGGAGTTAAAACCTACAGGAAGATATCTCTCCAGGAACGGGGTTGGAGTTAAAACCTACAGGAAGATATCTCTCCAGGAACAGGGTTGGAGTTAAAACCTACAGGAAGATATCTCTCCAGGAACAGGGTTGGAGTTAAAACCTACAGGAAGATATCTCTCCGGGAACAGCACCTTTTTCTCTTAGAGTGTACATAGAATAAGACAAGACAAAGATCAAATACATTGACGCGGAGGTATATGACTTAAAATAGTAGCCTCCTACAACAGGCCTAAACAGAATAGACCTTGACGAGGAGGTAGGACTATACAACCCACCTTTGAGTAGCGGCAGCGGCGTCAGCTCGACCTGGGAGCTCTGGTAGCGGAACTGGGACGAGGAGTGGGAGCGCCTCTGCCGGGCTCTGCGCATCGACCGCCGGGGAAACCCATCCACCTTCTCCGCTGATGGGACCGAGAACCCGGTGGTCGGGGAGGAAGGGCTGGTCGGGGGTAGTTTAGTCGTCTCCATCGTTGCCGTGCCGTGTTAGCGAGCGGCCCGGTGTGTGTGTCAAATGTGTGTGCGTGTGTGACCAGATGCACCGATGGTATGATAGTGAAGGAGAGGTGTACAGGATGGAGGCGAAAAACTGTTTTTTAAAACCTCTTATAGAGCCAATACGTAATTATTTTTTTAAATCAAAATGAGTAATCTGGGAATAGAACATAGTGAGGAATTAGATGAAGGAGGGAGGAAGGAGGGAGGGATAGAGACGGAGTGCTGCAGTCCAGAGATGGATGGATGTAAGATTAGAGGACAGGAGGGTAAAATAAATAGGCTGTGTGTTCTGCTGTTGCTTGAAGTTCAATTCGTTTCGCACCTTGTGACTGCCTGCCTGCTGCCTATACCGTCTCAATACAGCCGAGGGAGGAAAAAAACGTTGCTCCAGTCGTTTTTGAAATAACGAAACATATTTTTACACAGAAGACAAACGCATTGATCTAACGGAAATGATCCATGTATCTACTGACGGACAGGAAGAAGCACGTGGATTATTTCGGTTACAACTGTGAGGGTTGCTTTGCCGTATTGGCGTCATCAGCCTGTCATCGGCCTAAATTTGGTATTTATTTATATATTTCTGTCATGGATATAGCCTAGCCTATAGCCTATGGATCCTTACATAAAGCACATCACACCGATAAAGCAGAACTACCAGAGCACCGGTTATTGGAATCATTCCATTCAAGAAAACGTCAACAACATGAATCCATAAAATCAGTCGTTTGATTGGTCCGTCCACATCAATGAATAATAAATCATTAATTGATTAGGTCATACCAGACTCGTATCATAAAATCGTCGATCTGATTCCGCTTCGATAACGCATCACTGTTCCCCGGTTCCGTGAACGGTTCCGATATTCGGTAACCCGCCTGGCCCTGCCGTTTCAGACCGAACAGGGCTCCGCGCAGGGCGGGGATGGAGATGGGGTGCTCGAACGTGCCGACATGTGCGGTTCTTCAGGTAGGCCGCTGCAACATCGAATCCCTGCTCACCGTTAAAAACACCTCCAAAACATTCGCAGTGCCGGTTGGTCACAGATACGTTAGGTATATTCCCGTTATTTTCTGTCTGCAAGTCGCGTCTCCTCTCTCCTTGATTCGGTAAGGGAAGCGGTTCCTCTCTCCCCTCCCTGCTGTATCCTCGTCTCTCTTCTGTCTCAGCTGCACTTAGGTGGTGCAAGGAGAGAGAGACACACTGCGGATGACGCTCTTCTCGCCACAGCGAATTATTTAATTATTTCACTTATATTTATGTAGACTTACCCCCTGTTTTTACGCCATGGACGGACGGTGGCGCGCTTGTTTTGGGCTAGTCGGTGGATGCGTTATGACACGACGGGCGCACACGCTCTTTCACTCCCCCATCTTTAAAATGTAGGAAAAAAGAGCAGCGTTTATCCTTTTATCCGACCTGCGCTCCTTCTGTTCCTCTAGCTAAGATACACCCACCGATTGTTCCCCACGGTCTGTTTTTCCTCCTTCTCACCCCCTTTTCCTCCCTTCCTTCTCTCGCCTCTGCGCGTGTCTACCGTGTCTCACAGGCGAGGTAAACACTTTCGGCTATTGATTCTTGCCTCGCTCACGCTCTCGTGCCTGGTGTCCACACGCGCTTTGTTTGTGAAGGAATCGTCTGTATCAACCCGGTTAGTAGCCGTTACCGTTCATTACCAGTGCTCGGTGTCTCTCCAGTGGTGTGGTAATGTTTCCTCTCTCTGTCTATCAATTCATTTCAATTCAAGGGGCTTTATTGGCATGGAAAACATATGTTTACATTGCCAAAGCAAGTGAAATAGGTAATAAACAAAAAGTAAAATAAACAGTTAACATTACACTCAAAAAGTTCCAAAAGAATAAAAGACATTTCAAAGATCCTATTATGTCTATATACAGTGTTGTAACTATGCGCAAATAGTATAAAAGGTATAAAAGGGAAAATAAATAAACATAAATATGGGTTGTATTCTGCTTCACTGGTTGCCCTTTTCTTGTGGTAGTTTCCACCTCATTCATAGCCGGTCTTCTCTCAATAGCAAGGCTATGCTCACTGAGTCTGTACATAGTCAAAGCTTTCCTTAAGTTTGGGTCAGTCACAGTGGTCAGGTATTCTGCCACTGTGTATTCTCTGTTTAGGGCCAAATAGCATTCTATTGCTGTTTTTTTGTTAATTCTTTCTAATGTGTCAAGTAATTATCTTTTTGTTTTCTCATGATTTGGTTGGGTCTAATTGTGTTGCTGTCCTGGGGCTCTGTAGGGTCTGTTTGTGTTTGTTAACAGAGCCCCAGGACCAGCTTGCTTAGGGGACTCTACTCCAGGTTCATCTCTCTGTAGATGATGGCTTTGTTATGGAAGGTTTGGGAATCGCTTCCTTTTAGGTGGTTGTAGAATTGAACGGCTCTTTTCTGGATTTTGATAATTAGTGGGTATCGGCCTAATTCTGTCCTGCATTATTTGGTGTTTTACATTGTACACGGGGGATATTTTTGCAGAATTCTGCGTGCAGAGTCTCAATTTGGTGTTTGTCTCATTTTGTGAATTCTTGCTTGGTGAGCGGAGTAATTTTAGCCAGATCCTAATTGGTAAGTCAAATTTTATGTTCCTTTTGATGGCATAGAAGGCTATTCTTGCCTTTAAAAACGAGTTTTAATGACTCCAACTTAAGTGTATGTAAACCTCCGACTTCAACTGTATATATTAAAAACAATGGGTGCATATTGAAGATGTCCACGTTCATCCCCATAATCTTTTCACGTGTTAATTTTCTGAAAATAGCTGTGCAGCAACGCTCCCCATTCAACCAGACAGGGCTTGAGAGGATCTGCAGAGAAGAATGGGAGAAACTCCCCAAATACAGGGGTTCCAAGCTTGTAGCGTCATACCTAGGAATACCTAGGATAGGATAAAGTAATCCTTCTCACCCCCCTTAAAAGATTTAGATGCACTATTGTAAAGTGGCTGCTCCACTGGATGTCATAAGGTGAATGCACCAATTTGTAAGTCGCTCTGGATAAGAGCGTCTGCTAAATGACTTAAATGTAAATGTAAATGACTCAAGGCTGTAATCACTGCCAAAGGTGCTTCAACAAAGTACTGAGCAAAGGGCTTGAATACTTATGTAAATGTCATATTTCAGGTTTTTTTGTATTTTTTTGTAATACATTTGCAAACATTTCTAAAAACCTCTTTTTGCTTTGTCATTATGGGGTATTGTGATGTCATTATGGGGTATTGTGTGTAGATTGATGAGGAAAAAAGACAATTTAATCAAATTTAGAATAAGGCTGTAACGTAACAAAATGTGGAGAAGGTCAAGGGGGTCTGAATACTTTCTGAAGGCACTACCCAAGATGCATCTGTTCTGGCGGCGGCCCAACGTCTCATTAAGACACTTTATGTTGGAGTTTCCCTTATTTTGGCAGTCACCTGTATATCTTGTGTTTAAACCTAAATCTGGGATATTTTCAATATAGACGTAGTTTATATTGTACGAGATGTGGTTTTCCAAATATAGTCATATGCTATTCGTTTTGTCTATAGCCTGTTCAATACATTTGCAGCTTTTTACAATTAATTAAAATCACACTTAAAAGGTTTGAAAGTCCATTGAATTGTTGATTTTATACCCAAATAAATTAACTCAATATGTGAGGTTCTAATGAAGAGTTAAAAAGATTATTACAATCAATCAATCAATCAATTATTCTACTCTCAAAGAAGTTGATCAGGGCCAATAGTCTGTTATGACCAATGATCAGGGCCAATAGTCTGTTATGACCAATGAACAGGGCCAATAGTCTGTTATGACCAATGAACAGGGCCAATAGTCTGTTATGACCAATGAACAGGGCCAATAGTCTGTTATGACCAATGAACAGGGCCAATAGTCTGTTATGACCAATGAACAGGGCCAATAGTCTGTTATGACCAATGAACAGGGCCAATAGTCTGTTATGACCAATGAACAGGGCCAATAGTCTGTTATGACCAATGATCAGGGCCAATAGTCTGTTATGACCAATGAACAGGGCCAATAGTCTGTTATGACCAATGAACAGGGCCAATAGTCTGTTATGACCAATGATCAGGGCCAATAGTCTGTTATGACCAATGAACAGGGCCAATAGTCTGTTATGACCAATGAACAGGGCCAATAGTCTGTTATGACCAATGAACAGGGCCAATAGTCTGTTATGACCAATGATCAGGGCCAATAGTCTGTTATGACCAATGATCAGGGCCAATAGTCTGTTATGACCAATGATCAGGGCCGGTTATTCAAAAACACAAACCGTGAATCAACATAACAGCTACAGAATTCCTCACAAGATGTGAACAACCATTACATGTGCTTGGTATTTACATTCACCAAACACCAGAGTCCATCAATTTGAAGTGTCTTTCTGTTCTTTTCTTCAGAAACCTAAATGAGTCTTTCACAGGGTGCCAGGAATCTTACTCCGTGAAAGACACATCATCACAGACGTTGGCTGTAGATCCCCTAGTGGTTGTCTGTCGATGGACAGTGGAGATTCAACGTGGAGATTCGTCAGAAAATTGCCAGAAAATCAGTACTGATGTTATGTTGGTCAGAGGCAATAGGGCCGAGCAACCACCGGCTGCTTTCAACCATTCGCCAAACAGTGTCATTGGTCCATTAGAACTTGCCCCAGGTGGGTGATGCAGGGTCGCAGAGCCAATCAGGACTGTCCAGGATGTCGGAGAGGGACAATTCTATTGGGGGTTCAATGGCTGGGGTAGACAAGTTCAGAGGGTACATGGTCAGAGGGTAGGAGATGGGTGACAGAGTAGGAGCAGGGATAGTTGGAGGGGCAAGATTAGTTATTGGGGTAGTTGGATGGGCAAGATTATTTATCAAGGTAGTTAGAGGGGAAATATTAGTTTTTGGGGTAATTGGAGAGGAACAAATATTGTTTGGGGCAATCAGAGAGGCATTATTAGATATTGGGGAATATAGAGTGGAAAGCAAAGGGTAGGGGTTAATCACATGGGCAGTTGAAGGAACAGTGACGAGAGTGGGGAGTGGTAAAGAAGTCCTCTGCCCTCCAGGTACTGGGGCAAGAAGAGAGCCCGGGGTAGTTTGAGGGGACACAGCGGGTGCCGGGGTAGTTTGAGGGGACACAGCGGGTGCCGGGGTAGTTTGAGGGGACACAGCGGGTGCCGGGGTAGTCACAGGGGCAATAGATGACGCGGAGGGGGACAGGATCTGGCAGCAGGGGATATTGGCGGGTATAGACGAGGGCCGGAGGGTGCAGGCAGATTCATGTTGCTCCAGGGTGGCTGTGTAGAGCTGGAACTCTCTTCTCAGACCAGCAATCTCCTTCTCTAGAGCTGAGTTAGAACTTTCCAAGGTCTGTAGATCCTATAGAGAGAGAGAGAGAGAGAGAGAAAGATATGCTGGTTAGCATTGAAATACTAATATGCAAACACACACAAACCTACAGTGAGCTACAAAAGTGACATTCTTGTTGTTGTTGTTTTGGCTCTGTGCTCCAGAACTTTGGATTTTAAATCAGACAGTGACTACGAGGTTAAGGTGCAGACTGTCATCTTTAATTTGAGGGTGTTCTCATCCTTATCGTGTGAACCGTTTAGAAATGAATTAACTTTTTTGTATGTAGTCCCCCCCCCCATTTTAGGGACCAAAAGTATTGAGACAAATGAATGGTAAACAATGAATAATTATGAGTGACAAAGTTAGACACAAATATCATACACCCCGCCCCCCCCCAAAAAAATGCTAACTTCCACTGTTATTGTAATGGTGAGAGGTTAGCATGTATGATATTTGCAGGTATGATATTTGTGCGTCTGTAACTTTCTCACTCATAATTATTCACGTTTCATTCAGGATTATCCGTAATCATGGTAGCATTCACATTAATGTAGACGTGTTTAGAAACATTATATTCTTATTTACAATAAAAGTGACTCTAAAATTACACAAAACATTATTTACCATTAATTTCTGTTGGGGGGGGGGGGGGGGGACTATGTACAAAAAGTGGTATAATTTCTAAACTGTTCACCTGATATGAAAATACCCTCAAATTAAAGATGACAGTCTGCACTTTAACCTCGTAGTAATTGTATCATTTAAAATCCAAAGTACTGGAGTACAGAGTCAAAACAATAATATATATATTTTTAAATGGTCACTGCCCCAGTACCTTTGGAGCTCACTCCATTCCACTGGGGGAACATTCCGTTCTTAGACAGAGGTAATTGTGGTTTGAAGAGAGAGAAAGTGAAAGTTGGCTCTGATTCTAGGACAGCGGTTAGGGATAGCCTGCAGAGTTTCTGAACTGAACGGCCCTATAAAAATGTGTGTGTCTGACTGTCGGTGTTGGGGAATACAGTTCACCAAGCTACCAAGCTACTTTCACACTGGAAGAAGGAAAGCTACATGTTGGTGGTGTGTAGTTCCAGTAGTTAGCTACACCGCTACATGGTAAAACAGTAGTGTGTAGTTCCAGTAGTTAGCTACACCGCTACATGGTAAAACAGTAGTGTGTAGTTCCAGTAGTTAGCTACACCGCTACATGGTAAAACAGTAGTATGTAGTTCCAGTAGTTAGCTGCACCGCTACCTGGTAAAACAGTAGTGTGTAGTTCCAGTAGTTAGCTACACCGCTACATGGTAAAACAGTAGTGTGTAGTTCCAGTAGTTAGCTACACCGCTACCTGGTAAAACAGTAGTGTGTAGTTCCAGTAGTTAGCTACACCGCTACATGGTAAAACAGTAGTGTGTAGTTCCAGTAGTTAGCTACACCGCTACATGGTAAAACAGTAGTGTGTAGTTCCAGTAGTTAGCTACACCGCTACCTGGTAAAACAGTAGTGTGTAGTTCCAGTAGTTAGCTACACCGCTACATGGTAAAACAGTAGTGTGTAGTTTCAGTAGTTAGCTACACCGCTACCTGGTAAAACAGTATTGTGTAGTTCCAGTAGTTAGCTACACCGCTACATGGTAAAACAGTAGTGTGTAGTTCCAGTAGTTAGCTACACCGCTACCTGGTAAAACAGTATTGTGTAGTTCCAGTAGTTAGCTACACCGCTACATGGTAAAACAGTAGTGTGTAGTTTCAGTAGTTAGCTGGTGGTGGTGTGAGTGTCATAAATAAAGTTGCCACCCTATTCCCTATGTAGTGTACTATGAGGAAGGGAGAAAGGGAGTGAGGGAGGAGAGAGGCAGGGAGAGGTGAGAAGGTAGGAGAGAGGCAGGGAGAGGTGAGAGGGGGAGGAGAGAGGCAGGGAGGGTGAGAGGGGGGGAGGAGAGAGGCAGGGAGGGGTGAGAGGGGGGGAGGAGAGAGGCAGGGAGGGGTGAGAGGGGGAGGAGAGAGGCAGGGAGGGGTGAGAAGGGGAGGAGAGAGGCAGGAAGGGGTGAGAGGGGGAGGAGAGAGGCAGGGAGGGGTGAGAGGGGGAGGAGAGAGGCAGGGAGGGTTTCTCTTTAGAGCAAGGGTTTCCCAGAAATGCTCTGACTGCACAGGCAGATTGCATCACACACACACACCATAGTTATCGATCCCTGACCCTCTCTGTGAGTAACCAGCCTTACTATAAACCACATGCATGAGAGTAACACAGGAGGAAGTGACCAATGGGAAGGTGGGAGGTAGGGGGAGAGAGTTAGAGAGAGAGAGAGAGTTAGAGAGAGAGAGAGAAAAGAGAGAGAGACAGAGCCCGCGAGAGATAAAGAGACAGAGAGACAGAGGCCGCGAGAGATAAAGAGACAGAGAGAGATAAAGAGACAGAGAGACAGATAAAGAGAGAGATATAAAGAGAGAGAAACAGGTTAAAGAGAGACCGAGAGAGAGAGATAAAGAGAGAGAGAGAGATAAAGAGATATACATAATATGACACTTGAAATGTCTTCAATTCTTTTGGAACTTTTGAAAGTGTAATGTTTACTGTTCATTTTTTATTTAACTTTTGTTTATTATCTATTTCACTTGCTTTGACAATGTAAACATATGTTTCCCATGCCAATAAAGACCTTACATTTAAATAGAAATGAGAGCGAGAGAGAGAGTTGAGGATGAAAGAGAGAAACTGAAAATATACAAGACAAGTTAAGAAGTGAGAGAGAAAGAAAAAGAGAAAGTGAAAGAGAGTTAGAGAGAACAAAGAACATGAGAGAAAGAGAGGATAAAGAAGAGGAGAGAAATCTGGGTCAAAGATAAAGGAGCCAGACTGACCTGGTGGAGAATGTCTGCTCTCTCCGTCTGTTTTTTCCTGCTCTTCCTGGCAGCGTCTCTGTTCTTCACTCTTCTTTTACCTCTCCGGTCCACACGCACTCCTTTCTGTCCTCCTCTCTCCTGGAAATAAAATGTGTGATCAACTCAGTAACATACAGGTTGTAATACACCTTAATAAAAATAAAACAGTGTTCTTTATCCCCTGATCTGACCACCTGTACACTCAGGTGACCTATAACTAGTGATCTGACCACGTGTACACTCAGGTGACCTATAACTAGTGATCTGACCACGTGTACACTCAGGTGATCTATAACTAGTGATCTGACCACCTGTACACTCAGGTGACCTATAACTAGTGATCTGACCACGTGTACACTCAGGTGACCTATAACTAGTGATCTGACCACGTGTACACTCAGGTGACCTATAACTAGTGATCTGACCACCTGTATACCCAAATGATCTATAACTAGTGATCTGACCACCTGTACACTCAGGTGATCTATAACTAGTGATCTGACCAGCTGTACATTCATGTGATCTATAACTAGTGATCTGACCACCTGTACACTCAGGTGACCTATAACTAGTGATCTGACCACGTGTACACTCAGGTGACCTATAACTAGTGATCTGACCACGTGTACATTCAGGTGACCTATAACTAGTGATCTGACCACGTGTACACTCAGGTGACCTATAACTAGTGATCTGACCACCTGTACATTCATGTGATCTATAACTAGTGATCTGACCACGTGTACACTCAGGTGATCTATAACTAGTGATCTGACCACGTGTACATTCAGGTGATCTATAACTAGTGATCTGACCAGCTGTATGACCAGGTTATAACCCCTTTTGGTCGTGGAGAGCTACAAGATGTGCTGCAAATGTTTTACTGCTGGGCTGGAACAAAACCCTGCACATCATATAGGAACACTGGTTGCTGTTTTATAGTCTACTACAGATGCAGAACTGAGAATGTATCACACCAGCATCACAAACAATTTGATCATCATTTCATTATCTCAATACTTATACTAGAATATAAGTGATTCATAATGCAACGACTTGCTATTAATATCCCAATAAACAGTGTAATTTACCGATTCAGATGGGCTTGGGCAGTCCTCACCGGAGAAAGACGTGCCGCTGCCTTCTGATCGCGAGTCGACGAAGGATGCCACCAGCGGCATATCTGTTAGTAAAGGTCCCATATGACGCACCGTAAACCGCAGCAGCAAATGAAGGAAACGTTTCTAAACGGCCACGGGCAAAGATGTATGCATTTCCTTTTCACGACTGGATATGGGGACTACGGTATTCCTATGATCTTCTCGGCTTGTTGTAAAACCCTACAGCGCCTCCTTGGATAAATGGGCAGGATATTGGCTGTCAGTTTACCTGCAGACGTCTCTTTACGCTTGTATTGCAGAAGCTGGAACGTCCTTTCACTCTTATAATGCTTGTAGAAACCGCCCACCTGTTTGTACAATAGGGCAGAACCTTAAGGAGGGAAAGAGAGGGAAGGGGGGCTAGGGTCTTGTGCTTTCAGTTTCAGTTTATTTTAAATGGCCTGGTTGCAAAGTAACAGGAGGAAGTTGATCAATGGGCGCGCGGCGGACATGACCATATTTGACCGTGCTTTTTTTTTCGAAACCACGTGCTGGGAATTTTATGAATGGTAGGAAGTGTAGACAATGTCAAGCAGAAACGTGGAGATTTATATATGATTATTTTTGTTGTATTATTATAATGTATTTTTTTATTGCAATAATCATAACAATATTCCACATCAACACAGGGACATTCCTGCGAATACAATGAAAAAATAAATAGAATACCAGTTGAACCCCCCCAATTGTTTTGGGTTGAAATAAATAACTCAAATAACAATAATTCAGAGCATAATTAAGGCAACGAGACATTATTAACAGACATTCAGAGACATGACTACTCATAATTTTTCCAACAAAGTTTCAGAAGTTTGAGGGATTTATAAAATTGTAACAGTTCAAATGAAAAAAATTAAAAATTAAAAAAACATTTTTCTACACATTTACATTTCCGAATATAATATTTGGCCAAGAGAATAATAATGTTAATACAATTTAACAATTTAACCATTTAACATCATTCAAGGTAAACATAGGGCATTTAGGAGATTTTTTTACACAACCATTCATGAATTTCGATTCATAGTTTACTAGACTGGCGGCATGAAAACAATGAATGCTCTATAGATTCTGAATCAGAGGAACAAAAAACAAGGATTTTTGTCAAAATGTAATCTTGTGTGGAAGAAATCATTAACAGGGTAGATGGAAGAAAATATTTTAAAATTACTTTCTTTAACTTTCGAGATAAATGGACAATTAAAGGTAGTTGCTTTTGACCACAGTATGGGTTGGTCACATCTGTCACGTTCTGACCATAGTTCTTTTGTGTTTTCCTTGTTTTAGTGTTGGTCAGGACGTGAGCTGGGTGGGCATTTTAATGTTGGATGTCTAGTTTGTCTGTTTCTGTGTTTGGCCTGATATGGTTCTCAATCAGAGGCAGGTGCCGGAGCCTTCCTCCTCTCCAGCGCTGCCGGAGTCTCCCGCCCCTCAGTCCAGAGGCACCAGAGCCCCTCAGTCCAGAGGCGCCAGAGCTCCTCCGTCCAGCGCTGCCAGAGTCTCCAGTCTGCCCAGCACCGTCTGAGCTGGCCGTCTACCCAGTGGCATCAGAGTCTCCCGTCTGTCCAGAGCTGCTAGAGTCTCCCGTCTGTCCAGAACCGCCAGAGCCGCCAGTCTGTCCAGAGCCGCCAGAGCCGCCAGTCAGCAGGGACCCGGCCAGAGCCGCCCTTCAGCCAGGATCCGCCAGAGCCGCCATTCAGCCAGGATCCGCCAGAGCCGCCAGTCAGCCAGGATCCGCCAGAGCCGCCAGTCAGCCAGGATCCGCCAGAGCCGCCAGTCAGCCAGGACCCGCCAGAGCCGCCAGTCAGCCAGGATCTGCCAGAGTCATCAGTCAGGATCTGCCAGAGTCGTCAGCCAGTCCGGAGCTGCCCTTCAGTCCTGAGCTGCCCTTCAGTCCCGAGCTGCCCCTCAGTCCCGAGCTGCCCCCCTCCCTTTTGTTAGCTTGTTCAGTTTACGTTGTGTCTTTCGTCATTCAATAAAAGAATGCATTCATATCACGCTGCGCTTTGGTCCGCTTCATACGACGATCGTGACAACATCAATAGCAATATATTGAATTATAATCACCCAAAATTACTTCATTAACTGCCAAACGTATCCACTTATTGTTGAATTTTTTATCCAAAAGATTAAAATCATTCATTTGTAAACTTGGAAAAAAAGGAACAACCTCATAATATAACAAAGTATAGAAAGTGGAATTGCTTTGCAAACATATATTCTCTCTGAGTAATATTAACCCGAAATTTACCAATGAAACTCATCAAACGGCAGAAACTCCCCAGTGTTGTCTAACAAATCACAAATAAAATAAATATCATTGTCAAACCAAAAGCCTTTGAAAAATGGATATCCTATTCATTTTAATAACTTTATTATTCCAAATCATTTTAATAACTTTATTATTCAAAATCATTTTAATAACTTTATTATTCAAAATCATTTTAATAACTTTATTATTCAAAATCATTTAAATTATTATTATTCAAAAATATCATTTTCCAGATAAAAAACATTTGTGAAACTTACACAATTTAACAGGTAATTTTGGAGGGTCAAAAACACATTTCATTAGGATTTCAATTCCACCAAGTTTAATACACAGACTGTTAGGGATATGATACCATATAGAGGTAGGATTAGACAGTCATAATTTCAATCAACGCGAGGAATTTCGCTGACACGGATCGTGGATAGGCTGTAGATATAGGCCTACTTACAGTTGGCAAGTCGGAAGTTTACATACACTTAGGTTGGAGTCATTAAAACCCGTTTTTCAACCACTCCACAAATGTCTTGTTAACAAACTATAGTTTTGGCAAGTAGGTTAGGGCATCTACTTTGTGCATGACACAAGTAATTTTTCCAACAATTGTTTATAGACAGATTATTTCACTTATAATTCACTGTATCACAATTCCAGTGGGTCAGAGGTTTACATACACTAAGTTGGCTGTGCCTTTAAACAGCTTGGAAAATCCCAGAAAATTATGTTACGGCTTTATAAGCTTCTGATAGGCTAATTGACATCATTTGAGTCAATTAGAGGTTAAACTGTGGATGTATTTCAAGGCCTACCTTCAAACACAGTGCCTCTTTGCTTGACATCATGGGAAAATCAAAATAAATCAGCCAAGACCTCAGAAAAAAAATGGTAGACCTCCACAAGTCTGGTTCATTCTTGGGAGCAATTTCCAAACTCCTGAAGGTACCACGTTCATCTGTAAAAACAATAGTACGCAAGTATAAACACCATGGGACCACGCAGCCGTCATACCGCTCAGGAAGGAGACGCGTTCTGTCTCCTAGAGATTAAAATGTTTTGGTTTGAAAAGTGCAAATCAATCCCAGAACAACAGCAAAGGACCTTGTGAAGATGCTGGGGGAAACAGGAACAAAAATATCTATATCCACAGTAAAACGAGTCCAATATCGACATAACCTGAGCAAGGATGAAGCCACTGCTCCAAAACCGCCATACAAAAGACAGACTACGGTTTGCAACTGCACATGGGGACAAAGATCGTACTTTTTCGAGACATGTCCTCTGGTCTGATGAAACAAAAATAGAACTGTTTGGTCATAATGACTATCGTTATGTTTGGAGGAAAAAGGGGGAGGCTTGCAAGCCGAAGAACACCATCCCAACCGTGAAGCACAGGGTTGGCAGCATCATGTTGTGGGGGTGCTTTGCTGCAGGAGGGACTGGTGCACTTCACAAAATAGATGGCATCATGAGGAAAGAAAATGATGTGGATATATTGAAGCAACATCTCAAGACATGAGTCAGGAAGTTAAAGCTTGGTCGCAAATGGGTCTTACAAATAGACAATGACCCCAAGCATACTTCTGAAGTTGTGGCAAAATGGCATTAAGGACAACAAAGTCAAGGTATTGGAGTGGCCATCACAAAGCCCTGACCTCAATCCTGTAGAACATTTGTGGGCAGAACTGAAAAAGTGTGTGCGAGCAGGGAGGCCTACAAACCTGACTCAGTTGCACCAGCTCTGTCAGGAGGAATGGGCCAAAATTCACCCAACTTATTGTGGGAAGCTTGTGGAAGGCTACCTGAACCGTTTGACCCAAGTTAAACAATTTAAAGGCAATGCTACCAAATACTAATTGAGTGTATGTAAACTTCTGACCCACTGGGAATGTGATGAAAGAAATAAAAGCTGAAATAAATAATTCTCTACCATTATTCTGACATTTCACATGCTTAAAATAAAGTGGTGATCCTAACTGACCCTAGACAAGGAATTTTTACTAGGATTAAATGTCGGAATTGTGAAAAACTGAGTTTAAATGTATTTGGCTAAGGTGTATGTAAACTTCTGACTTCAACTATATATTTTGAGTAAATCAGGTAGATTGTTTGCTACATACGATTGTTGTTACACATTACTACAAAGATCAACATAATCTTCATAGTCTAATCAAGAATCGAACAAGAAACGTCAAATAACTGACCAAATGATTTGATCGTTAACTGGATATATGAAAGTATGTGGACACGCCTTCAAATGAGTGGATTCGGCTATTTCAACCACACCATTTGCTGACAGGTGTATAAAATCGAGCACACAGCCATGCAATCTCCATAGACAAACATTGGCAGTAGAATGGCTTTACTGAAGAGCTCAGTGACTTTCAATGTGGCACCATCATTTAAATATATATATTTAAAACCCTTTATTTAACTAGGCAAGTCACTTAAGAACAAATTATTTTTTACAATAACGGCCTACACCGTCCAAACCCGGACGACGCTGGGCCAATTGTGCGCCGCCCTATGGGACTCCCAATAACGGCCTACACCGTCCAAACCCGGACGACGCTGGGCCAATTGTGCGCCGCCCTATGGGACTCCCAATAACGGCCTACACCGTCCAAACCCGGACGACGCTGGGCCAATTGTGCGCCGCCCTATGGGACTCCCAATAACGGCCGGTTGTGATTCCGCCTGGATAGGATGCCACTTTTCCAGCAAGTCAGTTAATCACATTTCTTCCCCGCTAGAGCTGCCCGGTCAACTGTATGCGCTGTTATTGTGGAGTGGAAAGTCTAAGCCACACAACTCCATATTAATGCCCATGATTTTGGCATGAGATGTTCGACAGCAGGTGTCCACATTCTTTTGGTCATGTAGTGTATGTCTATTAAGAGAAGAATAAACAACTCTAAGCCCGATGACACTACAGCCTGGTGTCCATAAAAGGTCTCCATAAAATGTAAAGTGTGGATTTAACCAATAATCTCTAATAAAGTATGAATTGTTATTTTTGAACAATCTAATGCCTACAATATCTCCTAACATTGTCGTCCTTGATATGAACCGCGTGTTGCGCTATTTTGTCACAACATCTAAGGTCGTCACTAGTTACCACAGCCACAAAGTCATATAGCCTGCCTATTTCTACAATTCCTCTTCTTAAAATGAGATTTAAACCTAACCCCACTGCTAACCTTGTACCAGCCCTAACCAAGACCCAAAAAGCACATTCCTTTTTGTTTTCATTCATTTTTACAATATAGCCAATTTGACCTTTTCGCTGTGGTAACTAGTGGAAACCAAAATATACGTTTCCAAACGTTTGTTGCTCCCTCTGAATTGACACAGCCGCGCCTTTGCCTTGGTGGCGGTTTACGAATCAAATAGCCTAAAAGCCTTTTGAGTGACGCTGACGTCAACCAATCATATTTTTATCTGAAGCTTGTCCCAAACATTCACCAATCCACGATTAGAGTGGACGGGACTACTTTAGTATCAACTTCCTGCTTGTCTTGGAGCTCCGTGCTTGTTTCAGATAGCAACGGTCATGAGAGACAATTTATGTGTTGATATTATAACCAAAAGTTAAAACATTATACCACTATTTATCTTGTGTTACTTCCGTTTTATATTAAATAGTTTATCAAACGTTCGTCACGATGGGTTTGCTGACAATACTGAAGAAAATGAAGCACAAGGAGCGAGAGATGCGACTCCTTATGTTGTATCCTTTTTTGCTGCAATGAAATTAGAGTTGTGATGAGTTAGTTAGCTATGATGTTTACCTATCTATAGCTACATAACTATATGTACTAGATAAACCACTTTCATCCGCGTATCTCATCCGTGATCGGACTCGTTTTGTCGCCTGCCTTTGGGCCTGATACATTTGTGTTTTTTAAAGTGGCCATTTCGCTGTGGTCATCTTGCTTCGCTTGTCAGCTAGTAGGCTAAGCTAGCTACTATCTACCAGTCACATTCATAGCTAGGCTACATATCTTGCCATGTTTATAAGCTACGTTTGTTAACCCACTGGCTAACATGGTTAAAACGATGATGTGTGTGTCACCCTCTAATCTGTACGGAATTCCCCCCCCTGGCCATTCCCAGTCCTTAACCATGTACTGCAGGGGCTTAGACAACGCTGGTAAGACCACTATTCTGAAGAAGTTCAATGGGGAGGATGTGAGTACCATCTCTCCTACACTGGGGTTCAACATCAAAACCTTGGAACATAAAGGGTAAGTCAAAACACACCAGCATCATCGGCAGAGTCATGTTACACCTCTTCTCTTAGGCAGATGGAGAATACACACCTTTCCTCAACTCCTCTCTTTTCATCGTCTTCTCATCCCGTTGTCGTCGTCCTCCTCAGGTTCAAGTTAAACATCTGGGACGTGGGCGGTCAGAAATCCCTTCGTTCTTACTGGAGGAACTACTTTGAGAGCACCGATGGGTTGGTGTGGGTGGTGGACAGCGCAGACAGACTGAGACTGGAGGACTGCAGACAGGAACTTAGCTCTCTGCTGATGGAGGAGGTACACACATACACACACGTACACACACACACACACACCAAAAACTCACACACACGCATGGTGAACATTTATGAATTACTAACTGTTGATGTCTCTCTCCCTTTATCTACCCTCTCTTTTTCTCTCTCTTCCTCTCTAGAGGTTATCAGGAGCTACTCTCCTGGTGTTCGCCAACAAACAGGACCTTCCTGGATCCCTGAGTAAAGAGACCATTCGAGAGGTGGGAACACAGTACACCCCCCCATACACACACACATACCCATACACACACACACACACACAGTTTCTGTGTTTTTATCATCCCGTGGGTTGATAACTGATTTCATGTCTAATACTTGTATTCATCTATTACTCTGTGTGTGTGTGTGTGTGTGTGTGTGTGTGTGTAGGCCCTGGGTCTGGATGACATTAAGACCCACCACTGGTGTATCATCGGCTGCAGTGCTGTGACAGGAGAGAACCTACTGACCGGAGTAGACTGGCTACTGGATGACATCGCTGCACGCGTCTTCACTGCAGATTAACATCCTGGGTGTTGCTTTAATAAAACACATCTGAAGAAGCTTCAGTGTTTCTCAACCTCCGCTCTGTGGGATGTTGTTAGCTGACAACATAATCACTTCTATAATGCTAGTTTTAGGGGAAGTTTCCCAGACAGATGCTTTTCAGTCCAGGACCAGGGTTAATTGGTTTCCAGTCTGGGTACCAGGACCAGGGTTAATTGGTTTCCAGTCTGGGTACCAGGACCAGGGTTAATTGGTTTCCAGTCTGGGTACCAGGACTAGGGTTAATTGGTTTCCAGTCTGGGTACCAGGACTAGGGGTTAATTGGTTTCCAGTCTGGGTACCAGCACCAGGGTTAATTGGTTTCCAGTCCAGGACCAGGGTTAATTGGTTTCCAGTCCAGGACTAGGGTTAATTGGTTTCCAGTCTGGGTACCAGGACCAGGGTTAATTGGTTTCCAGTCTGGGTACCAGGACTAGGGTTAATTGGTTTCCAGTCTGGGTACCAGGACCAGGGTTAATTGGTTTCCAGTCTGGGTACCAGGACTAGGGTTAATTGGTTTCCAGTCCAGGACTAGGGTTAATTGGTTTCCAGTCCAGGACTAGGGTTAATTGGTTTCCAGTCCAGGACTAGGGTTAATTGGTTTCCAGTCTGGGTACCAGGACCAGGGTTAATTGGTTTCCAGTCTGGGTACCAGGACTAGGGTTAATTGGTTTCCAGTCTGGGTACCAGGACTAGGGTTAATTGGTTTCCAGTCTGGGTACCAGGACCAGGGTTAATTGGTTTCCAGTCTGGGTACCAGGACCAGGGTTAATTGGTTTCCAGTCTGGGTACCAGGACCAGGGTTAATTGGTTTCCAGTCTGGGTACCAGGACCAGGGTTAATTGGTTTCCAGTCTGGGTACCAGGACCAGGGTTAATTGGTTTCCAGTCTGGGTACCAGGACAGGGGTTAATTGGTTTCCAGTCTACCAGGACCAGGGTTAATTGGTTTCCAGTCTGGGTGGGTTAATTGGTTTCCAGTCTGGGTACCAGGACTAGGGGTTAATTGGTTTCCAGTCTGGGTACCAGGACCAGGGTTAATTGGTTTCCAGTCTGGGTACCAGGACCAGGGTTAATTGGTTTCCAGTCTGGGTACCAGGACCATGGTTAATTGGTTTCCAGTCTGGGTACCAGGACCAGGGTTAATTGGTTTCCAGTCTGGGTACCAGGACCAGGGTTAATTGGTTTCCAGTCTGGGTACCAGGACCAGGGTTAATTGGTTTCCAGTCTGGGTACCAGGACTAGGGTTAATTGGTTTCCAGTCTGGGTACCAGGACCAGGGTTAATTGGTTTCCAGTCTGGGTACCAGGACCAGGGTTAATTGGTTTCCAGTCTGGGTACCAGGACTAGGGTTATTGGTTTCCAGTCTACCAGGACCAGGGTTAACCAGTCTGGGACCAGGGTTAATTGGTTTCCAGTCTGGGTACCAGGACCAGGGTTAATTGGTTTCCAGTCTGGGTACCAGGACCAGGGTTAATTGGTTTCCAGTCTGGGTACCAGGACCAGGGTTAATTGGTTTCCAACCAGGACTAGGGGGTAATTGGTTTCCAGTCTGGGTACCAGGACCAGGGTTAATTGGTTTCCAGTCTGGGTACCAGGACCAGGGTTAATTGGTTTCCAGTCTGGGTACCAGGACTAGGGGTTAATTGGTTTCCAGTCTGGGTACCAGGACCAGGGTTAATTGGTTTCCAGTCTGGGTACCAGGACTAGGGTTAATTGGTTTCCAGTCTGGGTACCAGGACTAGGGTTAATTGGTTTCCAGTCTGGGTACCAGGACCAGGGTTAATTGGTTTCCAGTCTGGGTACCAGGACCAGGGTTAATTGGTTTCCAGTCTGGGTACCAGGACCAGGGTTAATTGGTTTCCAGTCTGGGTACCAGGACCAGGGTTAATTGGTTTCCAGTCTGGGTACCAGGACCAGGGTTAATTGGTTTCCAGTCTGGGTACCAGGACTAGGGGTTAATTGGTTTCCAGTCTGGGTACCAGGACCAGGGTTAATTGGTTTCCAGTCTGGGTACCAGGACCAGGGTTAATTGGTTTCCAGTCTGGGTACCAGGACCATGGTTAATTGGTTTCCAGTCTGGGTACCAGGACCAGGGTTAATTGGTTTCCAGTCTGGGTACCAGGACCAGGGTTAATTGGTTTCCAGTCTGGGTACCAGGACCAGGGTTAATTGGTTTCCAGTCTGGGTACCAGGACTAGGGTTATTGGTTTCCATTGGTTTGGTTTCCAGTCTGGGTACCAGGACCAGGGTTAATTGGTTTCCAGTCTGGGTACCAGGACCAGGGTTAATTGGTTTCCAGTCTGGGTACTAGGACCAGGACTGGGTACCAGGGTTAATTGGTTTCCAGTCTGGGTACCAGGACCAGGGTTAATTGGTTTCCAGTCTGGGTACCAGGACTAGGGGTTAATTGGTTTCCAGTCTGGGTACCAGGACCAGGGTTAATTGGTTTCCAGTCTGGGTACCAGGACTAGGGGTTAATTGGTTTCCAGTCTGGGTACCAGGACTAGGGGTTAATTGGTTTCCAGTCTGGGTACCAGGACCAGGGTTAATTGGTTTCCAGTCTGGGTACCAGGACCAGGGTTAATTGGTTTCCAGTCTGGGTACCAGGACCATGGTTAATTGGTTTCCAGTCTGGGTACCAGGACCAGGGTTAATTGGTTTCCAGTCTGGGTACCAGGACCAGGGTTAATTGGTTTCCAGTCTGGGTACCAGGACCAGGGTTAATTGGTTTCCAGTCTGGGTACCAGGACTAGGGGGTAATTGGTTTCCAGTCTGGGTACCAGGACCAGGGTTAATTGGTTTCCAGTCTGGGTACCAGGACCAGGGTTAATTGGTTTCCAGTCTGGGTACCAGGACTAGGGGTTAATTGGTTTCCAGTCTGGGTACCAGGACCAGGGTTAATTGGTTTCCAGTCTGGGTACCAGGACCAGGGTTAATTGGTTTCCAGTCTGGGTACCAGGACCAGGGTTAATTGGTTTCCAGTCTGGGTACCAGGACCAGGGTTAATTGGTTTCCAGTCTGGGTACCAGGACCAGGGTTAATTGGTTTCCAGTCTGGGTACCAGGACTAGGGGGTAATTGGTTTCCAGTCTGGGTACCAGGACCAGGGTTAATTGGTTTCCAGTCTGGGTACCAGGACCAGGGTTAATTGGTTTCCAGTCTGGGTACCAGGACTAGGGTTAATTGGTTTCCAGTCTGGGTACCAGGACCAGGGTTAATTGGTTTCCAGTCTGGGTACCAGGACTAGGGTTAATTGGTTTCCAGTCTGGGTACCAGGACTAGGGTTAATTGGTTTCCAGTCTGGGTACCAGGACCAGGGTTAATTGGTTTAATTGGTTTCCAGTCTGGGTACCAGGACCAGGGTTAATTGGTTTCCAGTCTGGGTACCAGGACCAGGGTTAATTGGTTTCCAGTCTGGGTACCAGGACCAGGGTTAATTGGTTTCCAGTCTGGGTACCAGGACCAGGGTTAATTGGTTTCCAGTCTGGGTACCAGGACCAGGGGTTAATTGGTGGTTTCCAGTCTGGGTACCAGGACCAGGGTTAATTGGTTTCCAGTCTGGGTACCAGGACCATGGTTAATTGGTTTCCAGTCTGGGTACCAGGACCAGGGTTAATTGGTTTCCAGTCTGGGTACCAGGACCAGGGTTAATTGGTTTCCAGTCTGGGTACCAGGACCAGGGTTAATTGGTTTCCAGTCTGGGTACCAGGACCAGGGTTAATTGGTTTCCAGTCTGGGTACCAGGACTAGGGGTTAATTGGTTTCCAGTCTGGGTACCAGGACCAGGGTTAATTGGTTTCCAGTCTGGGTACCAGGACCAGGGTTAATTGGTTTCCAGTCTGGGTACCAGGACCAGGGTTAATTGGTTTCCAGTCTGGGTACCAGGACTAGGGGTTAATTGGTTTCCAGTCTGGGTACCAGGACTAGGGGTTAATTGGTTTCCAGTCCAGGACTAGGGTTAATTGGTTTCCAGTCTGGGTACCAGGACCAGGGTTAATTGGTTTCCAGTCTGGGTACCAGGACCAGGGTTAATTGGTTTCCAGTCTGGGTACCAGGACCAGGGTTAATTGGTTTCCAGTCTGGGTACCAGGACCAGGGTTAATTGGTTTCCAGTCTGGGTACCAGAACCAGGGTTAATTGGTTTCCAGTCTGGGTACCAGGACCAGGGTTAATTGGTTTCCAGTCTGGGTACCAGGACCAGGGTTAATTGGTTTCCAGTCTGGGTACCAGGACCAGGGTTAATTGGTTTCCAGTCTGGGTACCAGGACCAGGGTTAATTGATTTCCAGTCTGGGTACCAGGACCAGGGTTAATTGGTTTCCAGTCTGGGTACCAGGACCAGGGTTAATTGGTTTCCAGTCTGGGTACCAGGACCAGGGTTAATTGGTTTCCAGTCTGGGTACCAGGACCAGGGTTAATTGGTTTCCAGTCTGGGTACCAGTGTGTTTGTGACATCATGCCCCTGTACTGCTTGTCATGTCAAACAACAAGGAGGGGGATGACATCACAAAGCAGGAACACGTTTTTAGAAAGATACCGGTAAGCTTGAAATGTCCGTGGTCTAATTGACTCAACATGAAAATAAAAGAGAGCCGCACACTCTAGGAGCTCAGATGCAAAAATGTAATACCAACGTTTCGACAGCCAAGCTGTCTTCATCAGGGTATAATCACAAACACTGCGGGATGACTCGTAGTGTCAAAAGACACAGGTGTCTGTAATCATGGCCAAGAGTGGCCTAATACCATTGGTTAATAATCAAATATTAAAATGTCATACAAAGAACAGCATACAAACAAATGGATAGCATACGATCATAGATTAATTTAACTACACAAGTTTACAAACAATTACAATGGCAAAGTCACAATAATCACAAGAATGGCTTCAGATCAAAGTCTACGTTGAGACCGAAGGGCGTAAGGGTCTTTAAATTAAAGATCCAGGCAGCCTCTCGTTTTAACAATAAATTATCAAGCTCACCCCCTCTCCTAGGGAGAGTGACATGTTCGATGCCAATATAACGCAGAGACGAAATCGAGTGGCCTGCCTCCAAGAAGAGGATCTTCTAGATCTAATTGACTCAACGACCAAAACGCACATCAGCGTTTTGATTGAACTCAAACCAATGAATTTGCGGTTGTTTATGAAAATGAGTTGGCTGACTCAGTGATGCTGCTGTGTCGTACACCTGTCAGATCTGTTAGGCTGCTACTAGACAGTAGCATCATACTGAGTGATGTGTACAGCGGTTGGTTGGTTTTCTGCCAACCAGTGCCTCACTTCAATGTATCTGTTATTAAAATGAATTCCCCCCACCATGGTTGGTGTTGGTGTATAACTGTATATTAAATTCAGTCACTCCACCATGGTTAGTGTTGGTGTATAACTGTATATTAAATTCAGTCACCCCACCATGGTTAGTGTTGGTGTATAACTGTATATTAAATTCAGTCACCCCACCATGGTTAGTGTTGGTGTATAACTGTATATTAAATTCAGTCACCCCACCATGGTCAGTGTTGGTGTATAACTGTATATTAACTTCAGTCACCCCACCATGGTTAGTGTTGGTGTATAACTGTATATTAAATTCAGTCACTCCACCATGGTCAGTGTTGGTGTATAACTGTATATTAAATTCAGTCACTCCACCATGGTTAGCGTTGGTGTATAACTGTATATTAAATTCAGTCACCCCACCATGGTTAGTGTTGGTGTGTAACGGTTTGACTTCATGTCTTGAAAAGTGGTGGCACAGCTAGTGATTCTAGGTTCGAGCCCAGGCTCTGTCGCAGCCGGCCGCGACCGGGAGGTCCATGGGGCGACGCACAATTGGCCTAGGGTCGTCCGGGTTAGGGAGGGTTTGGCCGGTAGGGATATGCTTGTCTCATCGCGCACTAGTGACTCCTGTGGTGGGCCGGGCACAGTGCACGCTGACCAGGTCACCAGGTGTACGGTGTTTCCTCCGACACTTTGGTGCGGCTGGCTTCCTGGTTGGATGTGCGTTGTGTCAAGAAGCAGTGTGGCTGGGTTGGGTTGTGTTTCGGAGGACATTCGGCTCTCAACCTTCGCCTCTCCTGAGTCCGTACGGGAGTTGCAGCAATGAGACAAGACTATAACTACCAATTGGATACCACGAAATTGGGGAGAAAAAAGGGGATACAAAAAAAAAAACGATATCCCTCTAGTGGTGTGGGGGCAGTGCTTTGGCAAAGTGGGTGGGGTTATATCCTGCCTGGTTGGCCCTGTCCGGGAGTATCATCGGACGGGGCCACAGTGTCTCCCAAGCCCTCCTGCCTCCAGTATTTATGCTGCCATAGCACAACCACCTTGTCATGCTGCTGCTCCAGACCTTCTGTCTCTAACTCTGAATGCTCGGGCTATGAAAAGCCAACTGCCATTTACTCCAGAGGTTGACCTGTTGCACCCTCTACAACCACTGTGATTATTATTATTATTTGAGTGTTTGA
Organism: Oncorhynchus nerka; assembly: GCF_034236695.1. Taxonomy (NCBI): domain Eukaryota; kingdom Metazoa; phylum Chordata; class Actinopteri; order Salmoniformes; family Salmonidae; genus Oncorhynchus; species Oncorhynchus nerka. The sequence continues at coordinate 12,121,610 of NC_088407.1, forward strand.
ATCTATGAATGTTTGAACATCTTGGCCATGTACTGTTATAATCTCCACCCAGCACAACCAGAAGAGGACTGGCCACCCCTCAAGACCTGGTTCCTAGGTTCCTGCCAATCTAGGGAGTTTTTCCTAGCCACCGTGCTTCTACATCTGCATTGCTTGCTGTTTGGGGGTTTAGGCTGGGTTTCTGTATAGCACTTTGTTACATGGGTTGATGTAAAAAGGGCTTCATAAATACATTTGATTGAGGCATCACTACAGACCCTGGTTTGATTCCAGGCAGTATCACACTGTGATTGGGAGTCCCATACGCCGGCACACAATTGGCCCAGCATCGTCCGGGTCAGGTTTTGGCCCGAAGTAGGCCGTCATTGTGAATAAGGTTTTGTTAACTGGACTTGCCTAGGTAAATAAAAATACATTTGGCACCATGTCCAATGTCAGGCTAAGACCTTTAAATTTGACAGAAAATACCATCCACCTGAGTGATAAAAGACATTTTCTACCAATAATCTTAAAAAAAAAAGTAAAATACATTGTCACATACACTAATAGTCTTAATTCCTGATCAAATTTTGCCAAAGATTATTTGACTGTTGCATTGGATACAATACCTGTATGTCTCTAGTGGTGAACAGGTATTGTATCCAGTGTTGTTCTGTGGCACTATCCCAGTTCACCACTAGAGACATACAGGTATTGTATCCAGTGGTTCTGCTGCACTATCCCAGTTCACCACTAGAGACATACAGGTATTGTATCCAGTGTTGTTCTGCTGCACTATCCCAGTTCACCACTAGAGACATACAGGTATTGTATCCAGTGTTGTTCTGTGGCACTATCCCAGTTCACCACTAGAGACATACAGGTATTGTATCCAATGGTGTTCTGCTGCACTATCCCAGTTCACCACTAGAGACATACAGGTATTGTATCCAGTGTTGTTCTGCTGCACTATCCCAGTTCACCACTAGAGACATACAGGTTTTGTTTCCTACTAACTAGAAGAGGAAAGCTGTGGAAAAAGTGAGGATGGAGACGGAAGAGGAAGCGAGACTACCACTCCCTGTACCTTTTTTTTGTATTCAATTAACTAGGCAGACCAGACTCAGCTGATATAGAGAGCAATAGTAATGGCATATTTTTGTTAGGCACAAACTCCGCATTAGTTTTTTGGACAAATCCTATGGGAAAATGTTTGTAGATCAACACTGAAAACAAGAATCTGCGGTAAATTTAGGCTTAAACCTTTTTCTGAGATCAGCTAACGTCACAGAATTGAAGCATTTGTCCTGAAATTAAAAGCACCTGTTATAATGGTCATGTTTATTGATCTCAGAAAATGTGGAATCTCCTAAAAAGCCCATTTATGATTGACAGGAACATGTGATGGGTGCCATATGGATGGTGTGACGCAGACCAGTACTGAACGGCGCACAATACGGCCTTTCCCCCCTCCTGCTAAATCACCAAAATTCGAATGTAACTAAAAAAATAAAACAGCCCAAAAAGAAAATAAATGTAATCTCAGTAACCAATATTGTATAGGTTACTTTGAGGTAGTGCACTCAGAGGAAACGCTGACCACTGTAAGGAAGTGCTATTTCCTATGCAAAATGACCAGCTTACTGCTATTACATTGCTATAACTGAGACAACACATAACGTATTTTCACAGTAAAACATGGTAGGCCTCATACAGGATCTCTCTCACACACATACACACACTCATTTAAATCATCCACAACACTGTCGAAACAGGATACATCCTAGCCACAGGTGATAGCCGTCAGTTCGGCCACAACATCCTGTGACTGCAAGAGCACACACACATACACACACTAACTGCAGAGGACACACAGCCTTGACTTGCCGAGACAAGAACGCACACACATACACACACGCATTGCGAGGACACACAAACTTGCCAAGACAGGAACGCACACACATACACACACACTCATTCCCTCTCCTGGGGATGCTCCAAAGACAAAGAACTCTTCCATACTGCCAATGGGACGTCGACACCAGGCTGGAGGGAACTGCCAATCAACTACCAGCAACCTACCAGAGGCCAGATCTACCAGAATCTACCTACGTCATACCCATGAATAAAATGACTGCACACAATGTATTCGGGGCTCTTGTCTGAAGGTTCCCTATGGACTGGACGAACGAGAGTCCGTGCACGCTATGCCGGATATCTCTACACTATAAAATGAACTGCCTTAACTATACCTGATCCACCTTGTCCAGTGTTTCAACTTGGTCTCCTGTAACGATTCATCAACACCACCTTGTAGTGGTCAGAGCCCAAATTGAGTTCCCTACCACTGTGCGCCTCACATTTTGTAACTATTCAAACAGCTGAGAAATGATGAATGCCCTGATTTATGCAGAGGCCACAATCACCGTAAATGCGTCACGGCCAATGCAATCGGATTGACCATGCGGCGCCTAGAAACCTGTTAGCCCTGGTTTTCGCCGTTAATCCCAAAATCATATTCTTTCCAACATAGGAATGGTTGAACGAACCAGAGGTAACTCATTTCGGGTTTTTGGGACTACAAACTGTTGCATTGATGTTCATGCGATACACCCAGTAAAATAAACCGGAATGTACTTTTCACCCAATTGTAAAGAGCCTGAGTGTGCGCTTTAGTTATCCACCATTTTCGGCGGTATGAATTTCGGTATAAACGGAGTTTATTCCATAGATTATCTATTAACTGTCCCACCGTATCGTTAAGGCCGAAAACATGCTGCTCACAATAACATCCTTCCAAAAACAAATCAATGGATTAAAATAGTCAACTTTCTATAGCCAGTGAAAAATTACAAAAATCAACGTTACATGTTTAGAACCACCTAGAATAACGACGTAAAGATTTGAAATGACAGGAAATGTCAGTGTTCAGTATTGAATTCAGAACACCAAATGGATAATTCAAAATGGCCAAATTCAACAAGTCTGATTTATTACCACCAAGAAAGAAAACAAGCATAAACATTTGTTGATTTATTCACACATCAAAACACAGTCGTGAGGTTGAACTGACTTGGCCTGGTTTCCCCCAGTTCCAACGAGACATCCCACTTCCTTGCTGACCAATCAGGAGAGCAAGAGGGCTTGCAGGTATAAAACAGGAGAGCTAGAGGGGAAAATAGTGTGAGAATTAAATCCTGGTGATACTGTAGGGACTAATACACAAGGTATGAGATGACTTGGTCAGAGATGAACCAATCAGTCAGCGTTACATCAGACTGGGGCGGTAATGATGACTCATCACGTCAGAGTCTGTAGTGTAGAACACATTGCATGGGTCAGTGTGATGATCCAAGAGGAACATTCAACAGAACATTAACATCTTCCTAATATTGATCTGCCCCCTTTTCCATTACAACACATATCCACTGAGTGGTCAATACATTAACCTGACCAGGTGAAACGAGCCCTTATTGAAGTCACTGGTTAAATCAGTGTAGATACAGACAGGTTCAAAGGGTTTTTAAACCACAACACATGGATTGTGTACCACTCAGAGGGTGAATGGACAAGACAAATATTTAAGATCCTTTGAAAGAGGTATGGCAGGTGCCAGGCACACCGGTTTGTATCAACTGAAACACTGCTGGGTTTGTCAAGCTCAACAGTTTCTCATATGTATCAACACTGGTCCACCACCCAAAGGACATCCAGCTAACTACACTCCAATGCCGAACCACAGTTGTGTCACGGGCCAACATCCCTGTGGAACGCTTAAAGACCCCTTGTAGACAACAGGCTGTTCTGAGGGTAAAGTCAATATTAGGAAGGTGTTAATGTCCACTATACTCAGTGCATTATAATAACACTACACACCTTCCCCTCCACCAGCACAGCAACACTTCAGCAGCCAACCAGATCTAAAGAAACAGAACAGTTTTAAAACCAAATAATCCCCATCTTAAATTACTAGACTACATTCAGAACATTCAGAAACCAGATCAGAACACTAGTTCAGTCATTGTAGCCATCCAGCCAGCAGTCCAGGGTCTGGGGTCAAGCCCCCACCCAGACACCCTCCCTCCAGGCAGGCAGCCCACCTTACCCCTGCCCCCGAGCATAAGAGCAGGCTTGTCAGTGTCTGCCCAACCCACAGGAGGACCGATGGGAGGCCAGACCTTGATCCAGCCCCAGAACACAGAACTGACAACAGACTGGGAGACAGTAGTATTCATCATTTACAACATTCCAGAATGCTTCACGTGGAAGGAGCGTTAAGATTCCGTCTAAAGTCACACACCTTTCCAAACCCTGCAGACACCAGGACCTCAACCAGAGGGGCAGAAACCTAGAGGGAGAAAGTAGGAAAGCATGAAGTGACATTGTAAGACCTTGTAGTCAGACATGAGATCAGTCTATAGCAGTGAATTCTAATCCTGGGGACACAAAACTGTCAACAAGTGTTTCCCCCAAGAACTGGGCTTAAGCGGTATTCCCAGAGTATTTCAGAAACGACAGTTTCACCTATAACATTAGGGTCTGATTATTCAAGACTATAAAGTGAAAGATGAGAATTGAGCCGTCAGTCTAAACAAAGCCTTATACATCTCAGTCCCAAGAACCAGGATTGTGAAACACTGCTCTAGAGTATAGATCAGTTGTGCCTGGCGTTCAGCCAGGAGTGGACAGACTGCTGCAGTCATTGTCTGAACATCAGGAAGTAGCATAGATTGCAGTTGATAAGTGAAATAATCTGCCAGCTGGTTGTGCTACACTTCTACTCACAATAACTTGGATTCCACATCTTCATTCACTGTCACAGCAAAGAGCTTCTAGTGGCCAGTCTGGTACAACAGTCAGGACCTGGAAGAGGAGATTTTCTATCTATATTAATGTGATAAACTGCAGTACAGAAAAGTAGCCCCACCTCCATAGATCAGTTCAGTAACTAATCAGTCAGCTTAACATCAGACTGGGGCGGTAACCGGAAATCATCACTTCTACATTATAGAGGACAGAAGTCAAGTCGATCATACACACCTTGAGGTAGTTAAGTAACAGGCATCTTCTAGTGACTAGTCTGGTACCACCATCAGGACCTGAAGGAGAGGAGTCAAAATAAAGATGTTGAACAGCACTACATTAAAGATGGCTTTTTTGTCTGAGTTGCTATCCCACAGCTATCTAAAAGACCCAAGACCAGCACAACCACCCTGAGAGACAAAATAAGGGAAGGTGTTGACAAGTGCCCTGTACTGCATCAGGACTACCACTAGTAGCAGCACAAATCACCCGCGACAACTAGCATGACATGAATGATTCTCCATATTAAATCTAATAGCAGCCATTTTGGATCAACAATGCAGAGCCAAATGCTATTTTGTGTGAGTCTCTGGTCCCATCAGACAGTTGGTAACCCCAACCAGCTGTCCCCTTGTTGCCCTGGCAACACCAGTGGGTCCACCTTTGCAGGTTCTGTCGTCGACGCAGGGCGTAAGACGCGTGCGGGTGTCATCACTAGGAGCCAGAGTCACCACAACTACCAAACATCAACCGTACCCTCTTGTTTGCAGTGAGTTTATACACTAGACGGGTTATAGCTTGTGGCCAAGGCTCTGGTTAAGAAACATGGACTAGATTCATTACCCATAACAATTACCAAACGTACTCATTAACCAAAACTCACCAGTCTAGTTGGCATCACGGCTCCCTGTTCAGCCACATTCAGAAGAACCTACGAAGACATAAGCTTCAGGTTAACCTCTTCCTCCTACACTCTACTTTTTCGAACATTCTGTTAAAAATCGCGCAACATTTCAGCGCCCTGCTACTCATGCCAGGAATATAGTATATGCATTTGCTTAGTCTGTGTGGATAGAAAACACTCAGACGTTTATAAAACTGGTTAAATCACTGCTGTGGCTTTACCAGGACGGCATTTACATCGAAAAGCACAGGAAAAACTGATCACTGAAAATGGGAAAATATATCCATGCGCTACTTGAACCCATTGATAAAGGTGAACCACAATTAATTGACTGAGGTTGCAGTACCTTCAGCTTCCACACGGTGTCTAGAGTCTTGTCATTTCCCTTCGAGTTTTTTCTTGGTCAAACACATGCAGGGCACCGTATTTCTTCAGGTCTAGGACCGGATATTTTCGTTGAGTTTCTAGCCGGACATTTTTCCAGACGGACAGCTAATGATCTTTACATCGCCTCCTGATTAATTTTATCGCTTATTAACGTTTACTAATACCTAAAGTTGCATTACAAACGTATTTCGAAGTGTTTTGTGAAAGTTTATCGTCGACTTTTTGAATTTTAAAAAATGACGTTACGTTTTGAAAACGCTGTTTTTTCCCCGTTTATCACAGTCTACATAGAACGATATCTAGGCTATATATGGACCGATTTAATCGAAAAAAGACCCAATAGTGATTATGGGACATCTAGGAGTGCCAACAAAGAAGATGGTCAAAGGTAATGAATGTTTTCTATTTTATTGTGCGGTTTGTGTAGCGCCGAATATGCTAATTATTTTGTTTACGTCCCCTGCGGGTCTTTTGTGGTGTTACATGCTATCAGATAATAGCTTCTCATGCTTTCGCCGAAAAGCATTTTAAAAATCTGACTTGTTGCCTGGATTCACAACGAGTGTAGCTTTAATTCAATACCCTGCATGTGTATTTTAATGAACGTTTGAGTTTTAACTAATACTATTAGCATTTAGCGTAGCGCATTTGCAATTCCAGAGCTCTAAATGGGACGCAAGCGTCTCAGTAGGAGCAAGAGGTTAAAGTCTGGGTGGGGACCCGATATGAGGCGGGCACAAGGAGGGGGTTAGACATAACATATGTAGCCTTTATGACAGGTTACGTAGCCCTCTGCTGAAGTCAGCTATTCCTTTTCTCAACAGAACAAGCTGTGTAAATATCAATACAATAAACTATAAAGCACCACTTGGGACAGTTTCAGAACCACAACTTACCAGTATGTTGGAGTCCACGCTGCAATGCCACGAACCACAGCACCCAAACCCTGAAGAACGAAAGGCAAACATTTTATTAGTGTGACGATTGAGGAGTCGATGACTAACTGCTGCACTATATACAGTCACTCAGCAGTTCATGTCGTTTCACATCGGTTCAAAGTGAGCTAAGATTGTCATCATCGGGACTGTAGCATCTTCAAGTGACTGGTTCCACAGAGTCATGGCACTCAACCCACATGGCACCCCAGTCCCTATACAGTGGACTACTTATTGACGAGACCGACTGGCCGTACTGTATTGTGACCTGCCCCATGGTACTCCCAATCACAACCGGATGTGCCCTAGACCCCTGCGCCACTCAGGAGCAGTTCACAAGGAATAAGGTGCCATTTGGGATTCAAGCAACATGTGGAACGGGTGGAAGACCAGTCCTACCCGTAGTGGGGAACCCAGTTTGATAGTTGGATGAACTCACCAGTGAAGGTCGTGTTAATCCCTTCAGGAAACTTCATCCCACATCTGTTAAAATGAGAAAGGAAATTAGTGTTTTGCTGCAAAGAACATTTAAACATACAACTGGTGCATTAGCTACAGTCACTCAGTAGTTCATGTCGTTTCACATCGGTTCAAAGTGAGCTAAGTTAATCATCATTGGGACTGTAGCACATCCCGGTAGCCATCTTGTACAGTTGGTCAGCTAAAAGGTGAAAGAGTCTGCATCCAAAGTCACTCTATTCCCTTTATAGTACATGGGTCCTGGTCTAAGGTAGGGCACTATAAAGGGAAGTGGGGTACTATTTCAAATGATGTCAGTGTTTTAACATTTCACCAACCTGGATTTTCACAAAGCGCATCAGTCTCATGGTCTGGAATCAGGTATTCTATAGAAGGAATCACAAAATAAATGTTAGTTATAGCTTGGCTTCTATGAGAGGATAGAAGGCTCTTGAATAGAGCCCATCAGATCAAAGAGTAGCTTCACAAAATAATCAGACATATGCTTGTCAATGGATCATCATATAAAGCCTGGATGTAGTGACCATATAGAAATGTGGTGCCATTAGAAGTGTCCTGAACACCAGTGAATAAACTCAAATGTTACTCACCAGCACACATTCCTATTCCAGAATGGAACTCCAAGTGGAGATTCTGTTCAGATGCCTTGAAGTCAGAAAGTCATGTCACAAGTAATGCAGACCTGTGCAAAGAACACATCCATGTTAGTGACGTACTGGTCTGTATATTACTACAAGAGGCTTTGAAACACAGGACAAGGAGGCCATCAGATCAAAGTTAGCATCACCAAAAATCAGATATATGCTTGTCATTGAGGATCATCATTTACAGCCAGTCACCACATGCTGAAAGTCTACCCCAAGGTGCAGAGATATGGTAACTGTAGCTTTGATAGCCAATGCTAACTAAAGCTAGCATAACGACGTCTACAGGTATGGTCTAGCATGCTAGCTGATAACCATATTCTTAATAGTTGTTAATGCTAGTGAATATTACCTTAACAATCTACCTTTACAGTGAGCTTGTATTTGTAATTGTATCCACTAACTTGGGAAATAGATAAAGGGACCTGGCGAATCCCTTAAAGGTGAAGGGCAGACAAGCTGAACACATCTAATGATCCTAGAGGTAGTCAATGTACTCACGTGTCATTCTTCTGGACTTCCCTGGCATCTGTCCTGCATTTCTGTTGACCAGAGGGGAAATAAGGGAGGTCCATTTATGAACAGGCAACATGCAGGCATATAGAACCCGACACGGATATCGTCGCTAATGGAACCTTATTTCCAATACAGTGAACTACTTCTGACCAGATCAATGTTAATAAGTAGTACACTATTGAGAATAGGGTGCCATTAGCGCAGCAACGAGTCGAATCAGGGGCCAAATGCTACTCAGAATCTGGTAAAGAAGTTTATTCTTCAAATGCTGATTCGGTAAGAGAGAGTTCATTTTATCATCACCGTAGCAGAGACCTCTAATGTTGGGTTTATAATGACTGATGGATGGTCTGGTCACTCCTAACTGGAAAGCTAGCATACTAGCTAACATGGCACGTGGTTAGCTACTTGCTAACTAAAACCACCACGGAAGCAGGTATTTAAGTAATAGGTTTCTTACCAGAGCAGCACATTCGAGTCGTCCGCATCCTGAAAGTTGAAAATTATAAAAGTTAGTTACAACCTCCGTAGCTAGCCAGCCATTAAATAACGGTCTTTGCCATGTGACCTCGCTAGTTGCGGACACGTGTTCTGCGAACGCAGCATTTCGAAACAAGTTCTTGGTTAAATATAAATTGCAAGTCTCTCATCAGAAATACTGAAGTACAATCAGGTATTCAGAACAGGTCTGTGTAAATTCTCATCATCGAAAGACGTTGTAATGCTAACAGACAGATATCCGCCTGAACATGAAATAAACACACCAGAACAAAACATGTTTGATACTAGAAATAAAGTCAATTATTTGACTAGAGTCAATTCTGAAGATCAGTAGAGGAGTTGAAACAAAAGGATGGCTTTAGATTGAATGCCAAAGTGGCGGCTAGCTTAGTTACCAGTAGATACTTTCGCCGCATTCCGCTCAGTGTTGCCAACTAATTTCCAGAGGAACTTGATTTTTTGCTAAATGACGTTGTGATGTCATTGCGTGATGCCGCCCATACGTAATAACGTGCATCTGCGTCATTACGTAGAATACACAATAACCTTACTCAAATTGACTGGCCATCTCCGCGAAAAACATATATATATATTTTCACAGGGGTGCTGAAGATAGCGGCGGTTGAAGACGAGATATCCTGTTTGATCCGAGTAACTTTAACTTGTATCCCTCTCAAACTTACTTAAATGTAACGGAACTTGGCTTATAGTTGACACAATAGAGAATAAAAGTTGGAGACTTTTATCTCCCTCACCAATTTTAAACATCTGCTATCTGAGCAGCTAACCGATCGTTGCAGCTGTACATAGTCCATCGGTAAATAGTCCACCCAATTTACCTACCTCATCCCCATACTGTTTATATTTATTTACTTTTCTGCTCTTTTGCACACCAGTATCTCCACCTGCACATGACCATCTGATCATTTATCACTCCTGATCATTTATCACTCGTGTTAATCTGCTAAATTGTAATTATTCTCCTACCTCCTCATGCCTTTTGCACACAATGTATATAGACTCTTTTTTTTAAATGTACATTTATTTTCTACTGTGTTATTGACTTGTTTATTGTTTATCCCATGTGTAACTCTGTGTTGCTGTCTGTTCACACTGCTATGCTTTATCTTGGCCAGGTCGCAGTTGTAAATGAGAACTTGTTCTCAACTAGCCTACCTGGTTAAATAAAGGTGAAAAAAAACGCTTAGTTGACCGCTAATTTGATCTGAAAATTTGAGAAATGGTAAAAAAAACTTTTTTTGAAAAATGTGTCACAAACTAGATTAGCATTGGATATCGTGAAGCAGTTCTCCAAAATCTCAGGTTTGGTATTAAATCTTTCCAAATGTGAGATGTTTGTAACATCTCTGAAAAATATTCTGTAACCTACCTCGGTGTAAAGATCACCAAAAATCTTAAGGCTGTGAATGATCTTAATTTGAGCCCTGTAACTGAATCTGTCAAAAATACAACATTATCCTCATGGTTGAGGGATTTACGTCTTCAAGGAAGGGTGCTTTTATCCAAAGCTGAGGCGCTATCTCGTGCATCCTATCTTTTTTCATCTATTGACATTCCCAAATCCACTTGCTGTACTTTAGATAGGCTTTTGTACAACTTCATATGGAAAAACAAGCCACATAAGATAAAAAGAGATGTTTATCACCAACAGAGTTTGTGATGGCAGTCTAAATGTCTTAGACTTCACTCTCTTCAACCAGATATTAAAGGTCAACTGGATTAAAAGGTACATAAAAAAATCCACATAGTTTCTGGAATATTATACCTCATTTTGTTTTTCAGAAGTTCGAAGGGCTTAATTTTGTACTACAATGTCCATATGTTGTGGGTAAACTTCCTGTGAAGCTGGCGGCTTTTCACATGCAGGCTTTAATGTGCTGGACTTTGTTGTATAAACAACTTATCACCTCATAAATGTTTTATATGGATCAATGGGACGATATTACATAGAAACAAGATGTTATTTAACCGTAAATGGTTCTCGAAAAACATTATCCTTGTCAGCCAATTAGTTAATATTAGTGGGAATCTATTTACACAGAGAATTAATGGAAAGATACAACTTTGAGGTTTCAAGCGAGGAATATGACACTTATTAAAGCTATACCTAGTGGGATTAAAACTTCACTTCAGAATAATGCATAATTTTGGAATATATCCAATTGTAAGCGATATCCAGGTGAATGGCATTGGTCCACTAGATACGAGATTCAACAATAGTTTATTAAGGGATATTTTCTACAGGAAGTCTATTCCCTCTGCGATATTTTGTTGGGCTTCATCGTTTGATGTAAACTGGCGCAGTGCTTGGCTCACTCCATGCAAATGTATGGTGACCAATAAAGTAAAGGAGATCTTTAAGATTATCCACAGATTCTGTTTAATAGCTTGATTTCTAAATGTATACCTTAGTGAATGCAGTTTTTGTGAACTAGAAACTGAATCTATTGAACACTTATTGTCATTGTTATATAGTGAAGTGATCTGGACTGATGTAAAAACTATAACTTGGCTTCAAATGGCATACCACCATTGAAACTACACCAATTCCACAATTGAATGAGAGTATGTCATAAATCAATTTTATTAGGAAAACATTTCATACACAAAACATCTTCTTAAATGTTTTAATCTGATTTGGAAAACTATTTAGTCTTGGAAATGTATACAAAACTAAATGTGTTTTTGAAATAATGTGGATCAGTTTTTTCTTCTCATTTTTGTGTAATCCCTGTTATGTTTTGCATGTTACTGTTACTCTATTTTACTAGGCAAGTCCGTTAACAACAAACTCTTATTTTCAATAAAGGACTAGGAACTGGTAGCAGCGTAAACTGAATTTATTCCATATATTATCTAACCCATTGTGTCAAAGCCTACTACATGACTGAACATGCTGCTCACATCAACTCAAAAACAAATTGGTTTAAAATTAGTCAGTCAACTTTCTATAGCCAGTGAGAAATCAGTCAAACCTAGAATAACTACATAATGAGATGACAGTAAATGTCACACTTTTCAGTATTGAAATCAGAACACCACATGGTTCATTAAAAACAGCCAAATTCAACAAGTCTGATTTACTACCACCAAGAAAGAAATTGGACAAGCATTGATTTGTAGGTTTATTTACACATCAGAACAGTCACAGGGTTGAATAGACTTGGCCTTGTTTCCCCCCAGTTCCAACGAGATGTCTCACTTCCTTGCTGACCAATCAGGAGTGTAAGAGGTCTTGCAGGTGTAAAACAGGAGAGCTAGAGGGAAAATAGTGTAAGAATTAAACCCTGGTGATACTGTAGGGACTAATACACAAGGTATGAGATGACTTGATCAGAGATGAACCAATCAGTCAGCGTTACATCAGACTGGGGCGGTAATGATGACTCATCACGTCAGAGTCTGTAGTGTAGAACACATTGCATGGGTCAGTGTGATGATCCAAGAGGAACATTCAACAGAACATTAACATCTTCCTAATATTGATCTGCCCCCTTTTCCATTACAACACATATCCACTGAGTGGTCAATACATTAACCTGACCAGGTGAAACGAGCCCTTATTGAAGACACTGGTTAAATCAGTGTAGATACACAGACAGGTTCAAAGGGTTTTTAAACCACAATACAAGGATTGTGTACCACTCAGAGGGTGAATGGGAAAGACAAATATTTAAGATCCTTTGAATGAGGTATGGCAGGTGCCAGGCACACCGGTTTGTGTCAACTGAAACACTGCTGGGTTTGTCAAGCTCAACAGTTTCTCATGTGTATCAACACTGGTCCACCACCCAAAGGACATCCAGCTAACTAGACTCCAATGCCGAACCACAGTTGTGTCACGGGCCAACATCCCTGTGGAACGCTTACAGACCCCTTGTAGATAACAGGCTGTTCTGAGGGTAAAGTCAATATTAGGAAGGTGTTAATGTCCTCTATACTCAGTGCATTATAATAACACTACACACCTTCCCCTCCACCAGCACAGCAACACTTCAGCAGCCAACCAGATCTAAAGAAACAGAACAGTTTTAAAACCAAATAATCCCCATCTTAAATTACTAGACTACATTTCAGAACATTCAGAAACCAGATCAGGTCTATATAGTTCAGTCATTGTAGCCATCCAGCCAGCAGTCCAGGGTCTGGGGTCAAGCCCCCACCCAGACACCCTCCCTCCAGGCAGGCAGCCCACCTTACCCCTGCCCCCGAGCATAAGAGCAGGCTTGTCAGTGTCTGCCCAACCCACAGGAGGACCGATGGGAGGCCAGACCTTGATCCAGCCCCAGAACACAGAACTGACAACAGACTGGGAGACAGTAGTATTCATCATTTACAACATTCCAGAATGCTTCACGTGGAAGGAGCGTTAAGATTCCGTCTAAAGTCACACACCTTTCCAAACCCTGCAGACACCAGGACCTCAACCAGAGGGGCAGAAACCTAGAGGGAGAAAGTAGGAAAGCATGAAGTGACATTGTAAGACCTTGTAGTCAGACATGAGATCAGTCTATAGCAGTGTATTCTAATCCTGGGGAAACAAAACTGTCAACAAGTGTTTCCCCCAAGAACTGGGCTTAAGCGGTATCCCAGAGTATTTCAGAAACGACTGAGTTTCACCAACAACATCTGATTATTCAAGACTATAAAGTGAAAGATGAGAATTGAGCTGTCAGTCTAAACGAAGCCTTACATCTAAGTCCCAAGAACCAGGATTGTGAAACACTGCTCTAGAGTATAGATCAGTTCAGTAACCAATCAGTCAGCTTAACATCAGACTGGGGCGGTAACCGGAAATCATCACATCTACATTATAAAGGACAGAAGTCAAGTCGATCATACACACCTTGTGGTAGTTCAGTACCAGGCATCTTCTAGTGACTTGTCTGGTACCACCATCAGGACCTGAAGGAGAGGAGTCAAAATAAACATGCTGAACATACCTACATTAAAGACAGCTTTTTTGTCTGTTGCTATCCCACAGCTATCTAAAAGACCCAAGACCAGCACTACCACCCTGAGAGACAAAATAAGGGAAGGTGCTGACAAGGGCCCTGTACTGCATCAGGACTACCACTAGTAGTAGCAGCACAAATCACACGCGACAACTAGCATGACATGAATGATTCTCCATATTAAATCTAATAGCAGCCATTTTGGATCAACAATGCAGAGCCAAATGCTATTTTGTGAGTCTCTGGTCCCATCAGACAGTTGGTAACCCCAACCAGCTGTCCCCTTGTTGCCCTGGCAACACCAGTGGGTCCACCTTTGCAGGTTCTGTCGTCGACGCAGGGCGTAAGACGCGTGCGGGTGTCATCACTAGGAGCCAGAGTCACCACAACTACAAAACATCAACAGTTCCCTCTTGTTTGCGGTGAGTCTACACTAGACGGGTTATAGCTTGGGGCCAAGGCTCTGGTTAAGAAACATGGACTAGATTCATTACCCATAACAATTACCAAACATACTCATTAACCAAAACTCACCAGTCTAGTTGGCATCACGGCTCCCTGTTCAGCCACATACAGAAGAACCTAGGAAGACATCAGCTTCAGGTTACAGCCTGGGTGGGGACCAGATATTAGGAGGGCACAAGGAGGGGGTTAGACATAACATATGTAGCCTTTATGACAGGTTACGTAGCCCTCTGCTGAAGTCAGCTATTCCTTTTCTCAACAGGAGTTCAGACGAACGAGATTCCAAAGAGAATATTCATCATGTTCAGCAGAAGGTTGGGAGAGCTAACACATGTGTTCAGCTAAACTATACAAGTAAAAGTTAACAAGCTGTGTAAATATCAATACAATAAACTATAAAGCACCACTTGGGACAGTTTCAGAACCACAACTTACCAGTATGTTGGAGTCCACGCTGCAATGCACGGACCACAGCACCCAAACCCTGAAGAACGAAAGGCAAACTTTTTATTAGTGTGACGATTGAGGAATCGATGACCAACTGCTGCATTATATACAGTCACTCAGTAGTTCATGTCGTTTCACATCGGTTCAAAGTGAGCTAAGATTGTCATCATTGGGACTGTAGCATCTTCAAGTGACTGGTTCCACAGAGTCATGTCACTCAACCCACATGGCACCCCAGTCCCTATACAGTGGACTACTTATTGACGAGACCGACTGGCCGTACTGTATTGTGACCTGCCCGATGGCGGTCCCAATCACAACCGGATGTGCCCTAGACCCCTGCGCCACTCAGGAGCAGTTCACAAGGTGCCCTTTGGGATTCCAGCAACATGCATACAGGTGGAAGACCAGTCCTACCCGTAGTGGGGAACCCAGTTTGATAGTTGGATGAACTCACCAGTGAAGGTCGTGTTAATCCCTTCAGGAAACTTCATCCCCACATCTGTTAAAATGAGAAAGGAAGTTAGTGTTTTGCTGCAAAGAACATTTAAACATACAACTGGTGCATTAGCTACAGTCACTCAGTAGTTCATGTCGTTTCACATCGGTTCAAAGTGAGCTAAGTTAATCATCATTGGGACTGTAGCACATCCCGGTAGCCATCTTGTACAGTTGGTCAGCTAAAAGGTGAAAGAGTCTGCATCCAAAGTCACTCTATTCCCTTTATAGTACATGGGTCCTGGTCTAAGGTAGGGCACTATAAAGGGAAGTGGGGTACTATTTCAAATGATGTCAATGTCTTAACATTTCACCAACCTGGATTTTCACAAAGCGCATCAGTCTCATGGTCTGGAATCAGGTATTCTGTAGAAGGAATCACAAAATAAATGTTAGTTATAGCTTGGCTTCTATGAGGATGGAAGGTTCTTGAATAGAGCCCATCAGATCAAAGAGTATCTTCACAAAATAATCAGACATATGCTTGTCGATGGATAATCATATAAAGCCTGGATGTAGTGACCATATAGAAATGTGGTGCCATTAGAAGTGTCCTGAACACCAGTGAATAAACTCAAATGTTACTCACCAGCACCACATTCCTATTCAAGAATGGAACTCCAAGTGGAGATTCTGTTCAGATGCCTTGAAGTCAGAAAGTCATGTCACAAGTAATGCAGACCTGTGCAAAGAACACATCCATGTTAGTGACGTACTGGTCTGTATATTACTACAAGAGGCTTTGAAACACAGGACAACGAGGCCATCAGATCAAAGTTAGCATCACCAAAAATCAGATATATGCTTGTCATTGAGGATCATCATTTACAGCCAGTCAGTTACCGCATGCTGAAAGTCCACCCCAAAGAGCACCGAGGTAAGTTAAATGTAGTTTTGCTAGCCTATGCTAACTAAAGCTAGCATAACGACGTCTACAGGTATGGTCTAGCATACTAGCTTTGGAATTAGATCCTAGAGGTAAAGTCAATGTACTCACGTGTCATTCTTCTGGACTTCCCGGCATCTGTCCTGCATTTCTGTTGATCAGGGTGAAGTTAGGGAGGTCCATTTATGAACAGGCAACGTGCAGGCATATAGAACCCGACACAGATATCGTCGCTAATGGAACCTTATTTTCAATAAAGTGAACTACTTCTGACCAGATCAACGTTAATAAGTAGTACATTATTGAGAATAGGGTGCCATTAGCGCAGCAACGAGTCGAATCAGGGGCCAAATGCTACTCAGAATCTGGTAAAGAAGTTTCTTCTTCAAAGGCTGATTCGGTAAGAGAGAGTTCATTTTATCATCACCGTAGCAGAGACCTCTAATGTTGGGTTTATAATGACTGAAGGTCCGGTCACTCCTAACTGGAAAGCTAGCATACTAGCTAACATGGCACGTGGTTAGCTACTTGCTAACTAAAACCACCAAACTAGCCAGTTGGTAAACGAACATTCGCTTGCATCATTTTACTGCAGCAGAGTGAGTCATTGTACCATAGCAGAAAAATGCAGACATCTCAGTAAATATGCAGCTTATCTGAGCGGGATATTCTCTCTCTCTCGAGTCGTCCGCATCTTGAAGAGAAATGAAACCGTTTACACACACGGAGGACTTAACCCACAAAACCCTCTCATGAATAACCAAGTAAGCTTCCGTTCCTTCTTTTTCTTCTTCTATGGTATAATGGCGTTCGCAACATTGTGCATTCCGCCACCTACTGTGCGGGTGGATAATAAGGATCACGAAAAGGAAAACATTCGGGAACAAATAAAATATCATACAAACGACCAAAAAATAAATTAACTAAATAAAATCAACCTGCTTTTCTATAAAAACCTCATTCTCACCAGGTCCAACACAGCCTCAGAAGCCTCCTGGGAGGGCAAGACCTGTAGTGCTTCTGCTGTAAAGTCTTCAAGCCCCAAAATCTTCTTGGCTGCAGCAGATATGAAACCCAGCTAATTGGACTTCTTGGACACTTGGACTGCAGCTTTTCCTCCTTTGGCAGGCGCCCTGCTCCGAAGGTCAATACATGTTACTTCTGACGTGGACAATTTTCCAGATTAGTGCATGCTTCTTCTGTTCTTCATCGACCCAATTAACCAAAATAACAGCGCTTCTAGTCACCTTGATTTAATCCACATTTCCCACTGCTTTCTTCACAGTCCTACAAATGGATTTCCCAAATTAATCTCCTTGTCCAAAAAAAGAGTCCATTATTGGACCAGTCTTTGTCTTCTACTACAACTTTTGTTCCATTCTTTGATTTCATCAACTGTCTCCATTTCCTCGTACTTTGACCCGTCTCTCTCTCTCTCACTCACACACACACACACACACACACACACACACACACCAGGAGCTACTCAACAAACAGGACATTCCTGGATCACTGAGTAGAGAGACCATAGGAGAGGTGAGAACACAGTACCCACCTATACACACACACTTAATGTCTGGATGACATTAAGACCCACCACTGGTGTATCATCGGCTGCAGTGCTGTGACAGGAGAGAACCTACTGACCGGAGTAGACTGGCTACTGGATGACATCGCTGCACGCGTCTTCACTGCAGATTAACATCCTGGGTGTTGCTTTAATAAAACACATCTGAAGAAGCTTCAGTGTTTCTCAACCTCCGCTCTGTGGGATGTTGTTAGCTGACAACCGGGCCTCACAACCGCAGACCATCTGCATGGCGTCATGTGGGCCAGTGGTTTGCTGATGTCAACGTTGTGAACAGAGGGCCCCATGGCGGCGGTGGGGTTATGGCATGGGAAGGCATGATCTACGGACAACGAACACAATTGCATTTTATCTCAGGCAATTTGAATGCAGAGATAACGTGACGAGATCCCGAGGCTCATTGTCGTGCCATTCATCCACCACCATCACCGCATGTCGCAAGGATTTGTACACAATTCCTGGTAGTTGAAAATGTCCCAGTTATCCCAGGCCTGCAGACTGACCAGATATGTCACCCATTGAGCATGTTTAGGATGCTCTGGATCGATGTGCACGACAGCATGTTCCCAGTACCCACCAATATCCAGCAACTCCGAACAGCCTGTGGGACAACATTCCCAGGCCACAATCAACAGCCTGAGCAAAGGAGAGTGTCGCACTGCATGGGGCAAATGGTGGTCACACAAGATACTGACTGGTTTTCTGATCCACGCCCCTACTTTTTTAAAAAGGTATCCGTGACCAACAGATGCATATCTGTATTCCCAGTCATGTGAAATCCATAGATTTATGCCTAATGAATCATTTCAATTGACTGATTTCCTTATATGAACTTTAACTCTTGTTAAATGTTAACATGTTGCATGTAAATAAAAATAAATAAAAACGCTTCACTTCTCAGAGGGAGAGAAGGAGAGGAGAGAAGGAGAGGAGAGAAGGAGAGGAGAGAAGGAGAGGAGAGAAGGAGAGGAGAGAAGGGGAGGGAGAGAAGGGGAGGGAGAGAAGGGGAGGGAGAGAAGGAGAGGAGAGAATGGATTCCCCATCAGTTCAGCCTGAAAATCTTTCAGTCTTTGGTCACCGCATCATTCTTGACAACGACGAGACGGCCTACAGGGAGGAGGTGAGGGCCCTCGGGGGGTGTGGTGTCAGGAAAACAACCTCACACTCAACGTCAACAAAACTAAGGAGATGATTGTGGACTTCAGGAAACAGCAGAGGGAACACCCCCCTATCCACATCGATGGAACAGTAGTGGAGAGGGTAGTAAGTTTTAAATTCCTCGGCGTGCACATCACAGACAAACTGAATTGGTCCACCCACACAGACAGCATCGTGAAGAAGGCGCAGCAGCGCCTCTTCAACCTCAGGAGGCTGAAGACATTTTCTTGTCACCAAAAGCACTCACAAACTTCTACAGATGCACAATCGAGAGCATCCTGTCGGCTGTATCACCACCTGGTACGGCAGCTGCTCCGCCCACAACCGTATGGCTCTCCAGAGGGTAGTGAGGTCTGCACAACGCATCACCGGGGGCAAACTACCTGCCCTCCAGGACACCTACACCACCCGATGTCACAGGAAGGCCAAAAAGATCATCAAGGAGTTCAACCACCCGAACCACGGCCTGTTCACCTTGCTATCATCCAGAAGGCGAGGTCTGTACAGGTGCATATAAGCTGGGACCGAGAGACTGAAAAACAGCTTCTATCTCAAAGCCATCAGACTGTTAAATAGCCATCACTAGCCGGCTACCACCCGGTTACTCAACCCTGCACCTTAGAGGATGTAGCATCCTCTAAGGTGCAGGGTTGAGTAACCGGGTGGTAGCCGGCTATTTAACAGTCTGATGGCTTTGAGATAGAAGCTGTTTTTCAGTCTCCTATGTACATAGTCATGGAATCACTGGTCACTTTAATAATGGAGCACTAGTCACTTTAATAGTGTTTACATACTGTTTTACTCATCTCATATGCTGTATTGTACTGTACTTTAGTCAATGCCTGTGTCCTGTGTGAATTTAAGTATGCTCTCTCTAATTCTCTCTCTTTCGGGAGGACCTGAGCCCTAGGACCATGCCTCAGGACTACCTGGCCTGATGACTCCTTGCTGTCCCCAGTCCACCTGGCTGTGCTGCTGCTCCAGTTTCAACTGTTCTGCCTGCGGCTATGGAACCCTGACCTGTTCACCGGACATGCTACCTGTCCCAGACCTACTGTTTTCAACTCTCTAGAGACAGCAGGAGCGGTAGAGATACTCTGAATGATCGGCTATGAAAAGCCAACTGACATTTACTCCTGAGGTGCTGACCTGTTTGCACCCTCGACAACCACTGTGATTATTATTATTTGACCCTGTTGGTCATCTATGAACATTTGAACATCTTGGCCATGTTCTGTTACAATCTCTACCCGGCACAGCCAGAAGAGGACTGGCCACCCCTCATAGCCTGGTTCCTCTCTAGGTTTCTTCCTAGGTTCTGGCCTTTCTAGTGAGTTTTTCCTAGCCACCGTGCTTCTTCACCTGCATTGCTTGCTGTTTGGGGTTTTAGGCTGCGTTTTGTGACATCAGCTGATGTAAGAAGGGCTTTATAAATACATTTGATTGAATGCCACTCAGACATTGCTCATCCTAATTAGAGGTCGACCGATTATTATTTTCCAATGCCGATACTGATAGCGATTATTGGAGGACCAAATAAATCCGATACCGATTAATCTGACAAATTTTAATTGATTTATTTTGAATAATGACAATTACAACAATACTGAATGAACACTTATTTTAACTTAATATAATACATAAATAAAATCAATTGAGTCTCAAATAAATAATGAAACATGTTCAATTTGGGTTAAATAATGCAAAAACAAAAGTGTTGGACAAGAAAGTAAAAGTGCAATATGTGCTATATAAGAAAGCTAACGTTTCAGTTCCTTGCTCAGAACATGAGAACATATGAAAGCTGGTGGTTCCTTTTAACATGAGTCTTCAATATTCCCAGGTAAGAGGTTTTAGGTTGTAGTTATTATAGGACTATTTCTCTCTATACCATTTGTATTTCATATACCTTTGACTATTGGATGTTCTTATAGGCACTATAGTATTGCCAGTGTAACAGTATAGCTTCCGTCCCTCTCCTCCCTGGGCTCGAACCAGCAACACAACGACAACAGCCACCCTCGAAGCAGCATTACCCATGCAGAGCAAGGGGAACAACTACTAGAAGGCTCAGAGCGGGTGACGTTTGAAACGCTATTAGAGCGCGCTAACTAGCTAGCCATTTCACTTCGGTTACACCAGCCTCATCTCGGGAGTTGATAGGCTTGAAGTCATAAACAGCGCAATGCTTGACGCACAACGAAGAGCTGCTGGCAAAACGCAAAGAAAGTGCCACCGCTCAGTCAGATTATATGCAACGCAGGACACGCTAGATAATATCTAGTAATATCATCAACCATGTGTAGTTAACTAGTGATTATGATTGATTGTTTTTAATAAGTTTAATGCTAGCTAGCAACTTACCTTGGCTTACTGCATTCGCGTAACAGGCAGTCTCCTTGTGGAGTGCAACGAGAGAGAGGCAGGTCGTTATTGCGTTGGACTAGTTAACTGTAAGGTTGCAAGATTGTATCCCCCGAGCTGACAAGGTGAAAATCTGTCGTTCTGCCCCTGAACAAGGCAGTTAACCCACCGTTCCTAGGCCGTCATTGAAAATTAGATAGTGTTCTCACGTGACTTGCCTAGTTAAATAAAGGTATTAATACATTTTTAAAATGTCAAATCGGTGCCCAAAAATACCGATTTCAGATTGTTATAAAAACGTGATATCCGATTAATCGGTCGACCTCTAATCCTAATATTTATATATTTCTTAATTCCATTATTTACCTTTAGATGTGTGTATTGCTGTGAATTGTTAGATACTACTGCACTGTTGGAGCTAGGAACACAAGCATTTCGCTACAGCCGCAATAACATCTGCAAAATATGTGTATGTGACCAATACAATTTGATGTAGAAAGGGAGAGGTTGTTTGACAAGGTCAGAGAGGTTAGATGAGAATGGGGTGTGGGTTGTATTTTGGGTGGGGGTGATGGGAGTGGTGATGTTTGTTGGGAATGATTTGATTTGAAATTCAGGGTTAGTTAAGAGAATATAGTGGTATAGAGAGGTCGTGACCTGCATCTCCCTCCTTTACAGTAGGTGGCGGTGTATTCACCTGTCCGTTGGTTGGATACGACAATAAAACAAAGAAGAAGAAGCAGTACTCACATGGTAAGAAATCTGTCAGAGTGGATACATCTTGGGTGTACATGCACAGAGGCATACCCAAAGATACGTATTTCTAACTAACACAAGCTGGTTTTTTTTTTTTACAACTTTAGTCTATAAAGTCTATAAAACTTAGTGCACTGTGTTCATAACAGATTCTAGTTTTGGGAAAATAAAAAGTATGAGATCAGATGTTTCGTCAGTGCGAAAATTTGTAGAATGTCAGCCCAGTTTCACCTCGTTCCATCCTTCCACGACACCTGAACACCTGACTGGACTTCCTCTCGCTACCATATTTGGTGGTGAGAAAACCTTCTAAACGGATGCTTCAGTTTTATAGCCCCTGTGACGTGTGTT
>NC_088407.1:12151747-12154247 GCF_034236695.1 Oncorhynchus nerka
GTAAAGCGCACATACATGTCAGTGCCCAGGCCACTGTATCAGGAGATGAAGGGTTACATTTATGACCTCATAGTCCAGGGCTGGGTTAGGAAGTCAAACTCTTCATATTCTTCACCTGTCGTGTGCGTTCGTAAGAAGGACGGGACACTCCGGTTGTGTATAGATTACAGAGACCTGAACAGAAAGACACATCCCGACCGCCAGCCCATCCCTCGGGTCCAAGACATCATGGACAGTTTAGGTGGTAATTCCTGGTTCTCCCTCTTAGATCAGTGGAAAGCGTATCACCAGGGGTTCATCTCTGAAGAAAGCAGACCACTGACAGCATTTGTGACACCGTGGGGACTCTATGAGTGGATACGTATGCCATTCGGCCTCATGAACGCTCCTGCAGCTTTTCAGCGGTGTATGGAGGAGTGTTTGGAAGGGCTCCGGGATAACATCTGCATTCCTTATCTGGACGACACGCTAGTTTTCAGTAAAACATTCAACAGCCATGTGAATGATGTGCGAAAAGTTTTGCAGCGTCTCAGAGAGTATGGCATTAAACTCAAACCAAGTAAGTGTGATCTCTTTAAACCCCAGGTCCGTTATTTGGGCAGAATAGTGTCTGCAGAGGGCAGCCGAGTTGACCCAGCCGATTTTGAAGCAGTAAGAGCATTGAAAGAAATCAGACCAGAGACTGTGGGCCAGCTCAGAAAAATGCTTGGTTTACTCACGTACTACAGATAGTACATCAAAGACTTTTCTAGGAGTGCCAGCTGCCTGTATGACCTCCTGAAAGCAGATTCAGAGAAATTACCTGACCACCCACGGAAAACAAAAACAAAGAAAGTAAGTCATGTGGTGCCCTCAAACAAGCCAATCCTGTGGACTGACCAGCATCAACAGGCACTTTAACAGCTGATTGAGTGTTTGCTTCACCCACCAGTTTTAGGTTTCCCTGATTTCACTCAGCCATTTGTTGTACACACTGATGCGTCACACCAAGGCTTGGGAGCAGTTCTTTATCAAAAGCAAGAGGGGAAGCTTAGGGTCATTGCTTATGGCTCTCGAACCTTAACAGCAGCTGAGAAGAACTATCACTACCACTCGAGCAAGCTAGAATTTCTAGCTCTAAAATGGGCAATCACTGATAAGTTCCATGACTATTTGTACTATGCTCCCACCTTCACTGTATACAGCGATAACAACCCGCTCTGCTACATTCTGTCTACTGCAAAACTGAACGCAACCACTTCCAGGTGGGTTGCAGACTTGGCTGATTTCCACTTTACAATAAAGTACAGGCCAGGCAGAGAGAACGGTGATGCAGATGCTTTGTCAAGGATGCCACTGGATGTAGAGTCACTGATGAGAGAATGTTCTGAGGAGCTTCCACCAGACACCATCGCCGCCACGATACAAGCAGTTGAGGTACAGAAAGAGGCTGTTGTACCTTGGTCATTTTCAGCTGCATCTATGTCAGTATCAGCTGAAGGTGAGACAACCACTGCAACAACCAGCTCGATCCCAAAAGATGGGATTAGAGAAGCACAAGAATCTGATCCAGTCATCCGTCCTGTGCTCAATTTCAAACTGTCGGGTTCCAAACCGCCAGTTAAAGAGCAAAAGAAATTCAGTCCAAAGACAAAATGCCTATTCAGAGAATGGGACAAATTGACAATAGACAGTGATGGCATTTTGTACAGAATCACTACAGCCCGCAAGCAGTTAGTTCTACCAGAGCAGTACAAAGGTAAAGTGATGGAAGAGTTGCACAATAACATGGGACACCAAGGTACTGACCGCACTGTATCACTAGTACGTGACCGCTTCTTCTGGCCATATATGCAATCTGACATCGAGCACTATGTGACTAAAACTTGTAGCTGTGTCAAGCAGAAAAGGCCAGCCCATGCAACAAGAGCTCCTCTGACAAACATTGTGACAACACAGCCATTTGAACTGGTATGTATAGACTTCCTTCATCTCGACAGATGCAAAGGGGGATATGAGTACATCCTCGTGATTGTTGATCATTTTACACGTTTCACTCAAGCCTACGCCACCACATCAAAGTCAGGTAAAACTGCTGCAAATCTCATCTTCAATGATTTTGCCCTGAAGTTTGGGTTCCCGTCCCGCATCCACCATGACCAAGGGGAGAATTTGAAAATCAGTTGTTCCATCAGTTAAAGAAACTCAGTGGCATGGCGGGGTCCAGGACAACACCCTATCACCCGATGGGAAACGGTCAAGCGGAACGCATGAACAGAACATTGTTGCAAATGTTAAAGACACTAACTGAGACACAAAAGTCAAATTGGAAGGAGTCTCTGAACAAACTGGTTTATGCCTATAACTGCACCCGTTGCGAAGTGACTGGCTATTCACCATTTTATCTTCTGTTTGGGAGATCACCCAGGCTTCCAGTTGATATGCTCTTTGGATTGTGCACAGAGGCAGGTTCCAGTAACCAGCGAGAATACGTGGAGAACTGGAAACGAGGGATGGAAGA
>NC_088407.1:12459247-12616747 GCF_034236695.1 Oncorhynchus nerka
TTGTGCAAGTTCTCCCACTTAAAAATATGAGAGGCCTGTAATTTTCATCATAGGTACACTTCAACTATGACAGACAAAATGAGAATTTAAAAAATCCATAAAATAATCAAATATTGTAGGATTTTTAATGAATTTATTTACAAATTATGGTGGAAAATACCTATTTGGTAAATAACAAAAGTTTCTCAATATTTTGTTATATACCCTTTGTTGGCAATGACAGAGGTCAAACGTTTTCTGTAAGTCTTCACAAGGTTTTCACACACTGTTGCTGGTATTTTGGCCCATTCCTCCATGCAGATCTCCTCTAAAGCAGTGATGTTTTGGGGCTGTTGCTGGGCAACACGGACTTTCAACTCCCTCCAAGGATTTTCTATGGGGTTGAGATCTGGAGACTGGCTAGGCCACTCCAGGACCTTGAAATGCTTCTTACGAAGCCACTCCTTTGTTGCCCGGGCGGTGTGTTTGGGATCATTGTCATGCTGAAAGACCCAGCCACGTTTCATCTTCAATGCCCTTGCTGATGGAAGGAGGTTTTCACTCAAAATCTCACGATACATGGCCCATTCATTCTTTCCTTTACACGGATCAGTCGTCCTGGTCCCTTTGCAGAAAAACAGCCCCAAAGCATGATGTTTCCACCCCCATGCTTCACAGTAGGTATGGTGTTCTTTGGATGCAACTCAGCATTCTTTGTCCTCCAAACACGACGAGTTGAATTTTTACAAAAAGTTATATTTTGGTTTCATCTGACCATATGACATTCTCCCAATCTTCTTCTGGATCATCCAAACGCTCTCTAGCAAACTTCAGACGGGCCTGGACATGTACTGGCTTAAGCCGGGTGACACGTCTGGCACTGCAGGATTTGAGTCCTTGGCGACGTAGTGTGTTACTGATGGTAGGCTTTGTTACTTTGGTCCCAGCTCTCTGCAGGACATTCACTAGGTCCCCCCCCGTGTGGTTCTGGGATTTTTGCTCACCGTTCTTGTGATCATTTTGACACCACGGGGTGAGATCTTGCGTGGAGCCCCAGATCGAGGGAGATTATCAGTGGTCTTGTATGTCTTCCATTTCCTAATAATTGCTCCCACAGTTGATTTCTTCAAACCAAGCTGCTTACCTATTGCAGATTCAGTCTTCCCAGCCTGGTGCAGGTCTACAATTTTGTTTCTGGTGTCCTTGGACAGCTCTTTGGTCTTGGCCATAGTGGAGTTTGGAGTGTGACTGTTTGAGGTTGTGGACAGGTGTATTTTATACTGATAACAAGTTCAAACAGGTGCCATTAATACAGGTAACAAGTGGAGGACAGAGGAGCCTCTTAAAGAAGAAGTTACAGGTCTGTGAGAGCCAGAAATCTTGCTTGTTTGTAGTGACCAAATACTTAATTTTCCACCATAATTTGCCAATAAATTCATTAAAAATCCTACAATGTGATTTTTCTGGATTTTCCCCCTCAATTTGTCTGTCATATTTGAAGTGTACCTATGATGAAAATTACAGGCCTCTCTCATCTTTTTAAGTGGGAGAACTTGCACAATTGGTGGCTGACTAAATACTTTTTTGCCCCACTGTATATGTGCAAAAATACTTTCTCTCAACTCGATGAAACCTTCACTCGTGCGCAGACATTTAGAAACAAAACATGCCAATTTGAAAAATAAGCCGTGGGAGTTTTTTGATCGAGAATTAAGATGACTTTCGAGTAGTAAGCCATGTATAAAAGCAACACATACCATTAATAAGAAGGGGCTAGAAGAGTCTTATATGGTGAGCTACCGAGTGGCCAGGACAGACAAGCCCCATACTATAGTGGAGGACTTAATTCTTCTGGCTGCCGCGGATATGGCTGGGACAATTCTGGGGGAAAAGGCAAAACAAAACTACACAGACAATGTCTTCATTAAACAACATTGTTTCATGACGAATCAGTGACATGGCAGGAGATGTTTTGAAAAAATTACTGCTTCTCAAACGAGCCAGTGAATTCGATGCGTTACAGCTGGATGAGTGAACAGATGTGGTGGGCCTGGCACAACTCCTGGGACATGTCCGTTACGTTTATGGGAGTTCAATTAAGGAAAACATACTCTTCTGCAAACCACTGGAAACCAGGATAACAGGAGAGGATATTTTTAAAGTACTGGACATCTTTGTGACATCAAATGGACTTTGGTGGTCAAGATGTGTTGGTATCTGTACTTATGGTGCAAAAGCCATGACAGGGAGACATAGTGGAATGGTAACGGCTTGCAAGCAGTTTCTCCCGACGCCACTTGGGTACACTGCAGCATCCACCGAGAGGCTCTTGGGTACACTGCAGCATCCACCGAGAGGCTCTTGGGTACACTGCAGCATCCACCGAGAGGCTCTTGGGTACACTGCAGCATCCACCGAGAGGCTCTTGGGTACACTGCAGCATCCACCGAGAGGCTCTTGGGTACACTGCAGCATCCACCGAGAGGCTCTTGGGTACACTGCAGCATCCACCGAGAGGCTCTTAGGTACACTGCAGCACCACCGAGAGGCTCTTGGGAACACTGCAGCACCACCGAGAGGCTCTTGGGAACACTGCAGCACCACCGAGAGGCTCTTGGGTACACTGCAGCATCCACCGAGAGGCTCTTGGATACACTGCAGCATCCACCGAGAGGCTCTTGGGTACACTGCAGCATCCACCGAGAGGCTCTTGGGTACACTGCAGCATCCACCGAGAGGCTCTTAGGTACACTGCAGCACCACCGAGAGGCTCTTGGGTACACTGCAGCATCCACCGAGAGGCTCTTTAGTACACTGCAGCATCCACCGAGAGGCTCTTTGGTACACTACAGCATCCATCGAGGGGCTCTTGCTGCCAAAGGAATGCCTGACAGGTTGAAAGATGTTCTGGACACTACAGTGAAAATGGTTAACTTTGTTAAAGCAAGGCCCCTGAACTCTCGTGTA
The DNA here is from genome assembly GCF_034236695.1 of Oncorhynchus nerka. Classification (NCBI taxonomy): domain Eukaryota; kingdom Metazoa; phylum Chordata; class Actinopteri; order Salmoniformes; family Salmonidae; genus Oncorhynchus; species Oncorhynchus nerka. The sequence continues at coordinate 12,462,194 of NC_088407.1, forward strand.
TTTTCTGCACTATGCCATGATATGGGAAGCGACCATGTAACACTTTTACAACATACAGAAGTGTGCTGGTTATCAAGGGGGAAAGTATTGACACATTTTTTTTTTAAACTGAGAGACAAGCTTTAAGTTCTTTACTGACAGTCATTTTCACTTGTCTGACCGCTTGCATGATGACGAGTTTCTCACACGACTGGCCTATCTGAGGGATGTTTTTATCTTGCCTGAATGATCTGAATCTAGGATTACAGAGACTCTTCGCAACTATATTCAATGTGCAGGACAAAATTTTAGATGCACTATTGTAAAGTGGCTGTTCCACTGGATGTCATAAGGTGAATGCACCAATTTGTAAGTCGCTCTGGATAAGAGCGTCTGCTAAATGACTTAAATGTAATGTAAATGTAAAATTGAGGCTATGATTAAGAAGTTGGAGCTCTTCTCTGTCTGCATTAACAAGGACAACACACAGGTCTTTCCATCATTGTATGATTTGTTGTGTGCAAATGAACTCAAGCTTATGGACAATGTCAAATGTGATACAGGGAAGCACCTGAGTGAGTTGGGTGTGCAATTACGCAGGTACTTTCCCGAAACGGATGACACAAACTGGATTTGTTATCCTTTCATGTCCTGCCTCCAGTCCACTTACCGATATCTGAACAAGAGAGCCTCATCGAAATTGCAACAAGTGGTTCTGTGAAAATTTAATTGAATCAGAAGCCACTTCCAGATTTCTGGATAGGGCTGCGCTCAGAGTATCCTGCCTTGGCAAATCGCTCTGTTAAGACACTGATGCCCTTTGCAACCACGTACCTATTTGTGAGTGGATTCTCAGCCCTCACTAGCATGAAAACTAAATACAGGCACAGGCACTGTGTCGAAAATGATTCAAGACTGAGACTCTCTCCAATACAACCCAACATTGCAGAGTTAAGCACACTCTTCTCATTAACCTGTGGTGAGGTATTCACAATTTTTGATGAACAAATAAGGTTTTATATGTAAGATGGCTAAATAAAGATCAATTATTGATTTATTATTATTATTATTTGTGCCCTGGTTCCTATACAAGCTCTTTGTCACTTCCCACGTGCCGGGTTGTGACATTCTTATGTTTAATAGTTGTATCGTATAGTGTGTGTGTTTGTCAGGCTTACAGTGATGGCAAAGAACAACATTTGAGATTGCATTTAAGACTTGCTCTATGTCAGATCGAACAGGCCCTGAGTGGAACATCCCTGCCTGGGCACGCATTGGAAGAGAATCAACCTTCTTGCCGTTAAGTTCCAAGTTATTTCTTGAGGACAGAGGGGTTCATACATGTTCACGATGGTGGAACAACCGCTGTACGTGTGTCATCATATCAAGCACTTTAAAGTAATCTCCCCACCCGAAGCTAAAGACAGGCACAAAATAGTTGACTTATGCGCATGCTTTTGAAGATACAGATTTTGTGGCATTTGAGCTATTGAATTCAGAACAACCTAAAATGGTCACTTTGGAGTCTGGACCCGTATGCCACTGAAGAGATTCTTATGACTTTCAAATCATCTCGCCCGCAGACTTCCTCTTCCAATGCGTACCCAGGCAGGGATGTTCCACTCAGGGCCTGTTCGATCTGACATAGAGCAAGTCTTATCTCAAGCCATTCTCTCATGCGAAAACCAGGAGAAAATGGCTTATGATGGTTTTGTCCTAGACATGAAGGACACAACACACCTATAATTGGTATAGAAGACATGTTTTCTGTAGTTTATCGACTTATACTCAGGCAAGACCTACCCCCGGAAATTACTTTTTCATTATACAAGGGGTCACAAGCTACCCAACAGCTCCATAAGTTCACTACAAAAACAGTTTCACATTTTTCTAACAGTTCAAACTCAAACTTATTGCAAACATTTACTTTACTTCCTATCATGTCACATAAGCACACCATACATAGCATGAGGACATCCGTACAGGATATCCTTAAAAGGGCATAAACACATGACACAGAAATAGCTCATCAATCACCTTTTGACACATTCTGTCTATTATATTCTCTCTAGTTGCCCTTAAAAAGATGCAATAGTCTCTACAAGCCAGAATGTTGAATAAAATTATATTTAAAATTATATTATATAACTACTTTTAATAAACAGATACTTCAGGTAGCAATTCCCTTGTGTAGCAGTGTAAGGCATATTTTAACTCCCCCCACCCTCGCATAGCTTGCTGGGTAATGTAGTCTTAATGTTATTAAACGCATAACACACTATGTTTGAGCTGCTTTCGAAAGCAAAAGTCTAATTGAAAACATTATTGACATTGTTTCAATTCGATGTTCATAATAACAAGCTAGGACTGATGTTTGTTTGGTTACCAAGGCAACTGCTGTAGCTATCTAGTAAACTTGTTAGCTAGGTACTTCAGTGGACGTTGAACACATTTCTACCTGCAAATGTGTTCAATTACAGCCCTGAAATAAAAGGGATATTCAACTCAGGGCTCTATCTGTTCTCTGGACAATAATATGCAACTCCGTAGGTTAGTTCCATTCTGCTAGTGCTTCGTGGAACCACATCATTCAGGGTGAATTCGGAGAATGATCCACAGGGTTGTTGAAAATGCTGTAGGAATTGAAGGGATTTGATTATCTGTCCTGGGTTACCCCGGTGTGAGGAGTTAGAAGTGGGGGAAAAGTGATTGCATTTGTTTTGGAAATGCCTCCTGGGTGTGACCCAGTGCCCGTTCAAAACCCATGGCAAAAGTTATGTAGCCTAGGCTAGATTAAGAATTTGGACTAATGAGTAGGATTCTGTGCTTTCACAAACAAAAGTGATCGATTTTGATAAAATGCTTTAATTGCCTTCCAAATGAAAACGTGAACATATATTGTATGGAAAATAGATGTACCACGATGCACCATGCTGCCTTATTGACAACATGACCGAGTAGCGCGGTCGTCCTTCATCGGTTTTTCCCATTCATGTCACAGGCCATAAACCGGTGCACTCCGACTCGGATTACGAGAACTCAGTAATAGAGCCCTACAGTGGTGGTGTCATAATACTGTAAAACGGTTCCAATAGTTTTTCTTTACCATTTATTTATTTTTTAGAAACACTTAAAATAAGGGATGTGTTTCGCGTAGGCTTACCCTGGTGTGACGTTTTAAATCTCTCTCGGCCAAGTGAACTTTTAGCAATATATTCAGCTCTATTTACTCTAAGATTCGAAAATGCTAATTAGCATTAAAGTAGACATCATTCAAGACTGAAAATCCCTGCAAGCTCTTGCACGTCATCTCTAGTGGACACCTTTACTAACAGGTATGGTGTCAATTTAAAACTTGCACAGGACAATTCACATAATTGTCAAGTTAAAGAAATGTAGTCAATTTATTCATTACTATATTTTAGATAACATTAGATAGTTAATCCAGAGATTCTTGCCTTTGCCTCGATTCTGCAGTCTCATGCAGATCATCATGGCATTTGTAGTTCTTTTTGATAGGCACATTAGCAGCTAATTAGGGTTTCATTTCGGGGTGTAAATAGAGCCGAATATATTGTCCAAAAGTCAACTTGTCCTGGAGAGATTCACACGTTTATCAAAACGTCACGCCAGGGTAAATCGACATGAAACACAGCACTTATTTTAAGTGTTTCTAAAATCCCCTATGAGAAAAATGTATGCTGGAAAAACAATTGGAACCATTTCCTTGTTTGACCGCTAGGTTTTATGGATAATATGACTCATACTGTGGTACTCTATTGCGCTGGGGCAGCGCTTACCCAACTTCGTCATTCAACTCATCAGAGGCTTTATGATTAGTTCACAAGTTTAGTCAGGTGTGCTTGTCTGGGGTTACTATACAAATGTAATAAAAACACATGCAACAACTGTAGTTTACACATTTTCTGTGGAATGGGAGTTGCGTAGCCTGGTTGTTAACATGTCATTCTTTACTCCACACAATGAAGGCAAAATCAAGTCGAGGTGGTCGTCACTAGTTACCACAGCCATAAAGTCATAGACCCCGCCCATTTCTACAATTTTATCTTTTTTAAATGTGATTTTAAACCTAACCTTGCTCCACACTGCTAACATTATGCTTAACCCTAACCTTAAATTTCAGATTTTTTTGTTTTCATATGTAACGGATGTGAAATGGCTAGCTAGTTAGCGGTGGTGCGCGCTAATAGCGTTTCAATCGGTGACATCACTTGCTCAGAGACCTTGAAGTAGTGGTTCCCCTTGCTCTGCAAGGACCGCGGCTTTTGTGGAGCGATGGGTAACGATGCTTCGTGGGTGTCACTTGTTGATGTGTGCAGAGGGTCCCTGGTTCGCGCCTGGGTCGGGGCGAGGGTACAGACTGAAGTTATACTGTTACACATACATTTTTACAATATAGCCATTTTTTTTCTTCTGGCTGTGGCAACTAGTGGAAGTATTCTACTTACGTGATCTAGTCAAAAACAATTGAAAAGTCGTAATTCTAGTGGGTGGCGAACCCAGAAACAGCGCTGCCTGCTGGATGAAGGTTTATTAAGGCAACCTACAGATCAGTAGTAAAGGGAAACAATAACTAAACTCAGCTACAACAAAAGAAACGTCCCTTTTTCAGGACCCTGTCTTTCAAAGATAATTCTTACAAATCCAAATAACTTCACAGATCTTCATTGTAAAGGGTTTAAACCACTGTTTCCCTGCTTGTTCAATGAACCATAAACAATTAATGAACATGCACCTGTGGAACGGTCGTTAAGACACTAACAGTTTACAGGCGGTAGGCAATTAAGGTCATTTATGAAAACTTAGGACACTAAAGAGGCCTTTCTACAGACTCTGAAAAACACCAAAAGAAAGATGACCAGGGTCTGTGATCATCTGCGTGAACATGCCTTAGGCATGCTGCAAGGAGGCATGAGGACTGCAGATGTGGCCAGGGAAATAAATTGCAATGTCCGTACGGTGAGACGCCTAAGACAGCGCTACAGGGAGACAGGACAGACAGCTGATCGTCCTCGCAGTGGCAGACCACTTGTAACAGCACCTGCACAGGATCGGTACATCCGAACATCACACCTGCGGGACATGTACAGGATGGCAACAACAACTGCCCGAGTTACACCAGGAATCCCTCCATCAGTGCTCAGACTGTCCGCAATAGGCTGAGAGAGGCTGGACTGAGGGCTGGTAGGCCTGTTGTAAGGCAGGTCCTCACCAGACCTCACAGGCAACAACGTCGCCTATGGGCACAAACCCACCATCGCTGGACCAGACAGGATTGGCAAAAAGTGCTCTTCACTGATGAGTAGTGGTTTTGTCTCACCAGGGGTGATGGTCAGATTCGCGTTTATCGTCAAAGGAATGAGCTTTACACCGAGGCCTGTACTCTGGAGCGGGATTGATTTGGAGGTGGAGGGTCCGTCATGGTCTGGGGCGCTGTGTCACAGCATCATCAGACTGAGCTTGTTGTCATTGCAGGCAATCTCAACGCTGTGCGTTACAGGGAAGACATCCTCCTCCCTCATGTGGTACCCTTCCTGCAGGCTCATCCTGACATGACCCTCCAGCAGGACAATACCACCAGCCATACTGCTCGTTCTATGTGTGATTTCCTGCAAGACAGGAATGTCCGTGTTCTGCCATGGCCTGTGAAGAGCCCGGATCTCAATCCCATTGAGCACGTCTGGGACCTGTTGGATCGGAGGGTGAGGGCTAGGGCCATTCCCCCCCTCAGAAATGTCCAGGAACTTGCAGGTGCCTTGGTGGAAGAGTTTAAGTTTGCTTAAAATAAACGCAGAGGACGTTTCTTTTTTTTTGCTGAGTTTACATGTCGACAAACAGTTTAGGCTGATCTGGGAGAATCCATTCTCCACCGGGAGTCAACTGTATGTCATTACTCTATACAAGATTAAATCAATATCATGAATGAGCAGCATTAGGTGAAATCTGTTGAGATTTCTCTTGTAGGTTTATTTAGGCAACCTTTTCTGGAATTGTATTTTATGTATCAATAATATCAGACATTATGAGAGAAATTACTAAAAAAAATGCCCAGGAATTCCTTTTTGTAAATTACGTGACAACATCAACAGACTTCGATCAGCAGACTTGTGACGATGTACCATTTGATCACACACCTATACATTTGGACCCCAAAGCAAGAATGATCCAGATTTGCTTTGCTTTCCTAAGTGTGTTGCCCACATCCTGCCTGTTATTCCCATCTTCTGACAGAACATCTTTGTCCTCATTTTCTTTAGTCTTTCAGTTTTTATTCCTGTTTTCTTCCATTGTGGACTTTATCCACATGCCTCAGAAGATTTGTTTTATGAGTGAAACTTTTGCCACAGATTGAGCAGCCATGTTGTTTCTCTCCTTTGTGAATCTGTATATGTTCGGCTAAGGTGCCCTTGTTTCTGAAGCTTTTATCGCAGTCCTCACAGCTAAATGGATTCACTCCTGTGTGAGTCCGTATATGAAAGTTTAGGTGACCCTTCTGATTGAAGCTTTTCCCACAGTCACCACAGCTAAATGGTTTCTCTCCTGTGTGAGTCAGTTTATGTCTGGTTAGGAGCCAGTGGCAATTGAATTTTTTACCACAGTCACCACAACTAAAAGGTTTCTCTCCTGTATGAGTCAGTATGTGCCTCCCTAGGTCTCCCTTCTGACTGAAGCTTTTCCCACAATCACCACAGCTAAATGGTTTCTCTCCGGTGTGAGTCAGTTTATGCCTGGTTAGGTCCTTCTTGATACTGAAGCTTTTCCCACAGTCATGGCAGCTGTGGGTTGTTTTAGAATGGGTGCTGTGTTTGGAATGGTATTTCCTCAATGGTGGACTGGGATCTAATGGTGGACTGGGATCTAATGGTGGACTGGGATCTAATGGTGGACTGGGATCTAATGGTGGACTGGGATCTAATGGTGAACTGGGATCTAATGGTGAACTGGGATCTAATGGTGGACTGGGATCTAATGGTGGACTGGGATCTAATGGTGAACTGGGATCTAATGGTGAACTGGGATCTAATGGTGGACTGGGATCTAATGGTGGACCGGGATGTAATGGTGGACCGGGATCCAATGGTGGACTGGGATCTAATGGTGGACTGGGATCTAATGGTGGACTGGGAACCAATGGTGGGCAACTGTCAAGTCCTACTGGGTCGCTGCTTACAGCTGAACTGTGGCTGGAGGCATTGTTTTGATTATCTGGAGGGTCACAGGGAATGTCGAGACCTTTTAAGTGGGTCACAGTAACAAAAAGTTTGGGATCCACTGGTTTAGAGTCACTCTCTCTGTTTTCCTCAGTCTTAGTTTGGGGAAGAGTCAAGGACTGAAGTGGTTCCTCCTGATCACATTCACTTTTCACACAGGAAGGCGTGAATTTGAACTCTATGATATCAGGCTCAAGACCTTGAAGCTGCTCTTCCTCCTGACTGGTCATGACTTCCTCATGTTCCTCTTTAATCTGTTTGGTCTCTGGGTCCTTCTGTCCCAGACTGGGGCTCCACTCCTGCTCACAGTGCTGCTGCTCAGGGGGAACCTCCTCTTCAGAGACAGAGAGCTGCAGGGAGTCTGGAGGGAAGGAGAGGAGGAGCAGAGGTTACCTATACAGCCTGGATACAGAGGTTACCCTGCTATACAGCCTGGATACAGAGGTCACCTATACAGCCTGGATACAGAGGTCACCTATACAGCCTGGATACAGAGGTCACCTATACAGCCTGGATACAGAGGTCACCTATACAGCCTGGATACAGAGGTCACCTATACAGCCTGGATACAGAGGTCACCTATACAGCCTGGATACAGAGGTCACCTATACAGCCTGGATACAGAGGTTACCTATACAGCCTGGATACAGAGGTTACCTATACAGCCTGGATACAAAGGTCACCTATACAGCCTGGATACAGAGGTTACCCTGCTATACAGCCTGGATACAGAGGTTACCCTGCTATACAGCCTGGATACAGAGGTTACCCTGCTATACAGCCTGGATACAGAGGTTACCCTGCTATACAGCCTGGATACAGAGGTTACCCAGCTATACAGTCTGGATACAGAGGTTACCCTGCCTGGATACAGAGGTTACCCTATACAGCCTGGATACAGAGGTGACCCAGCTATACAGCCTGGATACAGAGGTTACCCTGCTATACAGCCTGGATACAGAGGTTACAGCCTGCTATACAGCCTGGATACAGAGGTTACCCAGCTTACAGCCCTACAGAGGCTATACAGCCTGGATACAGAGGTCACCTATACAGCCTGGATACAGAGGTTAGCTATACAGCCTGGCCACCCCTATACAGCCTGGATACAGAGGTCACCTATACAGCCTGGATACAGAGGTCACCTATACAGCCTGGATACAGAGGTTACCCTGCTATACAGCCTGGATACAGAGGTTACCCAGCTATACAGCCTGGATACAGAGGTTACAGCCTACAGCCTGGATACAGAGGTTACCCTGCTATACAGCCTGGATACAGAGGTTACCCCTATACAGCCTGGATACAGAGGTTACCTATACAGCCTGGATACAGAGGTTACCCTGCTATACAGCCTGGATACAGAGGTTACAGCCTGGATACAGCTATACAGCCTGGATACAGAGGTTACCCAGCTATACAGCCTGGATACAGAGGTTACCCAGCTATACAGCCTGGATACAGAGGTTACCCTGCTATACAGCCTGGATACAGAGGTTACCCTGCTATACAGCCTGGATACAGAGGTTACCCTGCTATACAGCCTGGATACAGAGGTTACCCTGCTATACAGCCTGGATACAGAGGTTACCCTGCTATACAGCCTGGATACAGAGATCACCTATACAGCCTGGATACAGAGGCCACCTATACAGCCTGGATACAGAGGTCACCTATACAGCCTGGATACAGAGGTCACCTATACAGCCTGGATACAGAGGTCACCTATACAGCCTGGATACAGAGGTTACCTATACAGCCTGGATACAGAGGTTACCCTGCTATACAGCCTGGATACAGAGGCTATACAGCCTGGATACAGAGGTCACCTATACAGCCTGGATACAGAGGTTACAGCCCTATACAGCCTGGATACAGAGGTTACCCTGCTATACAGCCTGGATACAGAGGTTACCCAGCTATACAGCCTGGATACAGAGGTTACTATACAGCCTGGATACAGAGTTACCCTGCCTATACAGCCTGGATACAGAGGTTACTAATGGAAACTTCGAAAAAAAGGAAAACAAAAAAACCTGCTATACAGCCTGGATACAGAGGTTACCCTGCTATACAGCCTGGATACAGAGGTCACCTATACAGCTGGATACTGGTTACCCTGCTATACAGCCTGGATACAGAGTTACCTATACACTCTTTAGACATGCCATAACATTTACAGCCTGGAAAACAAAAATACAGAGGTTACACAAAAAACCCTGCTGTTTTATAACAGCCTTTTGTATTTGTAAAGTTATTTTTGGATACAGGTTTACAAAAGGATCACAACTGTTTCTAGATAAAACGTTTAACACTTCACCAAATCGTCATCCTGAGCTTCATATCAAAAGGGACGTTTAATAGATCGGAACATCTTTCAGAGCAAGTTCAGATAGAATTTTATCAACACAGCCTGGTAATAAAAATGCAAATTAAAATAGTTGAAATGACTGAAACAGAGTAGATCTACATACGAACCTATTAGTTGTATCCCAGCTCCTGGTATACAGCCTGGATACAGAGGTTACCCGAATGTAGTTTATACAGTGGACTGGATACAGAGGTTACCCTGCTATACAGCCTGGATACAGAGGTTACCCTGCTATACAGCCTGGATCCCAGACTGGGGTCCACCCTGCTAGTGACAGGGGGCCTGGAGCTGCAGGGAGTCAGCAGAGGTCACCTAGCTATAAAGCCTGGATACAGAGGTCACCTAGCTATAAAGCCTGGATACAGAGGTCACCTAGCTATAAAGCCTGGATACAGAGGTCACCTAGCTATAAAGCCTGGATACAGAGGTCACCTAGCTATAAAGCCTGGATACAGAGGTCACCTAGCTATAAAGCCTGGATACAGAGGTCACCTAGCTATAAAGCCTGGATACAGAGGTCACCTAGCTATAAAGCCTGGATACAGAGGTCACCTAGCTATAAAGCCTGGATACAGAGGTCACCTAGCTATAAAGCCTGGATACAGAGGTCACCTAGCTATAAAGCCTGGATACAGAGGTCACCTAGCTATAAAGCCTGGATACAGAGGTCACCTAGCTATAAAGCCTGGATACAGAGGTCACCTAGCTATAAAGCCTGGATACAGAGGTCACCTAGCTATAAAGCCTAGATACAGAGGTCACCTAGCTATAAAGCCTGGATACAGAGGTCACCTAGCTATAAAGCCTGGATACAGAGGTCACCTAGCTATAAAGCCTGGATACAGAGGTCACCTAGCTATAAAGCCTGGATACAGAGGTCACCTAGCTATAAAGCCTGGATACAGAGGTCACCTACAGCGCATTCGGAAAGTATTCAGATCCCTTGACCTTTTCCACATTTTGTTACGTTTCAGCCTTATTCTAAAATAGATTAAGTTTGGCACACCTGTATTTGGGGAGTTTCTCCCATTCTTCTCTGCAGATCCTCTCAAGCTCTGTCAGGTTAGCAGACGGATGGGGAGTGTCACTGCACAGCTATTTTCAGGTCTCTCCAGAGATGTTAGATCGGGTTCAAGTCCGGGCTCTGGCTGGGCCACTCAAGAACATTCAAGTCAGTCCTGCATTGTTTTGGCAGTGTGCTAAGGGTCGTTGTCCTGTTGAAAGGTGAACCTTCACTCCGGTCTGAGGTCCTAAGCGCTCTGGAGCAGGTTTTCAACAAGGGTCTCTCTGTGCTTTGCTCCGTTCATCTTTCCCTTGATCCTGACTAATCTACCAGTCCCTGCAGCTGAAAAACATCCCCACAGCATGATGCTGCCACCAGCATGTTTCACTGTAGGGATGGTGTCAGGTTTCATCCAGACGTAACACTTGGCATTCAGGCCAATGATTTCAATCTTGGTTTCATCAGACCAGAGAATCTTGTTTCTCATGGTCTGAGAGTCCTTTAGGTGCATTTTGGCAAACTCCAAGCAGGATGTTATGTACCTTTTACTGAGGTGTGGCTTCCATCTGGCCACTCTACCAAAAATTGGCCTGATTTGTGAAGTTCTGCACAGATGGTTGTCCTTCTGGAAGGTTCTCCCATCTCCACAGAGGAACTCTGGAGCTCTGTCAGAGTGACCATCGGGTTCTTGGTCACCTCCCTGAATTTACCAGAGTTAGACTTCAATCAAGTTGTAGAAACATCTCAAGTGCGATCAATGGAAACAGGATGTACCTGAGCTCAATTTCAAGTATCATAGCAAAGGGTCTGAATACTTAATGTAAATTAAGTATTTCTGTTTTTATTTTTTAAAATGTGTAACATTTATAAAAACCTGTTTTTGCTTTGCCATTATGGAGTATTGTGATGTCATTATGGAGTATTGTGATGTCATTATGGGGTATTGTGATGTCATTATGGGGTATTGTGATGTCATTATGGAGTATTGTGATGTCATTATGGAGTATTGTGATGTCATTATGGAGTATTGTGATGCCATTGTGGAGTATTGTGTGTAGATTGATGAGGATGTTTTTTCATTTAATCCATTTTAGAATAAGGCTGTAATGTAACAAAATGTGGAAAAAGTCAGGGGGTCTGAATACTTTCCGAATGCCCTATATATACCACATAATTAAATAGAACTCTTAAATTATTAAAAAAATGGATAGATCTCTATGATCTATATAGCCAAGCGGGTTCCAGCCTCCAGTGGCATAGCTAAAACATATTTTCTGGAACAAGCCATTTCTAAGAGGTCACATGTTCAATCAGTGTGACCTAAACCTCTCAGTGTGACCTAAACCACTCAGTGTGACCTAAACCACTCAGTGTGACCTAAACCACGCAGTGTGACCTAAACCACTCAGTGTGACCTAAACCACTCAGTGTGACCTAAACCACTCAGTGTGACCTAAACCACGCAGTGTGACCTAAACCACTCAGTGTGACCTAAACCACTCAGTGTGACCTAAACCACGCAGTGTGACCTAAACCACGCAGTGTGACCTAAACCACGCAGTGTGACCTAAACCACGCAGTGTGACCTAAACCACGCAGTGTGACCTAAACCACGCAGTGTGACCTAAACCACTCAGTGTGACCTAAACCACTCAGTGTGACCTAAACCACGCAGTGTGACCTAAACCACGCAGTGTGACCTAAACCACTCAGTGTGACCTAAACCACTCAGTGACCTAAACCACGCAGTGTGACCTAAACCACGCAGTGTGACCTAAACCACTCAGTGTGACCTAAACCACGCAGTGTGACCTAAACCACTCAGTGTGACCTAAACCACTCAGTGTGACCTAAACCACTCAGTGTGACCTAAACCACTCAGTGACCTAAACCACTCAGTGTGACCTAAACCACTCAGTGACCTAAACCACTCAGTGTGACCTAAACCACTCAGTGTGACCTAAACCACTCAGTGTGACCTAAACCACTCAGTGTGACCTAAACCACACAGTGTGACCTAAACCACTCAGTGTGACCTAAACCACGCAGTGTGACCTAAACCACTCAGTGTGACCTAAACCACTCAGTGACCTAAACCACTCAGTGTGACCTAAACCACTCAGTGACCTAAACCACTCAGTGTGACCTAAACCACTCAGTGTGACCTAAACCACTCAGTGTGACCTAAACCACTCAGTGTGACCTAAACCACTCAGTGTGACCTAAACCACTGACCTAAACCAGTGTGACCTAAACCACTCAGTGTGACCTAAACCACTCAGTGTGACCTAAACCACTCAGTGTGACCTAAACCACTCAGTGTGACCTAAACCACTCAGTGTGACCTAAACCACTCAGTGTGACCTAAACCACTCAGTGTGACCTAAACCACTCAGTGTGACCTAAACCACTCAGTGTGACCTAAACCACTCAGTGTGACCTAAACCACTCAGTGTGACCTAAACCACTCAGTGTGACCTAAACCACTCAGTGTGACCTAAACCACTCAGTGTGACCTAAACCACTCAGTGTGACCTAAACCACTCAGTGTGACCTAAACCACTCAGTGTGACCTAAACCACTCAGTGTGACCTAAACCACTCAGTGTGACCTAAACCACTCAGTGTGACCTAAACCACGCAGTGTGACCTAAACCACTCAGTGTGACCTAAACCACTCAGTGTGACCTAAACCACTCAGTGTGACCTAAACCACTCAGTGTGACCTAAACCACTCAGTGTGACCTAAACCACTCAGTGTGACCTAAACCACTCAGTGTGACCTAAACCACTCAGTGTGACCTAAACCACTCAGTGTGACCTAAACCACTCAGTGTGACCTAAACCACTCAGTGTGACCTAAACCACTCAGTGTGACCTAAACCACTCAGTGTGACCTAAACCACTCAGTGTGACCTAAACCACTCAGTGTGACCTAAACCACTCAGTGTGACCTAAACCACTCAGTGTGACCTAAACCACTCAGTGTGACCTAAACCACTCAGTGACCTAAACCACAAATGCTATCAACTCTATAAAAACCATTTCCCCTGCAATAGACTCAGAGAAATTCAGTTTAAAATATTAAATATTTGCTCTATTTAACCCCTCAAGTTTCTCAATCACTATTTTTGCCATTGTCAATTGTTTGTTACTGTTGTTTAGTCTTTAACTGTTGAACTGTTGTTTTACTGCCAACTGTATGTTTTGGTCTTGCACAAAAAAAATACAAGGGAAAAAACAAGTATTTATTTAACCTTTATTTAACTAGGCAAGTCAGTTAAGAACAAATTCATATTTACAATGACGGCCTCCCCCGGCCAAACCCTAACGACGTTGGGCCCATTGTGTGCCGCCCTGTGGAACTCCCAATGACGGCCTACCCCTGCCAAACCCTAACGACGTTGGGCCCATTGTGTGCCGCCCTGTGGAACTCCCAATGACGGCCTACCCCGGCCAAACCCTAACGACGTTGGGCCCATTGTGTGCCGCCCTGTGGAACTCCCAATGACGGCCCACCCCGGCCAAACCCTAACGACGTTGGGCCCATTGTGTGCCACCCTGTGGAACTCCCAATGACGGCCTACCCCGGCCAAACCCTAACGACGTTGGGCCCATTGTGTGCCGCCCTGTGGAACTCCCAATGACGGCCCACCCCGGCCAAACCCTAACGACGTTGGGCCAATTGTATGCCGCCCTATGAAACTCCCAATTACTTCGGTTGTGATACATCCTGGAATCAAACTAGGGTCTATAGTGACGCCTCTAGCGCTGAGATGCAGTGCATTAGACTGCTGCGCCACTCGGGAGCCCCAAATTGAATTCCCTCAATCTCTCGTGGACAGACGACCAAATTATGCAAGATTTTAGTTTTGGGTTAACTGGGATTAATGTCTTATAAACGTCTAGTTCCAGATGTAACTTCGCTAGGTAAAGCTCCGCCTTATCTCAGCTTACTGGTCACCATAACAACACCCACCCCTAGCACACGCTCCAGCAGGTATATCTCACTGGTCATCCCCAAAGCCAGCACCCCCTTTGGCTGCCTTTCCTTCCAGTTCTCTGCTGCCAATGACTGGAACGAATTACAAAATTGCTGAAGTTGGAGACTTATATCTCCCTCACTAACTTTAAGCATCAGCTTTCTGAGCAGCTTACCGATCGCTGCAGCTGTACACAGCCCATCTGTAAATAGCCCATCCAATCTACCTACCTCATCCCCATATTTGTTTTTATTTACTTTTTTGCACACCAGTATTTCTACTTGCACATCATAATCTGCACATCTATCACTCCGGTGTTAATTTGCTGAATTGTAATTACTTCGCTACTATGGCCTATTTATTGCCTGACTTCCTCACGCCATTTGCACACACTGTATATAGACTTTTTCTATTGTGTTATTGACTGAACGTTTGTTTATTCCATGTGTAACTCTGTGTTGTTGTTTGTGTCGCACTGCTTTGCTTTATCTTGGCCAGGCTGCAGTTGTAAATGAGAACTTGTTCAACTGCCTACCTGGTTAAATAAAGGTTCAATTTTAAAAAAATAAACTGGCTCAGCTGTCCGGATGGGATGTGTTCACACGGAAGAAAAGTGATTGCATTTGTTTTGGAATTAAGCGTGAGCGAAGTGATCGGCTCTGGCCGACAGCGAAGTCAACTCAAAACAAAAGTGACGTAGGAGCAGGCGGAGTAAAGCGTAATTCAGAGTGATGATTTAATGCCAGGGACCTGCGGTATTTCACAATGGGCCGCCGTACTATCTGTCTGGCTCTATCCACGGGTTGATGCACCTCCTAAAAATTCCCAACCCACGTGGCGACTCCTATTTGATGTTTGGAGAAATTGCTTGGGACACTCTGAGAATTAGAAAACTATGAAAGCTAACGGATTACTATCTTAAAAACATTGCTGTGCTGACGTGAACACGTTTTGAACTGTTTTATGGAAAATAGATGCTGCGCTGTTGACAATATGACCGAGCGAAGTACATTACTGTTCTATTTGAGCAGAGCGTAACTCCCTCACCGGCTTCGATCGCCTGGTCACGCAACCGGGACCGGGATTAATCGAATCCCCTCATTAATACGACACCAGTGCCTTCCATTTGGCAAGTAAAAGTTGGTTGAAAATGTACCACGCTTTGCAAGAACAGATGACATTATTGTACACTACCGACCAAAAGATTTTGAAGAATCTCAAATAAAATATATTTTGATTTGTTTAAACCTTTTTTGGGGGGTTACTACATTATTCCATATGTGTTATTGTACCCCCGCATATTGACTCGGTACGGGTACTCCTGTATATAGCCTCGTTATTGATATTTTGTGTTACTTTTTTATTATTTTTTACATTCGTTTTTTGGTAAATATTTTCTTAAATCTTCTTGAACTGCACTGTTGGTTAAGGCCTTGTATGTAAGCCTTTCATGGTAAGGTCTACACTTGTATTCGGGGCATGTGACAAATAAAGTTTGATTTGACCTATATACAGCCTGAAACTAATGACATGTGGAATAAAATAACATTTGAATTGACTTTACCGGTTGTCCATGGTTTTGTGCTTGTGCCAGGTGAAATTTCAACTTCAGTACCAGCGTTCTTATAAAATAATCATAATAATAATAAAAATCGAGTGAACAATACTTTCCTATTGATATTTTGTCTCAAATTTCAACCATCTGAAAGATCAACACCATAGACAACCGGTAAAGTAAGTTCAAATGTCATTTATTCAACACTCTGGCTTGTAAGGAACCTTTACAGGATTTTGTAGTCAATAGTTTCAGGCTGTATATGGAAATGAATAGTGTATTACAACATGATTAATCAGACTAACCCCTAGGCTACCTGCCACCATCATGGTAATCACTGTTAGCCTAAACAGTTAGCCAGCAGATCCAACCGCTTGCTTACAGCTGCACTAGGGTCCGACAGCACTCATGTGTAGATTAAGACACCACGGAGCTGGAGCGAGATATGGATAGAAACGTACAATCCATGGATGAGAAATAATGTAATTAATTTAGTGTTAAATAACACTAATAGGTGATACCAATATTTTTTGTGAACAAATGTTTAATTTTGACGTTATAATAAGTTGGTAGCAACATGGAAAATTGTGGTGGAAATCTGTTGCAGCTCAAGTCGACTACAAAATCCACAATGCAATGCTCTATGGGCTGGCTAGCTAGCAAACGTAGCTACACACAATAATACCAAAGACAATATCAGCATGTGAAGTAGCTAGTTAGCTGTAAAATCAAACTGCACCATCAAACAAACTGCACCATCAATTTAGGAGTCTACAACCTCGCCGTGTTCAACCTGCAGATTGATGTGCCTCACTGAGTGAAGTCTAAAATTCTCAACGGCAGAGATACTTTTTGACGAGATGGGAAACATTGCCCATGCTACGTCAATCGACCGCGCTGTGCATTCTGGGTGATTCTGGGACAAGGAGCGCTCTCCTTCAAGGAGTGAATGGGAGTCTATAGGGCAGTGGTGGAAAAAGTACTTGATTGTCATACTAGTGTAAAAGTATAGATACCTTAATAGAAAGTTACTCAAGTAAAAGTGAAAGTCACCCAGTAAAATACTACTTGATTAAATGTAAAAGTATTTGGTTTTAAATATAGTTAAGTATCAAAAGTAAATGTATTTGCTAAAATATACTTATAAAAGTATAAATGATTTCAAATTCCTCATATTAAGCAAATCAGACAGCACCATTTTCTTGTTTTTAAAATGTAGGTATGAATAGCCAGGGGCACACTCCAACACTCAGACGTTATTTACAAAAGATGCATTGGTGTTTAGTGAGTCCGCCAGGCCAGAGGCAGTAGGGATGACCACATGTTCTGCTGGGTGGAGCGTTAATACTTTACTTAATTCATGGGATTCCTATCTCCTTTCTATAATATCTCTAGCAACAAGGCAGACAAATAGTTCAAATGAGCTGTTAATTTACACAGTTCTATCTAAAAAAATATGATCAATGGCTCATTCAAGAGAAGACATTGTCCTGAGTTATGACACCGGCCAGTATTGAAATACGACATGTATGAGAGACGTGTATTACTATTAACTTCCAGTGTAGTGAGCGCGACTTTAGCACGGTGCTACATAGTAACGGATGGATTTCTGCCTGCTTGATAACTCAGATACACATGAAAACATTAAATAACCCAGGGAATCGATAGAACATCACCCAGAGATGTACAAAATCAATATAACATCCTAAATGGATGAACAGTTCCTTTAATATACACAGGAATGCGGTCTAACCCTAGTGCAGCTGAAAGCAAGCGGGGTCAGATCTGCTGGCTACCTAAAAAGTGTATAAAACAGTAGATATACATACTAACCTATTCTACATAGTTGTATCTCCGGTGTCCTCCGCAGCAGTCTCCGTAGCCGATCATTCTCCTCCTGGTACTCCACTACCGTTTTCTCAACTGCCCCGAAAATCTCCAGAACAGCCGCCGTTAAACGCTCATTTAAAAACACACGAAACCCATCTAGTTTATACATTTTCGATCGACAGAGAGATAGCTGGGCATTCAGTAGTGATGATACCGGAGCATGCGTTGAAATCGCTAAGTTTATTTCGAAGCACTGTGCGGACGCTTACATTTCTTATTGTGGTTTGGTAGAAGACAAAAAGGCTACACCACAGAGTCTATAAACCCAGAGGCGCAACATTGCTAGACTTCCGGAAACGCTTGCGAAGCAGACCAAGCAGGCCGGGTTAGATAAATCAATGAGAGTTGTTCATTAGTTGTTAATTATCTCGAAATCTAAAGGCACAACTTAGATTCGAGCCAATGTCTTAAGTAAGTTGAACATGTTACTACTCATGAAAGTGACAAACTGACACGTTTTCATTTTTGTCAAAAAGTACTTTATACTTTATATTTATATATATATATATATATATCGAAGGAGTGCGTTTTACAGTGAGCACATGCGCAGTTCGGCACGAGAGCCCGTTAGACCCGATGACCTGTTTCTACGCATGACTTTCGGTAGCCAAGGTCGCCATGACATCGCCTACAAGCGTGAGCGGGGATTTCTATTAGAGAACAGTTTCTGCCTATCTTCATTTACTGTCCTGTCTTTGGCTTCACTACGTACGCGCGCGACGTCTTTGTTCAATAATTTGGCTTTTCTAAATTATTTTGACCTGCAGGTGGCACTAGTGTACACTGTTGATCAAAAGCTTTGAGTAATGCACCTATTTTCGACACAATTGGTTGGAAATGCTCAATATTTCAGGAAGCGCGTGGCCTTCACAAAAAAAGTACGCTCAAGTTTCAATTCTGCATTGTCGTCTGCTTCTGTTCGTATCAGCGGGTGGTGAGTGCATAAACACTAATGGTGCGCGATTCAGCTGTTACTTCACCAGCATCCGCCCACAATTGCTAATAACCGATCCGCAACCACCGATTTATACGTGATAAAGTAATCTGAGGCCTGCACCCAACCCTAACCTAATATAGAACATGCTCTATAGGCTACAGTCAAAGTCAATAGACATACCTTTTGACAGGTGGTGCAGGATTTGTTGTTGTTGTTGCCTGATTTAGATATGTTTCTGCTTTATAATTTATTGTCTATAATTAGACACATATAGCCTCTTTTGTAATTATATGTTGCCCTAGAAGACTAAAATAAATCCCTGCTCAACAAATAATGTACTAGATCCATAGAATGAATGCTTCAATCTAAAGTGCTCTGTCATCTTTCGTGGAGCAAAGACTTTTAGGGACTGCGGAGAAATTACAATAACGCAACAATAAAAAAACAAACGGGAAAGATTTTCTATGCAAAATGTCCAAATGACATCAGTTTTACCAGTTGTAAGGAAAAAGAAAGCTGTGAAAACGACCCAACGTGTTTCTGATAAGATTTCAGTTTAGCTTCGATAGATATTTGATGTGGTTGAAATACTGTCAGCTTTTATTATTATTTTATGAGGAAGACAGCACCCTTTTGCCTCCGGGGCTTGATATGAACTTTTCCTGTCCTTTCCCAAAAGCATTATTTGGTGATTGGCTGTGTATGCTATATGACATGTGTACAGTTAAGCCCTAAAGTTTAGGTTTAAGCACTAAAATACTTGCACACAACTCAGACCAGTCCCCAAGTCCAGAACAGATGATGGAAGGTGCGCAGTACTACATAGAGCCACGACTACATGGAACTCTATTCCACAGTACTACATAGAGCCACGACTACATGGAACTCTATTCCACAGTACTACATAGAGCCACGACTACATGGAACTCTATTCCACAGTACTACATAGAGCCACGACTACATGGAACTCTATTCCACAGTACTACATAGAGCCACGACTACATGGAACTCTATTCCACAGTACTACATAGAACTCTATTCCACACGACATAGAGCCACGACTACATGGAACTCTATTCCACAGTACTACATAGAGCCACGACTACATGGAACTCTATTCCACAGTACTACATAGAGCCACGACTACATGGAACTCTATTCCACAGTACTACATAGAGCCACGACTACATGGAACTCTATTCCACATCAGGTAACTGATGCAAGCTGTATAATCAGATTTAATAAACAGGTAAAAATACACCTTATGGAACAGCGGGGACTATGAAGAGACACACACACAGGTACAGACACATGCATACACACACATTGTTGTATGGTGGTATTGAACATGTTGTGTTGTGGAGATGTGGTGGTGTAAGGATGTTATATGATGGACTGTTTTATCTTTAGCTCATTCAGTACAAACATAGTTCACTGTTTTATCTGTTGTTTTATATGTAATGTGGTTGCTTTGGTGTGTTTGGACCCCAGGAAGAGTAGCTGCTGCCTTGGCAGGAACTAATGGGGATCCATAATAAACCCCAGGAAGAGTAGCTGCTGCCTTGGCAGGAACTAATGGGGATCCATAATAAACCCCAGGAAGAGTAGCTGCTGCCTTGGCAGGAACTAATGGGGATCCATAATAAACCCCAGGAAGAGTAGCTGCTGCCTTGGCAGGAACTAATGGGGATCCATAATAAACCCCAGGAAGAGTAGCTGCTGCCTTGGCAGGAACTAATGGGGATCCATAATAAACCCCAGGAAGAGTAGCTGCTGCCTTGGCAGGAACTAATGGGGATCCATAATAAACCCCAGGAAGAGTAGCTGCTGCCTTGGCAGGAACTAATGGGGATCCATAATAAACCCCAGGAAGAGTAGCTGCTGCCTTGGCAGGAACTAATGGGGATCCATAATAAAGAAAAATACCAGATAGCCTAAAAGAATGAAGGAAAAACCTCAATGTAGCCTATATAAATTTCACATGTAATATATTTATGGATTTTTAAAAACGTATTGTTTCTCTTCATTCAACCTGCCCGTCACCCACCCTTCAACCATAATATTTAATGACCCTAAACCCACCCACCCTTCAACCATAATATTTAATGACCCTAAACCCACCGACCCTTCAACCATAATATTTAACGACACTAAACCCACCCACCCTTCAACCATAATATTTAACGACCCTAAACCCACCGACCCTTCAACCATAATATTTAATGACCCTAAACCCACCCACCCTTCAACCATAATATTTAATGACCCTAAACCCACCCACCCTTCAACCATAATATTTAATGACCCTAAACCCACCCACCCTTCAACCATAATATTTAATGACCCTAAACCCACCCACCCTTCAACCATAATATTTAATGACCCTAAACCCACCCACCCTTCAACCATAATATTTAATGACCCTAAACCCACCCACCCTTCAACCATAATATTTAATGACCCTAAACCCACCCTTCAACCATAATATTTAATGACCCTAAACCCACCCACCCTTCAACCATAATATTTAACGACCTTAAACCCACCCACCCTTCAACCATAATATTTAATGACCCTAAACCCACCCACCCTTCAACCATAATATTTAATGACCCTAAACCCATCCACCCTGCGTATATAACCCCAGGGGCTGCGGGTTATGAGTTAACCCACTCAGCACTGATAAACACAATGCCCCCCAGGTGGGTAGAGTCTTACTACAGACCAGTAATAAAGGAAATGGATAAGTGGGGGAAGCATTTATAATAAATAATATGGTGATTATTTCTTGTATGAACTGAATTAAAAGACACAGCATTGTAACGCAGGCGACTCCTAACGTCTGGAACATATTCGGACTGATGAGACGGCGTGCGCTCAACCAGACAAGGCAAGTGGGACAGTCGATTACAGAGAAACGTAAGCCTGTTTGTATGTCCTGTCAACAAATGCACCCCTTCTGAAAAAACCTACACTCGATCCCTCCGATGTCAACAACTACAGACCAGTATCCCTTCTTTCTTTTCTCTCCAAAACTCTTGAACGTGCCGTCCTTGGCCAGCTCTCCCGCTATCTCTCTCAGAATGACCTTCTTGATCCAAATCAGTCAGGTTTCAAGACTAGTCATTCAACTGAGACTGCTCTTCTCTGTATCACGGAGGCGCTCCGCACTGCTAAAGCTAACTCTCTCTCCTCTGCTCTCATCCTTCTAGACCTATCGGCTGCCTTCGATACTGTGAACCATCAGATCCTCCTCTCCACCCTCTCCGAGTTGGGCATCTCCGGCGCGGCCCACGCTTGATTGCGTCCTACCTGACAGGTCGCTCCTACCAGGTGGCGTGGCGAGAATCCGTCTCCACACCACGTGCTCTCACCACTGGTGTCCCCCAGGGCTCTGTTCTAGGCCCTCTCCTATTCTCGCTATACACCAAGTCACTTGGCTCTGTCATAACCTCACATGGTCTCTCCTATCATTGCTATGCAGACGACACACAATTAATCTTCTCCTTTCCCACTTCTGATGACCAGGTGGCGAATCGCATCTGCATGTCTGGCAGACATATCCGTGTGGATGACGGATCACCACCTCAAGCTGAACCTCGGCAAGACGGAGCTGCTCTTCCTCCCGGGAAGGACTGCCCGTTCCATGATCTCGCCATCACGGTTGACAACTCCATTGTGTCCTCCTCCCAGAGCGCTAAGAACCTTGGCGTGATCCTGGACAACACCCTGTCGTTCTCAACTAACATCAAGGCGGTGGCCCGTTCCTGTAGGTTCATGCTCTACAACATCCGCAGAGTACGACCCTGCCTCACACAGGAAGCGGCGCAGGTCCTAATCCAGGCACTTGTCATCTCCCGTCTGGATTACTGCAACTCGCTGTTGGCTGGGCTCCCTGCCTGTGCCATTAAACCCCTACAACTCATCCAGAACGCCGCAGCCCGTCTGGTGTTCAACCTTCCCAAGTTCTCTCACGTCACCCCGCTCCTCCGCTCCCTCCACTGGCTTCCAGTTGAAGCTCGCATCCGCTACAAGACCATGGTGCTTGCCTACGGAGCTGTGAGGGGAACGGCACCTCAGTACCTCCAGGCTCTGATCAGGCCCTACACCCAAACAAGGGCACTGCGTTCATCCACCTCTGGCCTGCTCGCCTCCCTACCACTGAGGAAGTACAGTTCCCGCTCAGCCCAGTCAAAACTGTTCGCTGCTCTGGCCCCCCAATGGTGGAACAAACTCCCTCACGACGCCAGGACAGCGGAGTCAATCACCACCTTCCGGAGACACCTGAAACCCCACCTCTTTAAGGAATACCTAGGATAGGATAAAGTAATCCCTCTCACCCCCTCCCCTGAAAAGATTTAGATGCACTACTGTTCCACTGGAGGTCATAAGGTGAATGCACCAATTTGTAAGTCGCTCTGGATAAGAGCGTCTGCTAAATGACTTAAATGTAAATGTAAATGATCAGATATTAGAGAAACAAGAGTACTCTTTCCCCCCTTAATTTTCCTAAAGTGTCACCCGTTAAAGCGTCCTGGGGTACGGCATGTTTTCAATTATTAACTGGGTGGCTCAAGCCCTGAATGCTGATTGGCTGACCACTGTGGTATATCAGACCATAGACCATGGGTATGACAAAACATATATTTTGACTGCTCTAATTACGTTGGTAACCATTTTATAACAGCGATAATGCACCTCAGGGGTTTGTGTATAAGAACAGTCCTTAGTCGTGATATATTGGCCATATACCATACCACCCCAGGCCTTATTGCTTAACTATAAGGTTAATGAAGTGGAGTTGTAAAAACACTATAATAAACTTGAAGTGGCACTCCAGTCTCCTTTTCACCTCATTTAACACCTGATTTACTTACAAAGGGCACATCTCAATATGCTGTCCAGGTAAGTCATGACATCACAAGTGGGGGGGAGGGGCTTTCCTCTTTTGTTCCTCAGGCAAGTGGGGAGGCCGATGACATCATGACTTCCCATCAAACCAAATCCTTGAATGCCCTACTACTTACAGTTTGCAGTTGTATCTAAAAAATACACTATTTTGCTCAAAACCTTTTTTTTTTTTTTTTGTGTGTGTTCTTAATAAGAACCCGGGGATTATCGTGTCATAAGTCCCGACCAATGGCTGTTCGCATCGGGCCGGGGACAGCCCTTAGGAAGGAATTATCACATAAAATTATCACACTATTTATACCCGGGTTTGAGGGCCTTATTGCTTTAACAAAACGGTTGCGAACATAATTGTGATTTTTTTTTTTTTTTTTTTTTTTTTTTTACATGTTTTCATATTTGATTTTATTTTAATAAGTAAATTAGTTTTATTTAATCATTCCACCAATTGATATAGTCTGGGCAAAAGCCAGTGGGCACACTCCTACTACACTGTAAAGCTATTCCCTGTGAATTTACAGCATTATACTGGCACCACAGTTGCGAGCTTAGTAGTATAATTTTGCTTTACAGCAGATAGTACTGTAAACTACATTACAGCATATTTCCCTTACTGTAAAACATAGTAAAGCATTCCTGCTGTAATATGTAACACGGGTTCAAACCCTGGATGGGACAAATTACATTTAAAAACATTTTACTAAACCAGTTTGTGATCAATTAGTATTTGGTAGCATTGCCTTTAAATTGTTTACCTTGGGTCAAATGTTTCGGGTAGCATTCCATAAAAAGTTGGGTGAATTTTGGCTCATTTCATTTCTCCTGACAAAGCTGTAACTGAGTCAGGTTTGTAAGCCTACTTGCTCGCACACACTTTCTCTGTTCTACCAGCAATTTTTCTATAGGATTGAAGTCAGGGCTTTGTGATGGCCACTCCAATACCTTGACTTTGTTGTCCTTAGGCCATTTTGCCACAACTTTGGAAGTAATGCTTGGGGTCATTGTCCATTTGGAAGACCCATTTGCAACCAAGCTTTAACTTCCTTTTCCACCATAATTTGCGAATAAATTCATAAAAAATCCTACAGTGTGATTTTCTGGATTTGTTTTTCTCATTTTGTCTGTCATAGTTGAAGTGTACTGTTGGATCCTGTATTTTACATTATAGCCATTACCATATATATGATTGAATATTATCTGCTGTTGGCTTGTGTGGATGTATGTATGTGTTATGCAACATAGCTGACTTGAAACATTGTTAAAAGTATCAGGGCCATGGGACTTTCTCATGATGGAAAAATACAGAGTAGCATGAAGACAGGAACTGTTCAAATGAGTTGGGAGGGGGGCACATTCAGAGCTGGGTGTTGCAGAACAAGCGGTCTTTTGTTAGATAACAGGAGCCAGGTGCGAGATAACGGTATGGAGCATGAGAGCCTGGATGTTCTTCACAAGCAACATTTACATCTATCAACAGAAGCGCCAAGAGGCGGGGACCCGCCTGAGCGCCTGCAATAGGCTGAGCAAGTTTAAACCACGCCCAGTCTCTACTGTGATAGGCCAACAGACGGGTTGGAACTGTCTATCACAGTATAAAGAATACTGTTTTACATACGTCTTGTCAGTTCCCTGTTCTGCCCTGCGTGGTATTACAGTGAGCCCGTATATACGAAAGTTGCATTTGCCATTTATTACTTAGCTAATAAAAAATACATAGTATAAAATCGGTGACTCATTGTTATATTTATCCTGATACCAGATTCGAATTTACGCAACTCTAACAGTACCTATGATGAAAATTACAGGCCTCTCTCATCTTTTTAAGTGGGAGAACTTGCACAATTGGTGGCTGACTAAATACTTTTTTGCCCCACTGTAATTACTGTGACATTGGATTGAGCAGGATCAGGAGAACCAGTTAGAGTTGGTCCACAGGTGTATCTCAATACTCTCTTAGTCTCCTCTCTGTGTCTAGGTGCACGGTGTTTCCTCCGACACATTGGCGCATCCAACCCGGAAGCCAGCCGCTTCCGGGTTGGATGCGCACTGTGTTAAGAAGCAGTGCGGCTAGGTTGGGTTGTGTATCGGAGGGCGCATGACTTTCAACCTTCGTCTCTCCCGAGCCCGTACGGGAGTTGCAGCGATGAGACAAGATAGTAGCTACTACAACAATTGGACACCACGAAATTGGGGAGAAAAAGGGGTAAAAATTCAAAAAAAACAACAACAACACATGGAATAAACAAAACATACAGTCAATAATACAGTAGAACAAAATAAAACAAAAAGTCTATATACAGTGAGTGCAAATGAGGTAAGTTAAGGAAATAAATAGGCCATGGTGGCGAAGTAATTACAATACAGGAATTAAACACTGGAATGGTAGATCGGCAGAAGATGAATGTGCAGGTAGAGATACTGGGTTGCAAAGGTGTAAATTACATTTAAACACATGCAGACAGCATGTCATTTCTGTTACAGTATTTGAACATGCCATATCATTTGTTTAAAATTGCTGAAATGTGTTGATGCCAAACGTGAGAAATGCATAACATTTGTATCTGTTGTCCACATATGTTGACTTTCGGGCAAAGGTGTTTCCCTAGGTTCGGTGGAACAGAATTTATCAGCTCTCTGTGCGCCGAAGTCTTATTTTCTGTGGATCTGGAGGACAAAATCAGTACTGCACCAGCGGACGTGAAAGGGGACCGGCTTTAAAAACAAATCCAAGATGGCTACTTGTGAGTGTTCAGCACAAATGTGCTTGTTTATTTTCCCCTCTCCTTGTTGGTAAGGGTTTCTGCTGCTTTACAAATGTGAAATTGTTCAAAGCACACACTAAGCCTGAGTGCTCCCAGCTCTGAGTATATGTTTTTCCTAGATACAGAGTTCGGATCAGTTTAGTTTCTACTAGCCTAGTAAAGATTGTTGGGAGGTGGGGGAACGACACCAATCACAGCACCAACACGGCCCTGCTACTCTACATAATCCCCAGCCTGCCCGGCGGCTCGGTAAAAGGCAATTGTTAAAGCTTTTAGATACTACCTCAGAGAGTGCTGTGTGTTTGAAGCATATGAGTCTTATCGGGGTGCTTCCAGAGAATAACTGTCAATGAGACTGCTAACCAAGGTGCTTTATCTTTATGTTATGGCACTTTTTGTCTGCTTCTGTTGAGAAGAATATACATGTGAAATGACCGTTCCCCTAATCATTATCTGTTGTTGTTAGCATTGACAGGATACACTTTAAAGTGTTAAGGTAAGTGGTAAAATAGTTAAAACGCCTTCTAGCTGGGCTTAGAAATCATTGTAAAATTTCACATTTTCATCCATTTTGCTTGCTGTAGAAAGTCTACATCACTTTGCTTGGCCTATTTCTTGCTTGTAGATGTCTGCCCACTGTTTATCTGTCTCTTTGTAGCTTTTTAAATGTAGATTGTCTAACCAAGATTCCGAACCTCTTCCAACACTGATCAAAACTCAAAGTGCATTCGCTGTCAACAGGATGTTAACAGGTTTTGAAGCTGAAGATCTATTGTAATTTTAATTATTTCATTTATTTCACAGAAAAATGTTGTGAGACTAACTCCTGTAACAATCCCCCCCCCCCCTGCTGTGCCAGCTCCGACTGCCCCTCCCCCTCCCCTCCCCTCACTGTGCCAGCTCCGACTGCCCCTCCCCTCGCTGTGCCAGCTCCGACTGCCCCCCAGACCCGGTCAACCTCCCAGACAACAGCTGGACCAGTGCAGCATCCTGCTGGCGCTCCGGTAAATGTCTCATCTCACCTATGTCTTGGCTATTTAATTTAGCTTTTGGTTGTGTGGTGATGGAAAATCAATGTATTGATTCTCTGCTCTGCAGCAGGTGCTTCTTCTCCCTGGGGGATGGAAGCAGACCCTCCCAAAGGAGCAGCAAGTGTAGGTCAGTCAGGCCGTCTTCACAAGGAACAAGCAGCTCAAATGTGTCCTTAAAAGCCAGCTTGAGCTGTGGTCCTCCCCTCCCCTGCCTCCTAACATCAGCCATCAGTCTCCAGCTTCTCCCTCCGCCTACTTCCTCTGGCCGTTCTGCCTCTGGATGCCCTACCGCCTGCACCCAGCCACAGTGCAAGCGCCACAAACTCACAGGCTGTGGAGTGTACAAGACGGCTCGGAGGGGCCTTGACGTGGACGGCTGGTATTATATGAGGACAGAGTACCTGGAGTGCTGCCTCTGAAGCTACTAGCAGGATGGTCGCTGGAGGTCTTGAACCAGCTGGACGCAAGTCATCGCTTCAAGTTCCCAGCGATCTTGACTTACAGGTTAGTAATTCACACCTCTGAAAATCAAAGCTCTTGTTCACTTTGAGGAAAAACTTGATCATAGTGAGAAAGAGGCGGTTAGGAGGTTCTTGTCACCGCTGAGGTTTTGATGTTTCAAAGCACCATTGAATTGTTAATTAGCTCTTTGATCTGAATGTCTGACCTTTGACCTCTTATCAGGAACTGTCCAAACAAAGCAGTGTTTCAGAGTCAACTTTTCCCCAAGCCCCTCCTTCCGTTATCAAAGTGTTTGTAGATCCTCCCCCACACACACACTCCTCACCCTCTTCTCCTCTTTTTCCCCCCAATTGTCTCTGTGTTAGGCTGTCCTGTGACCTGAAGGTGGTCAGGCTGATGAGGGAGAGGACACTGTTCCCCAGTGACCCAGGCTGTACAACCAGCTGAGGGAGCAGCACAGCCTGACCTGGATGAGTCGGACCCTGGACTACCTGTCTGTCTGTGACCACTTTGTAGTCCCAGGTGCTGCACCACTGAGGGTAACACCTCCTCCTCACTTTTTGGATGTGCCCTCAGCCCAGTGGCTGCTGACTGTCCACGGCTACGACGTTCTGTTCCAGCTAGAGGACTTCAAGGCCCGAGTCACCTCCATCTTTGGGTCCACCCTGAAGATGGATTCAAACCAAAAAGGTGATTTTATTTTATTTTATATGTTCTTTTTACCAGAAATAAGACTAGTTAGAGACAATCAAATGAATGATAACTTATTATGACTTATTTTATAAAGACTTGTAGTCTTGAAAATTAGAGGTCGACTGATTTATGATTTTTCAACGCCGATACCGATTATTGGAGGACCAAAAAAAGCCGATGCCGATTTAAAAAATAAATAAATGTATTTGTAATAATGACAATTACAACAATACTGAATGAACACTTTTATTTTATCTTAAAATCAATTTATCCTCAAATAAATAATGAAGCATGTTCAATTTGGTTTAAATAATGCAAAAACAAAGTGTGGAGAAGAAAGTAAAAGTGCAATATGTGCCATGTAAGAAAGCTAACGATTAAGTTCCTTGCTCAGAACATGAGAACATATGAAAGCTGGTGGTTCCTTTTAACATGAGTCTTCAATATTCCCAGGTAAGAAGTTTTAGGTTGTAGTTATTATAGGACTATTTCTCTCTATACCATTTGTATTTCATACAGTGGGGAGAACAAGTATTTGATACACTGCCGATTTTGCAGGTTTTCCTACTTACAAAGCATGTAGAGGTCTGTAATTTTTATCATAGGTACACTTCAACTGTGAGAGACGGAATCTAAAACAAAAATCCAGATTGTATGATTTTTAAGTAATTAAAACCTTTCAGAGAGAGACAAGGCAGCAGTCTCCTACCCTGAGAGGTTCGTACTGCACATTGTTCTCAACTCACTACAACACATAAAGACATGAGTGTATTTCTCATTAACGTGATGTTTCCTTTTTTGTTAACTTCATCTGCCTTCAGCTCCCTGCTTGGCCAAGGCTCTGGACCTGCTCAGTGGCCCAACACCAGCAGGACAGTAGAGGCCATTTTCGTTGAGCTGTGCCACAAATACCCTGCAGGCAAGACTGTGCTTGGGAACCGGGTCAACAGGTGGGCTGCTATCCTGGGGGATTACAAGAGAATCAGGACCATGGTGCTGGGCAGCCCAAACCTGATTACCCACACAAGGCTGCAACTGTTCCAGGTCAACAAGTTGACCATGACACAGTGGTAAGTTTTATATATTTTATGTGTAGTTCACTGGTTGACACAGTGTTAATGATAACAATTAACATATTTCACATTTTTCACACAGGTACAACAAACCAATGGCCCCCATTGGAGAGCGTGACTCTGCACCAGACCCAGGACAGCATGACTGCAGAGAGGGAGGAGTCAGGCCTTCTCCACGCTGAACATCACCGCTGCCAGCCTCATCAACCAGCAGCACCTACCATCTGCCAGAGGACAGAACGGGGCAGGCTACACAGTGTGGTAGTGCAGCCACTAGTCAGTCACTTCCACCTCTACCGACACCTAGTCTGCCTACCACCTCCTTCCCTATTTCTCCAGTCTCCCAAGACCTGCCCTCGACCTGCACTCCTCTGCCCCCTCCTGCTGGTGGCCCCAAGGTATCCAGGACCACTGAATGGAGGAGGAGGCTGGAGTCTGGGAATAAAGTCAGGGCTCACAAGCCGTACGAAGGACACAACTGCTCTAAATGTGGCGAGCCTAAAACTTGTGAATTTGGACACCGTATGTATGGAACTGTGAGATTCTGTGCCGCTACCTCTGGCAGCCAATCGGTGGAGGAGTGGCTGGCACTGATGAGGTCCCAGCATGGTGTTAGCCAGGGCCAGTAAACATCGACTGACTGACTGACTGACTGACCTGACCTGACCTGACCTGACCTGACCGCACACCATTTGTTGAAGTTTGGGACATCCTCAGGGAGCCTGTTTCCCAATATCTATTACTCACGATGGATAGAGCTTTCTAGAGGGCAGGTTTTGGGACTGTGATCAATGTAGTCTATACTCTTCCCTTGTAGGAGTCACCTCCCCAGCTATACATTTTATGACCCCAATGAGTTTCCCTCCTTTCCCCTGTTGAATGTCCATGGTCCTCTTTGTTTAGCTGTCCATCTTCTGGGCCTGACCCTGCTCTCTGATCCTAGACAATTTCCTCTTATCTGATTGGGTCAAACTTTCTAAATTAGTATACACACAGTTTCATGGCCTAAACTCCATTAATCCTCACAGTAATCATTCACTAAACAGGATACAAACAAACTAGTTTAACTTGAAACATTTGACATTTTAATAGAATCCATCAGTGTGATTTTCAGTTACACAACATAAAATAACATTGTCTATTTCCTTTGTAGAGGAATCGTATGTGTTACCTCTAAATGTGTGACATTTTCCTCATCGATTCTTCCCTGTCTCTTTATCTTCAGAGGGAGATGGAATGCAGGGCTACCAGCATGTCCGCAGGCTTGCCAGGGCCTTGGTGGGGGTGAGGAACCGTCAGTTGTTGTCGGACCGCAGGGTAGACGGTCTGGTGGAGCTGTGGCTGGTGCTGCCAGACTACAACAAGCAGAGCTTGATCTACCCTGCCCAACACCAGGAGAGGATAGTTTGGGGGCGGTTCAAGGCACTGAAGGGGAAGGACTCTTTCCAACAGTATGTTGTTAATATTAATGTCCTCCACCTGACTATTATATTGTCGCTATATTAAATGCATATGAAGGTCAGGCGATGGCTATCATTATTTTTCTATGTTCTCCAATTATTTATCTCCTCCGTTTCAGTTGTCTTCTCGGACTGAACTCGGGCCCTGCTAATTGGCCAGCCATCTTCTGTTTGGTGGAGGCCATTTGCAGTCATCTCTGTCAGATCCATCCCAGCACCACAGTCTGCCGGGGTCAAGAAGAGCAGGTCATTCTGGCAGACTACGTGGCCATCAGGGAGGCAGTGCTGAACAGCCCGAGGTTGATGGCTCAGACCAACCTTCAGCTCTTTGAGCTGAATTAAAGGACCATCAGTCGGTGGTAAGACGTTAACTTATGGAAGACTTGTTACATAAAAGCCATGTGACTAATGACAATCTGAGTGACAGCTTGTGTTTGATTTCTCTCCCTGTTTCAGGTACTCCTGGCGTCAGAGGGAGAGGATGGTGCTGCAGCAGGGATTGGGGCTCGCTCCTGCCCCCCAGGGTCAACGCCCAGCCCCTCCCTGCAGCCAAGCCCCTTCACTACCAGCGGGAGGGGATACAGGCACCTTTCCCTACACCGACACCCCCGGTCCCACGCCAGGCCACCCAGCAAGGACGGCCCGCCCATTCTGCCAGCTCACCTGGATCAACAACCCCCCAGCACTTCCCGGCCCTATAGTGATGGCAAAACAATTTATTTTCAGGGTTGAACTGATGGCACCTGCTCAACATCCTGGCTCATGGCAGACATTGAACAACTCCTTCAGATTGCTATCAAAGACTATGTATTTCGGATCTTGCACACACACTCTTCGATAGTATATCTTGGCTCGAACTGTGACGATTGTGATTCTGAGCTCTCAGGTTCTCACAGCGAGTTCTGGTCTTCACTGATCTCACTCTCCGTCAGCTCCATCTGTGGCGTGTAGGGGCAGGACTCTGTTGTATACTGATGGTATTCGTCGTAATCTAGCTGGGCCCCGAGCTCTTTAGTGATGGTCCCAGTGGACCTCTTCACCACAGCACAGGAACACTCTGGCACCCAGGGGTCAGTTTGGCATGCTGTACTAACCGTTCTTTCCTGTTGGTAGAAAACAATTAAGGCATCTATTAGGCTATAGGTATATTCAAGAATCACTGTGTATTGTCCATTTTATGTCCAAAATGGCCTCCGGGATGACAGATTGTGTCTTGAAATGAACAATAGCCTTATAAATAACATGGATTTGCTTGTGCCTCCTCCTGCAGTCTCCTCCAGGATGAAAACCTTTTTCAGGGATGTAGATGTCACCCTGAAAACAAACAAATGTTTTGTTAAGACAACTGAACCCAAATATAGAAGTTGGCGTTAACAAGCTACCTTTCTTGTATGCTTTGTCAACACACACAGCCATTTTTTCCCCCCAGCAAACATTAGCTATGTCAACTTCAGTCCAGCTGAATAAAGAGGGGCTAACAAAACATTCAAAGAACAAATGTCAACTAAATGTATTACAGTAACATTACTTGACTATCTGAGGTGGAAGCTAGCTACAGAGTAACTACCTAATAACAGGGCTAACTACCTAATAACAGGGCTACACAGAGAAACTGTGTTGCAATTTTAGGTGCAGTCGAGTTACTTGCTAACGCTAGTTGCTGGGGGGTTACACAAAAATTTCAGACGCAATTAACGTAAACTCACGCCATTCCGTACAAATGTGCGCAACCGCAACATTCAAACGAGGCTACAAAGAAAACTAATGGGACTGTAGCCACTGTGTTGACTTCAAAATCGGGGGTGTGAACTAGGTTTCTATTCAAGCGTTGATCAACATGGTAATGGCTCTATAGCATTGGAGAAAAGTTGAAAAAAAACGGACGCTCCGTTACATCGTGGCGTGTCATGTCATAACGTACAGCACGCATAAAGCTACTATTTCTGTCTTACAATCACTCTTCACCAGGTTCAGCACTTCTATCATCCTTTAAAAACAAGAAATGGACAGTAAGGGGGGGATACCTAGTCATTTGTTTCGTCATCATTGCATGCGATCAGCATTCTCACAGCCGCTGTTTACTTCTAAGATCACTTTAGCACCGCCCTAAAAACCCGATTCAAATTCGACACAAACCTTCAAATAAGTATGTAATGACACATTATATAAACTCTTTATAATGATTTATTTACATTTTAAAGGTTATAAGTTGGACAAAAAGCAATTTTCCCACACATCATCTCTCCTTCTCACTATCACGCATTAGTTTCGCTTCCCCACCCGCCATTTTTAAAAAGACCTGACGAGGCTCATTGCCTGCTTGAATTATGCATTAACCGGCAGTGTTTAGGTCATGTAATTGATTCTGTTGGAAAGGGGAGAAATTGTGCTTTACAATGGTATTGACATTACAGTTGATCTGGAAGTATTACGTTTTTGGGGCGATAAAATAAGGGCAATTGTACGGACCAAGGCGATGTACGAGTTTACGTTATCTTGTTACCTTCAACTAGAGTTGCAACAAAGTTGTCCAGTGTCTAACGCTAACCTAGTCAACAACAGTCATGACTCATGACCGGTTTAACATTACCTCAGGCTCCACTGACTCCTCCGTTCACTCGGAGGAACGGAGGAGTCAGTCAGTAACCCCTAATACACCATAACCTTATAGAAATGTAAAATGGAGGGCCTATGATTCCTTTCCATTCGGAAACTCCTGGTTTCCGCATCGGAAGTGCCCTTCCTCCGGAAGTGCTGGCTGCAGATCCTGCTAGCGCCAGCTGACACGTCTTAAGGCCTTGGGAGACACTTCTTCAAAATTTGTGGGTCCTTGGGCAGCCGATGGTCGTTTACCGAGGGATTTTTTGTTGTTGAGCCAAATCCCACAGCCGGGTGCTATACAGTTAATGTTTGAATTACTACGTTTTGTTGCCTTCTTCGTTGTCCTAACTTCACTCTCTTCGAAATTGAACTGTATTTTAAGGCAATTAAATACTCAACTAACAAAAAAAGCTGTATGTGTATGTCCCTTATTAAGGTCCTTGTGTAATGTGATATTGTACCCCCTAGCCCAATTGTCCTTCGTAAATGATTCATATATACTCATGTTCCCACATGTACTTCCTGTATTGATTTGTTGTTAAATAAAACATAAAATAAAAACCTCTCTCTTCGATTCACTCTCCACGCGAAAACAAAATACCAGACAACTTGCTGATTCCTGTCAGTCGTTACTATGGCAATTTAAAATGGCGCTGACCATAGCTCAAATAAACCAGGTCGACGATCAAGACACTAAATATAGATTTTTTTTGTATGTTAAATGCACATGTTTAGTATTAGTGGATTGAATACATCTCTTTGCTTAGATGTACTTCCTAAAGTGTTTCCATTCCGCATTAAAGTTTCATTGAGCTTGAGACATGTCACTTTTTACATCTTGCCTTGAAATGCTGCCTTTTATCCTTGTCGATTAGGACACAGTATCTGACTTGATTTGCGTTTAGTTCAGCCGTCCTGTTGCACTTACCCAACATGACCACTAGAGGGGAGCGAACATCCACAGGAGTTTCGCAGTGCTTTCTCCACCACACAGTGAACACAGTAAACACAACGATAAGGAACGCTTCACGAATTTGCGTGTCATCCTTGAGCTTTAGCAGGTGACTACATTTTTAACAGTTACCTTGTGATTGTAAACTGGATACAAATGTAATTCATTTTAAAAATCATTCGTCTGTATACACAGCCCTAGCTTGAACCCCATGGCTGCTTGTTGCTTCATTGTTTAAATGTTTTTTCATTATGGCGTCCCACAGGGACCACTGTAAATTAGTGACGGGTGCCTTGTGACTGAAAACTGGACAGAAATGTAATCAACATTTTTTTTTTTTAAATAAGTCACATTTTCACAGGAGGGTAACATCAGCTCACACCAGATGTGGGAAAAGAACCCAGTGAAAGAAATGACAGGATAATGTGTGACCCACACAGTCACAGCACAATCGCCCCACTGTCTGTATGTCCCCTGTATACCGACTGTGCAAGTTAAGGTGATAGAAGATGGACTAAATTACAAGACACACAAGTTAAATGTGAAACTATCCCTTTGTAGTAGACAAAACTAACAATGTCATTGTATTCTAATCAACTCATTACTCTTTTAAACATTTTTTACAGTTCATATTTCGATTTCATACATTGTCAATATTCACTGCCCTCACACAAATTCTTATAGGTATTTTAGTTTTTTCATTTCCCTTTCCTGTTTTGAATGCATACTAAAGTAAAATAAACCTTTACTGTGCCTCTTGTACGCTTATCTTTTGCACTTAAAACAGTTCAGATCACCGTTAACATTTTGAAGTTAGACGGGACCATATAAATTACAGGAGTGTCTGTATAACTGTCACTTTGTAGTAGACAATTATAAGCATTGCTTATATTCACACCCCACATTTGAGTGAAATACAGATTAGTTACAAATGTCAAACTTAAAACACATGTCCAAATGTAACCAACTTCACATAGTCCCCCACAAGAAAGACACACGAACACCCACACTTCAGGTTGACTTTTATCTGCAGTAAAAGATATCAAACAGTGATGACAGGCATTGGCAGGACGGTCACAGCCACACGTTCACTGGTTAGGTAGGACACAAGATATCTTTTTTTGAGATGGTAAGCAAGGCTGGCAAACGCGTGGCAGGCTGGAATATGCTCCAACACTTTTGATTCAGTTTAAAAATAAATATTGACACAAAAGCTGTTGTTTAGACTGATTTGATCGTGCACAATTAATCTGTGCTTCAGTCTGATCAACTGTAGCCTACTGATAACAAACAAAACTGCAAAAAGCCAAGAGAAGCCTATGGGCTCCAGCCAGGGGGGAGTAAAATGTGCAATAAAATTTCAATTCTGCACAAATTTATGGGGAAAACTTGAAATGTGAACTTTCTCGTTCTTAACTCCTGTGGCTGGAAACCGCTCTCGGGCCTGGGCAGCAGGCGTATGATTTTCTGTTTCTCGTGGGCCCGCGAAAGGTTCAACAAATTGTGTGATGGGTAGGAATGGGCGGATTTCTCCATCCCCTTTTCCGGCCGTTGTATTGGGCAGTTCAATAGTGAGAAATGTCTCAGCCCCGGTTGTTGTTGCCATCCTGTACCTGTCCCGCAGGTGTGACATTCGGATGTACCGATCTTGTGCAGGTGTTGTTACACATGGTCTGCCACTGCAAGGACGATCAGCTGTCCGCCCTGTCTCCCTGTGGCGCTGTCTTAGGCATCTCACAGTACGGACATTGCAATTTATTGCCCTGGTCACATCTGCAGTCCTCATGCCTCCTTGCAGCATGTCTAAGGCACGTTCACGCAGATGAACAGGGATCCTGGGCATATTTATTTTGCTGTTTTTCAGTCAGTAGAAAGGCCTCTTTTAGTGTCCTAAGTTTTTATAACTGGGACCTTAATTGCCTACCGTCTGTAAGCTTTTAGTGTCTTAACGACCGTTCCACAGGTGCATGTTCATTAGTTGTTTAAGTATGGGAAACAGTGTTTAAACCCTTTTACAATGAAGATCTGTGAAGTTATTTGTATTTTTACAAATTATCTTTGAAAGACAGGGTCCTGAAAAAGGGACGTTTCTTTATTTAGCTGTTTACTGTATAAGAGGTCATACAATACGTTTTGTAGTGATTCCTATGTTGTTGATGTAAAAAATATTTGTTGGTCTGCGGTGTGTAATGAGGAGCAACCAGATGCTGCTGGTCTGGGGTGTGTAATGAGGAGCAACCAGATGCTGCACTTGACACATTTATGAAATTGCTTATTCCAGTTACTAATAAGAATGCATCTATTAAGAAAATGACTGTAATTTTTTTTGAAATCCCCTTCGATTGATGAGGAATTGAAAATTGAGAGGGATGAGGCAAAGGGAATGGCAAATAAGTCTGGCTTCACAACCGATTGGCAAACGTATTGCATATTGAGAAATCATGTGACCAAACTGAATAAAAATAATAAGAAACTACACTATGAAACAAAGATAAATTACATAAAGAATGATTTAAAGAATTATAGTAAAAATCTTTGGAGCACCTTAAATGACATTTTGGGCAAAAAGGCAAACTCAGTTCCATCA
The DNA here is from genome assembly GCF_034236695.1 of Oncorhynchus nerka. Classification (NCBI taxonomy): domain Eukaryota; kingdom Metazoa; phylum Chordata; class Actinopteri; order Salmoniformes; family Salmonidae; genus Oncorhynchus; species Oncorhynchus nerka. The sequence continues at coordinate 12,499,672 of NC_088407.1, forward strand.
TTCATTGAATCAGATGGCTCATTCATCACAAAACCCAATGATATTGCCAATTACTTTAATTATATTTTAATTGGCAAGATTAGCAAATTTAGGCATGGCATGCCAGTATGACAAAGTGAAAATGTAGAGTTTCCATCAACCTCATGCGCAATGTAGGGAAACGGGGGGGGGGTAACAGAACATGGCCAAGATGTTCAAATAATAACAATCACAGTTGTTCATTGTTTAAATGTTTAAATGTTTTTTCATTATGTCTCCTTGCAGCATGCCTAAGGCACGTTCACGCAGATGAGCAGGGATCCTGGACATATTTCTTTTGCCGTTTTTCAGTCAGTAGAAAGGCCTATTTAGTGTCCTAAATTTTTATAACGGGAGATTAATCGCGTAATCTGTTAAAATGGAACCTTGGCGTTCGTTTGCTGGTAACGGTCGTGAGCATCAGAACAGACAACTATTTTTTTTTTAAAGAAAATATTTTATCCAGTATAAAAATACATGAATATTTTTTATTTTTTAGAAGAATCAATATAACGATGATGCAGTAAAACCGTCCTGATACTGGGTTTACATGGTTACTAAATGAGCAGTTCGCGGGTAGAGTAGTGGGTGAAACCATTCACTTCAGGAAAAGGGGTGATATGAAGTTTCCTTTCATTATGTGTTGTTGAATTCATACGAATATTTGCTGCCATTGTTATAAGGTTGGCAATACGAGAGGTATTCAGACGATGTCCAGTGTCTGTGTTCTTTTTATTGGCACGTCTAAGATATGGCTTTTTCTTTGCAACTCTGCCTAGAAGGTCAGCATCCCGGAGACGCCTCATCACTGTTGACATTGAGACTGGTGTTTTGCGGGTACTATTTAATGAAGCTGCCAGTTGAGGACTTGTGAGGCGTCTGTTTCTCAAACTAGACACTCTAATGTACCTGTCCTCTTGCTCAGTTGTGCACTGGGGCCTCCCACTCTTTCTATTCTGGTTAGTCAGTTTGCGCTGTTCTGTGAAGGGAGTAGTACACAGCGTTGTACGAGATCTTCAGTTTCTTGGCAATTTCTCGCATGGAATAGAACAAGAATAGACTGATGAGTTTCAGAAGAAAGTTCTTTGTTTCTGGCCATTTTGAGCCTATAATTGAGCCCGCAAATGCTGATGCTCCAGATACTCAACTAGTCTACAGAAGGCCAATTGTATTGCTTCTTTAATTAGCACAAGTTTTCAGCTGTTCTAACATAATTGCAAAAGGGTTTTCTAATGATCAACTAGCCTTTTAAAATGATAAACTTGGATTAGCTAACACAACGTGCCATTGGAACACAGGAGTGACCGTTGCTGATAATGGGCCTATGTAAATATTCCATTAAAAATCAGCCGTTTCCATCTACAATAGTCATTTACAACATTAACAATGTCTACACTGTATTTCTGATCAATTTGATATTATTTTAAAGGACCAAAAATGTGCCTTTCTTTCAAAAACAAGGACATTTCTAAGTGACCCCAAACTTTTGAACGGTAGTGTAGATGTTATTGAATTGGGACAGGAAAAACACTGCAGTGCACTTATGAGGAGTTGACTATCACTACTATCACTACTTCCCAGAAGTTACAATTTCAAACAATATCATGAATGAGCAACATTGGGTCAGAATGGATGAGAAACACTCATGGACAGACGGAAGGAGATAACTTCTGGAATTAATGAATTTAAAAAAAATAAATCAATAACATCAGTCAGAACATTCTGTCATCACCAGATATCCCTGTTTCTAATTACGTGGAAACATCAACAGACGTTGAACAAAATACAGACACTACTGTTATTTAATTTCCTAAACTTTTAATTCAAATCAAACTTTATTTACACAAAACATTTTACTAAAGTAAATCCATCATGTATCTATTTATCTGAAACCCACAGCAGGAATGATCCAGAGTAGCTTTGCTGTCCTAAGAGTGTTGTTCACATCCTGCCTTTTTATTCCCATCTCCTGACAGGAGATCTTTGTCCTAACTGTCTTTCTTTTTTGTGCTTTCATCCTATTTTCTTTCTATGTGGATGTATCTTACGTGCGTCAGCACGTTTACCATCTGAATTAATATTTTACCTCTGACTGAGCAGCCATATGATTACTCTCCTGTGTGAGTCCGTACATGTGCAGTTAGGTGCTCTTTGCGAATGAAGCCTTTACCACAGTCACCACAGCTGAATGGTTTCTTTCCTGTGTGAGTCAGGATATGTCTCCTTAGGTCCCCCTTCTGAATAAAGCTCTTCCCACAGTCACCACAGGTAAATGGTTTCTCTCCTGTGTGAATATTCATGTGCCTGGACAGATGTCCTTTTTGTTTAAAGGCCTTTCCACAAAAGGGGCAGGTGCAGGGTTTACCACCATGACAGAGTTGGACATGGGCCTTCAGTTTACAGGTGGAGTTATAGAGTTTTCTGCATAAGTGGCATTCGCTGACTCTCTTCTTGGCAAAAGTCACATGTCTCTGCAGGTCAGCTTTCAGAGGAAACATTTCACCACAGTCATGGCAGTGGTGAGTTTTTATAGATGTGGTGCTGAGTTTGGAATAGTGTTCCGCCATTGGTGGGTTGGGATCCAATGATGGGCTAGGCTCAAATGGTGGGCTGCTGTCAAGTCCTACTGGGTCGCTGCTTACAGCTGAACTGTGGCTGAAGGCATTGTTACGATTATATGGAAGGTCACAGGGAATGTTGAGACCCTTAATGTGGGTCACAGTTCCAAAGGGTGTGAGATCCACTGGTTTAGAGTGACTCTCTCTGTTCTCCACAGTCTGGATTTGGGGAAGAGTCAAGGACCAAAGTGGGTCCTCCGGATCACATTCCCTTTTCACACAGGAAGGAGTGAATTTGAATTCTATGATATCAGGCTCCAGACCTTGAAGCTCCTCCTGACTGGTCCTGAGTTCCTCCTGTTTCTCTTTAATCTGTGTGGGCTCTGGGTCCTCATGCCCCAGACTGGGGCTCCATTCCTGCTCACAGTGCTGCTGCTCAGGGGGAACCTCCTCTTCAGAGACAGAGAGCTGCAGGGAGTCTGGAGGGAAGGAGAGAGGAGGAGCAGAGGTCATCTATACAGACTTTAGACAAGCTGAGAAAACTCAATTCCACCATATATATATACATCTCAATGGAGTTGTGATGAGTGCCGGCGGAGTGTATCTCTGGTTGCATCGAGTCACTATCTGTCCAACCTGTAAAAATGTCCATTCTTTAACCTCTCTGGGATATGTGGGACGGTAGCGTCCCAACTGGCCAACATCCGGTGAAAATACAGAGCGCCAAATTCTAATAAATTACTATAAAAATTTAACTTGAAATCATGAAATCACACATGCAATACACCAAATTAAAGCTACACTTGTTGTGAATCCAGCCAACGTGTCAGATTTCAAAAAGGCTTTACGGCAAAAGCAAATGATACTATTATCTGATGACAGCACCCCAGCAAACAAACACAGACCATCATATTTCAACCCTCCAGGCGCGACAAAAAAAAAGCAGAAATAAAGATATAATTCATGCCTTTCCTTTGACGAGCTTCTTCTGTTGGCACTCCAATATGTCCTATAAACATCACAAATGGTCCTTTTGTTCGATTAATTCCCTTCGATATTTATCCAAAATGTCCATTTATTTGGCGCGTTTGATCAGGAAAAACACCGGTTCCAACTCGCGCAACATGACTACAAAAGTTACCTGTAAGCGTTGTCCAAACATTTCAAACTACTTCCTAATACAACTTTAGGTATTTTTTAACGTTAATAATCAATCAAATTTAAGACGGGATATACTGTGTTCAATAACGGAGGAAAACAATGCGTAGCGAGCCTCTGTGTAACGCGCCACTAACAAAGATTACACTTTCCTCTAGCCTCATTCTGAACAGTGCTACTTCTTCATTTCTCAAAGGAAAAACCTCAACCAATTTCTAAAGACTGTTGACATCCATTGGAAGCGATAGGAACTGCAAGAAAGTTGATTAGAAATCTGGAATCCCAATGAAATGGCCATTGAAAAGAGAGTGACCTCAAATAACAAAAATTCTGAATGGTTTGTTCTGTTATACTCACAGACATGATTCAAACAGTTTTAGAAACTTCAGAGTGTTTTCTATCCAAATCTACTAATAATATGCATATCTTAGCTTCTGGGCCTGAGTAGCAGGCAGTTTAATTTGGGCCCGCTATTCATCCAAAATTCCGAATGCTGCCCCCTATCCTAGAGAAGTTAATGCCTACCTTGTACCTGTGTTTGACCTGTGTAATTTTATTTGGGTGTTGCAATACGTCGTTTTTTTAAAACAACTTAATTCTATGTGAAGTCGGTCAAATCTGTCATTTAACAGACACTCTTATCCAGAGTGACTTACAGTAGTGAGTGCATACATTTTCTTACCGATCTACCAACAGAACCACACGACTTTAAACATGCACTACACAACCAAATGTAGAAAAAGGGGTGTGAATACTTTATGAAGCTAGCTACAGTGTCTTCAGAAAGTAGCCACACCCCTTTGACCTTTGACCTTTTTTTTCTCCCTCCACATTTTGTTGTGTTAGAGACTGAATTTAAAATGGATTAAATGTTGATGTTGTGTCACTGGCCTACATACAGTAACCCCATAATGTCCAGGTGGAATTATTCAACTCCTTTGCTATGGCAAACCTAAATAATTTCAGGAGTAAAAATGTGCTTAACTAGTCACATAATATTGCATTCTGTCACCAACAATAATAGGAAAGGGAGATACCTTGTCAGTTGTACAACTGAATGTATTCAACTGAAATGTGTCCTCTGCATTTAACCTAACCCCTCTGAATCAGAGAGGTGCGGAGGGCTGCCTTAATCGACATTCACATCATTGGCGCGCGGGGAACAGTAGGTTAAAACCTCTTTGGGCTAGGCGGCAGTATTTTCACGTCCGGATGAAAAGCGTGCGCAAAGCAAACTGCCTGTCACTCAAGCCCAGAAGCTAGGATATGCATGGTCGTATTGGATAGAAAACACTCTAAAGTTTCTAAAACTGTTAAAATAATGTCTGTGAGTATAACAGAACTGATTTGGCAGGCGGAACCCCGAGCACAATCCATCCAGGGATTTTTTTTTTTTGGTCATTGTGTTTTCCAATGCTTTTCTATGGGAAACCTGATTTATTAGGGCCCAGATTGCAGTTCCTATGGCTTCCATTAGATGTCAACAGTCTTTAGAAATTGATCCTAAGATTCCTAGGATCCCTAAGAGGTTTTAACCTCCTTGCTCTGGGGCAGAATGACAGATTTGTAACTTGTCAGCTCGGGGATTCGATCCAGCAACATTTTGGTTACTGATAACGCTCCTACCCGCCAGGCTACCTGCCGCCCTCCTGTGTTTAACATGATTTTTGAACGACTTTCTCATCTCTGTATCACACAATTATCTATAAAGTCCCTCAGTCAAGCAGTGAATTTCAAACAGATTCAACCACAAAGACAAGGGAGGTTTTCCAATGCCTCACAAAGAAGTGCACCTATTGGTAGATGGGTAAAAATAAAAAAGCAGACATGGAATATCCCTTTGAGCATGGTGCAGTTATTAATTACAATTTGGATGGCGTATCAATACACCCAGTCAATACAAAGATACAGGCATCCTTCCTGACTCAGTTGCCGGAGAGGAAGGAAACCACTCAGGGATTTCACCATGAGGCCAATAGTCCCACTTTAAAACAGCTACAGAGATTAATCACTGTGATAGGAGAAAACTGAGGATGGATCAACAACCTTGTAGTTACTCACAATACTAACCTAAATTACAGAGTGAAAAGAAAGAAACCTGTACAGAATACAAATATTGCAAAAAATGCATGCTCTTTTACAATAAGGAACTAACTTAAAACTGCAACAAACAAAAACATGTGTCAAAGAAATTAACTTCATGTCCTGAATACAAAGCATTACGTTTGGGGCAAATCCAACACAGCACATCTCCGAGTACCACTCTTCATATTTTCAAGCATGGTTGTGGCTGCATCATGTTATGGGTATGCTTGTCATTGGCAAAGGACTAGGGAGTTTTTTAGGATAAAAAGAAATGCAATAGAGCTAAGCACAGGCAAAATCCTAGAGGAAAACCTGTTTCAGTCTGCTTTCCAACAGATATTGGGAGACAAATTCACCATTCAGTAGAACAATAACCTAAACCAGAAGGCCAAATATACACTGGAGTTGCTTACCAATAAGACATTGAATGTTCCTGAGTGGCCTAGTTACAGTTTTGACTTAAATCTAGGGTTGCACGATATGTCGGTGAACATATCGGAATCGGCCAATATTAGCTAAAAAATGCCAACATTGGTATCGGCCTGATGTCTAGTTTAACACCGATGTTAAAAACCGATGTCGGGCCTCCCGGGTGGCGCAGTGGTCTAGGGCACTGCATCGCAGTGCTAGCTGTGCCACCAGAGACTCTGGGTTCGCGCCCAGGCTCTGTCGCGACCGGGAGGTCCCTGGGGCGACGCACAATTGGCCTAGCATCGTCTGGGTTAGGGAGGGTTTGGCCGGTAGGGATATCCTTGTCTAATCACGCACTAGCAACTCCTGTGGCGGGCCGGGCGCAGTGCACGCTAACTAGGTCGCCAGGTGCACGGTGTTTCCTCCAACACATTGGTGCGGCTGGCTTCCAGGTTGGATGCGCGCTGTGTTAAGAAGCAGTGGGTTGTGTTTCGGAGGACGCATGGCTTTCGACCTTCTTATTTGTTGATAATCCAATGTGAGAACTTACCTGAAGTGCACACTCTATATTTAACGGTCTACAACTCCCTACTGAAATAAGATATAAAGATGTAATGAATACAACATTATGTGCCCAAGACTTCCTTATTTCATTTGGTATGACATGTATACCATTGTGATGTATTGTGCTCCATTGTGATGTATTGTGACTAGTAAATGTTACAGTGTGTCAACATACCTCGCTGTCCCCTACCATAGCTAAAAAAGGTTTTCCTCTAGGATTTTGCCTGTGCTTAGCTCTATTGCATTTCTCTTTATCCTAAAAAAACTCCCTAGTCCTTTGCCAATGACAAGCATACCCATAACATGATGCAGCCACAACCATGCTTGAAAATATGAAGAGTGGTACTCGGAGATGTGCTGTGTTGGATTTGCCCCAAACGTAATGCTTTGTATTCAGGACATGAAGTTAATTTCTTTGACACATGTTTTTGTTTGTTGCAGTTTGTAGCGATGAGACAAGATAGTAGCTACTAACAATTGGATACCACGAAATTGGGGAGAAAAGGGGGTACAATTAAAAAAAATTAAACGATGTCAAGGCTACCGTGCTAACATGACATAATGACGGCTACACGTGCAACACAGCATTCCTAACCTAGCCCACAATGTGTGGATCGAGCAGTCATTTGAAAGAGTAAGAACATTTCAGCGACACAACTCAAAGGCAAAATCCATGAAAGCCAAAATAATGGAATGGAATTCATTGCCCTTGACAATCAACCATTCTCTGTCGTGGGTGATGTTGGCTTTCACCGACTGGTCGAGCACCGGTACACACTACCAAGTGCGCAATTTTTCCGATGTTGCCCTACCAGAGTTACACAGTGATAGCATCACTGCTATTAGTTTCACGACATACATACTATGGAACGCTGTTTGGGTCTTTGCGTGTCAAAAAATATACAGTAGTACTGTCAAAGCTGTACAACAAAGTCTGCAAACAAGCAAACACCGGCCACGAACGATGTGTTTACAATACCGCGTTTGGGGTTTTAGGCTGGGTTTCTGTACAGCACTTTGAGATATCAGCTGATGTACGAAGGGCTATATAAATACATTTGATTTGATAATAAAGCATCATTTGTTCGACCACAACTTCTGGGGTAGCTAGCTGTAGCTTGGTACCTATCTAAAACACCAATACAACCAGCCTAAAAACAATGACCAGTAGAAACTGCAGTCATTGTCATTATTCTTAGCAATGATTTAGGAATCCTAGTGAGTAAGTATTAGCTAGGTAGCCACTTGTTGTTCGCCTATTGAAATTGAACTTCAGTTATTTAAAATAAATAGCTAGGCAGCTACTTAAACCGGTTGCCCAAATTATAAGCAGCCAGCTAGCTTCATCTGGCTAGACGAGGCTCGACCGCACCATGTGTTGTGGAGCTAGCCACAATAAAGATTAGACACAATAGTGGAATTTGAGGTTTGCCTTCAAAATAAAAGTATGTCATTGACAGTGATGCAAATGAATAGAAATAGTAGAATTATGCCATACATTTATTTTGAAGGCTAACCGCAAAGTCACTATTGTGGCTAATTCCTTATTGTAGCTAGCTTCACATAGATGGGTCCGACCACCATTAATCAAATAACAACTGTCTTGTAAATTAGAGTTACACCTAGCTACTGAAACATACTGTTTCGGACTGTTTTGCTATATATTTCGGGAAGAACATTGTTTGCATCCATGAGCGAGCTAGCTTTTTTATTTTTGATGACCAGTGTTGTAGGTGAGCGAGACAACTTGTGTGACGTGCAGTCATATTCACGTGCTGATTGGTCAAACAATGTTTTTTGACGTGTATCTTTTTTTGATATGCAAAGACCCAAACGGCGTTCCATAGAAATCCTGTCGTGGAAATAGTCGGTCAATCATATTTCACAAAGTGTGAGTTCAAATAGACTTTTAATTACTTCATAATAAAAGCCGAATCAGCTCGATTCCTGAAAACAACTAACTTCCAGTATTGGCACAGATTACTTATACATTTGTCCTCCTTGAGTCATTCTCATAGTAACTCCTCTTAATGGCTCATCACCTCTGGCATTTAGCAACCGGTACCATATTGCCTTCATATTAGGAACCTGTAGAGCCGCAGAAATAGGTTCATGCATGTAGGACCATAGTAACAGACCATGGCACCCTACAGAAATAATCATGTCATCCTGCTAATTCCTCTGAAAGGAATTTTCCCTGTTCTGGAAAATACCAAAGAGGTATTTCTTTCAACCATTCTTTTATTTTACCTTTATTTAACTAGGCAAGTCAGTCTTATTTTCAATGGTTACCTGCCTGTTCAGGAGCAGAACGAGAGATTTGTACCTTGTCAGCTCGGGGTTTGAACTTGCAACCTTCCGGTTACTAGTCTCTAACCACTAGGCTACCCTGCCGCCCCATAGCAACAGTACATAGTTGGCCATAACACAGTTACAGGAATAACCCGTCGTGCATGTCTAATGGTGTCTAATGACCCAGAGCACATATGTTGGCTAAAATGTTGGGCTAAAATAATAAATATCTGGTATCGTTTTTTTTTGGCAAGGAAAATATTGGATATCGGTATCAGCCAAACATGTCACTAATTAAATCGTCTTGGAAATCTATGGCAACACTTGAAAATGTCTGTTTAGTAATGATCAACAACCAACTTGACAGAGCTTGAAGAATTTTTTAAAGAATAATGTGCAAATAATGTACAATCCAGGTGTGCAAATCTCACAGAGACTTATGCAGAATTCTTACAGCTGTAATCGCTGCGCTGCCAAAGGGGATTCAACATTTATTGACTCAGGGGTGTGAATACTTACGAAAATGAGACTTGTATTTCATTTTCAATAAATTTGGAAACATTTCTAAAAACACGTTTTCACTTTGTCATTATGGGGTATTGTGTGTTGATGGGAGCGACAAAAAAATATATTTTGAATTTCGGCTGTAACAACAAAATGTAGAATTAGTCAAGGTGTATGAATACTTTCTGAAGGCACAGTAGCTAAGTACCTATTTTACGTTGTCGTATCTCTGGAGTGATCCCCAGCAGTCTCCGTAGCCGATCATTCTCCTCCTGGTACTCTCCTACAGTTTTCTCAACTGCCCCGAAAATCTCCACAGCAGCCGCCGTTAAACGCTCATTTAAAAACACACTCAACAACTGTAGTTTAGACATTTTCAGTCGAATGAGAGTTGGGTAGTCTATTCAGTTCAGTCAGTATGTATTTCTTTACCGCACACAAGGAATGCAACAATCAAAACAGTCGTTTCCAATCCTACTTCCGTGTTCTAGTCAAGGAATTTTAGAAAACTCCTTGGTTTTGGTGGGTGGCAAACCCAGAAACGCACAGCAGCGCCGCCAGCTGGATGGGGGTTTAACTACTGTGCAAGAAAGTTTACAGACCAGTAGTAAAGGGAAACCATAAATACATGTAGACAAACAGTGGTTATCATAAGTATAGGATAATGTGGCATAATCAATTCTTCATCAGGAGTCGACTGTAATATCAGTGTTAACTTTGGCAGCTATTTTAGATGTAGTTTTAGTCAGAGGTGAAAGCAAGGCGGTATGTCGTTCCAGACAAATAAATAGTGGGGGTAGCCTGTACCGGTAAAACATAAGCCTATCACAATAATTAAAACAAAATGTCAAGAAAACTGTAGGCTATTACACGCATATTTATCATTACGCATGTCAGAGGAATTAACAATTTACGAATGGACTTGTGGTATTGCCTACAATTCAAAATGTGATGTGGTTCTATGATAACACTGACATTTTGCCAAGGCAGAGATGAGTGGCTGACACCAAGATGCGCGCGGGGACAACTGTGAACGCATAAATTCTGGCCCTAATGACAATCGGCCAATGTCATTACACTTTTTGGTGTTTTGTGTAAAATATGTCTCTTTCCATTCACTACTGTTTGGAGGCTGGAAATATGGTAGGGGACAGCGAGGTATGTTGACACACTGTAACATTTAATAGGCGCAATACATCACAATGGAGCACAATACATCACAATACATAACAATGGTATACATGTCATACCAAATGAAATAAGGAAGTCTTGGGCACATATAAGAACAGCCTGTCTGAGCTTGTGCTAGGCAGGGCTGGAATGGTGCTGTGACCTGGCAGGGCTGGAATGGTGCTGTGACCTGGCAGGTTGGTGCTGGGGCCTGGCAGGGCTGGAATGGTGCTGGGGCCTGGCAGGTTGGTGCTGGGGCCTGGCAGGGCTGGAATGGTGCTGGGGCCTGGCAGGTTGGTGCTGGGGCCCGGCAGGTTGGTGCTGAGGCCTGGCAGGGCTGGAATGGTGCTGGGGCCTGGCAGGTTGGTGCTGGGGCCTGGCAGGGCTGGAATGGTGCTGGGGCCTGGCAGGGATGGAATGGTGATGTGACCTGGCAGGTTGGTGCTGGGGCCTGGCAGGTTGGTGCTGGGGCCTGGCAGGTTGGTGCTGGAGCCTGGCAGGGCTGGAATGGTGCTGGGGCCTGGCAGGTTGGTGCTGGGGCCTGGCAGGTTGGTGCTGGAGCCTGGCAGGTTGGTGCTGGGGCCTGGCAGGTTGGTGCTGGAGCCTGGCAGGTTGGTGCTGGGGTCTGGCAGGGCTGGAATGGTGCTGGGACCTGGCAGGGCTGGAATGGTGCTGGGACCTGGCAGGGCTGGAATGGTGCTGGGGCCTGGCAGGGCTGGAATGGTGCTGGGGCCTGGCAGGGCTGGAATGGTGCTGGAGCCTGGCAGGGCTGGAATGGTGCTGGAGCCTGACAGGGCTGGAATGGTGCTGGAGCCTGGCAGGGCTGGAATGGTGCTGGGGCCTAGCAGGGCTGGAATGGTGCTGGAACCTGGCAGGTTGGTGCTGGGGCCTGGCAGGGCTGGAATGGTGCTGGGACCTGGCAGGTTGGTGCTGGGGCCTGGCAGGTTGGTGCTGGGGCCTGGCAGGGCTGGAATGGTGCTGGGGCCTGGCAGAGCTGGAATGGTGCTGGGGCCTTTGATCAGGAAATGATCGCAGAAGTTGACATGGGGGGAATAAAACCAGCCCCGTCGCGGACCCCGATGTCTTGCTCCCAGACAAACTAAACAACTTCTTCACTCGCTTTGAGGACAATACAGTTCCACCGACACGGCCCGCTACCAAAACCTGTGGACTCTCCTTCGCCCACAGCCAAGGTGAGTAAAACATTTAAACGTGTTAACCCTCGCTGGGCTGCCGGCCCAGACGGCATCCCTAGCCACGTCCTCAGAGCATGCGCAGACCAGCTGGCTGGTGTGTTTATGGACATATTCAATCAATCCTTATCCCAGTCCGCTGTTCCCACATGCTTCAAGAGGGCCACCATTGTGTAGGCTGTCTTATGTAGGCTGTCTGTGTTGAGGATCAGCGGGGAGATGTTGTTGCCTACCCTCACCACCTGGGGGCAGCCCGTCAGGAAGTCCAGTACCCAGTTGCACAGGGCGGGGTCGAGACCCAGGGTCTCGAGCTTAATGACGAGTTTGGAGGGCACTATGGTGTTAAATACTGAGCTGTAGTCGATGAACAGCATTCTCACATAGGTATTCCTCTTGTCCAGATGGGTTAGGGCAGTGTGCAGTGTGATGGCGATTGCGTCGTCTGTGGACCTATTGGGGAGGTAAGCAAATGAGGGTAGGAAACAACATCTCCACCCCGCTGATCCTCAACACTGGGGCCCCACAAAGGTGCGTTCTCAACCCTCTCCTGTACTCCCTGTCCACCCATGACTGCATGGCTATGCACGCCTCCAACTCAATCATCAAGTTTGCAGACAACACTACAGTGGTAGGCTTGATTACCAACAACGACAAGACAGCCTACAGGAAGGAGGTGAGGGCCCTCGGAGTGTGGTGTCAGGAAAACAACCTCACACTCAACGTCAACAAAACAAAGGAGATGATCGTGGACTTCAGGAAACAGCAGAGGGAGCACCCCCCTTTCCACATCAATGCGACAGTAGTGGAGAAGGTGGAAAGTTTTAAGTTCCTCGGCGTACACATCACTTGACAAATTGAAATGGTCCATGCACACAGACAGCGTGGTGAAGAAGGCGCAACAGCGCCTATTCAACCTCAGGAGGCTGAAGAAATTTGGCTTGTCACCAAAAACACAAACTTTTACAGGTACACAATCGAGAGCATCTTCTCGGACTGTATCACCGCCTGGTACGGCAACTTCTCCGCCCACAACCGTAAGGCTCTCCATAGGGTAGTGAGGTCTGCACAACGCATCACCGGGGGCTAACTACCTGCCCTCCAAGACACCTACACCACCCGATGTCACAGGAAGGTAAAAAAGATCAACAAGAACAACAACCACCCGAGCCACTGCCTGTTCACACCGTTACTATCCAGAAGGCGAGGTCAGTACAGGTGCATCAATGCTGGGACCGAGAGACTGAAAAACAGTTTCTATCTCAAGGCCATCAGACTGTTAAACAGCCATCACTAGTCACACACTAAACAATGCCACTTTATATAATGTTTACATACCCTACATTACTCATCTCATATGTATATACTGTACTCTATACCATTTACTGCATTCTGCCTATGCCGTTCAGTCATCGCTCATCCATATATTTATATGTACATATTCTTATTCATTCATTTACACTTGTGTGTATAAGGTAGTTGTTGTGAAATTGTTAGATGACTTGTTAAATATTACCGCAGGGTCGGAACTAGAAGCACAAGCATTTCACTACACTCGCATTAACATCTGCTAACCATGTGTATGTGAGCAATAACATCTGCTAACCATGTGTATGTGACCAATAACATCTGCTAACCATGTGTATGTGACCAATAACATCTGCTAACCATGTGTATGTGACCAATAACATCTGCTAACCATGTGTATGTGACCAATAACATCTGCTAACCATGTGTATGTGACCAATAACATCTGTTAACCATGTGTATGTGACCAATAAATTGGATTTGATTTGAATATAAAATATGGAGGTATACTATTCCCTGCGGCTGAGACAGCACAGGCCAGTGTGACGACGGGTTCCCCTTTCAGCGGAGGTCAGTGACCCTACTTGTTTGAATCCACATCTGCCCACCACTTTGTCAGGTGTATGTACATTCCATACGTCTCCTGGTCCAAGTTGATATCTCTGTAGCACTTCTGCTACATTGTCGAAAAAGCATGAACTCTTTATGAACCCTGTAAACCAAGCTGGCCTTTTTCTGCCCCCATTTGCACAAACTTCAGCTGGTGTGCCACAGAAAACTGGTAGACAAGTCTTCTGACCTCACTTGGCAACAGACCAAAATAAATGTCAGCTGACCTATTAATATACTGAACAAGCTGCATCTCCAAATCAGGTTGAAAAACCTGCCGTGGCTTTGTATAGCCTACAACTGTTGTTGGCGTGGCTGTCTGACTTTCAACTTCTTCTCTGGTAACCTTATGACAATACCGAGTCAGAGTACGGTAATTTATGTCAAAAAACTTTGCTGTACTCCTGATTGGCTTGTTCTGCAACTTCACCTGCCTCACATCCTTTAACATTATGCCAGGTGGTGTGGTCTGCTATTTTGTCTTTCTTTTATCATTTCTAACATCTCCAACTGCTCTTAAATACAAGTAAAACTAAATGCATGTTCTTAAACCGATCACTGCCCACACCTGCCCGCCCATCCAGCATCACTACTCTGGACGGTTCTGAATATGTGGACAAGCACAAATACCTAGGTGTCTGGTTAGACTGTAAACTCTCCTTCTAGACCCACATTAAGCATCTCCAATCCAAAATTAAATCTAGAATCGGCTTCACTCATTCTGCCAAACATACCCTCGTAAAACTGACTATCCTACCGATCCTCGACTTTGGCGATGTCATTTACAAAATAGCCTCCAACACTCTACTCAACCAATTGGATGCAGTCTATCACAGTGCCATCTGTTTTGTCACCTAAGCCCCATACACTACCCAACACTGCAACCTGTACGCTCTCGTTGGCTGGCCCTCGCTTCATACTCATCGCCAAACCCACTGGCTCCAGGTCATCTACAAGTCTTTGCATCTACAAGTAAAGCCCTGCCTTATCTCAGTTCACTGGTCACCATAGCAGCACCCACCCGCAGCACGCGCTCCAGCAGGTATACTTCACTGGTCACCCCCAAAGCCAATTCCTTCTTTGGCCGCCTTTCCTTCCAGTTCTCTGCTGCCAATGACTGGAACAAACTGCAAATATCACTGAAGCTGGAGACTCATCTCCATCACTAACTTCAAGCTCCAACTGTCAGAGCAGCTCACAGATCACTGCACCTGTACATAGCCCATCTGTAAAGAGCCCATCTAACTACCTCATCCCCATACTGTATTTATTTTGCTCCTTTGCACCCCAGTATCTCTACTTGCACATTCATCTTCTGCACATCTATCACTCCAGTGTTTAATTGCTATGTCGTAATTACCTCGCCACTATGGCCTATTTATTGCCTTTACCTCCCTAATTTTACTACATTTGCACACACTGTATATAGACATTATTGTGTTATTGACTGTACTTTTGTTTATTCCATGTGTAACTCTGTGTTGTTGTATGTGTCGAACTGCTTTGATTTATCTTGGCCAGGTCGCAGTTGCAAATGAGAACTTGTTCTCAACTAGCCTACCTGGTTAAATAAAGCTGAAATAAAAAATTAATGACGCTGTATGAAGTAGTGTGTGTGGATATACTGTCTCATGCAGTAGGCATGCAGTGTGTTAGTACACACACACACAAAACCAGGGCCTGTCTTGTGTAGTCCAGGGATATGTCTGTTGCTCTAAACTATATGTATATATAATCAATTTACTGTAACCATTTAATACTATTATCCAAGCTGATTACACAATATCACAATGTTTTTTGAGCTCTGTGTCTATGTATACCGGGGCAAGTTGTCACATGTGAAGACTTGCCCCAAGGTCTTTGAGACAACTTGCCCCAAACTGACATGTGTGCTAATGTTGGCTAAATCTCAGGGTTAGCTCAACATAGAACTGCAGCTAAAGTATCAAAAATACACATTATTGTCTCCTCTACTGAAATTAAAATTATAATTTTTGAACATTCATACCTTACATATTATTGCATAACATTTATAGTGGTAAATATTTTACTTTTGAAGGGGGGGGGATTAACTTGTGCTCCCCTCAGATTAGAGTGACCTTTACAACATGTGAACAGGAAGTTGACCATAGAACATGTAGTCACACAAAGTAGCTGTTTGATTTTGGAGCTAGCGCCTCTAGTGTTGGAGGTATGAACAGTTTACCCGCGTGACAACTTACCTCGCTCTCCCCTACATTGTGTGTGGATGACCTTGAAAGGGTAGCCTCGTAAAGCAGCTCTTTGAAGCGATTGTTTGACAATCAGATGAAAACATAATGACTGGTTGTGTTTATGCCGCAATAAAAGGTAAAACATTAAAAAAGTTCAATGACAAATATTTACGACTAGGCCCACAGAGATCCTATTGAATTAATAGGGGTTCTATATGGAATTCTATGACTAGAGTCATAAAAAAATGAAATATATGAGCCTTTTTTTATGGGACCTCCTATGTGTGCAACCGTTTAGGAGGTCCCATACCGGGAAAAAATTCAATCTGCTTTCATCCCTAGTTTTAGTCTTAAAATATATATAATATAATGCATATTTTTTGGGGGTTGCCTGTGCTGAAAACGTCTATATCAGTGCGCAAATACAGGACTACTAAAGGCCCAGTGCACTACATTTGTGAGCAAAAAAATAGACATCATTTTTTAAATTCAGATTTTTCATGGGGTGCAACACCCTCAGCACTACTTCCCACAGCTATGCCTCCTTCTCAACACTCATTGGAGCAGAATGACATAGAGGCTGGACCTATGGCTTGCTCATCCAATAGGTTTTAAGAAGGAGGTGAAAAGAGACGTGAGAACGCAAGGAGTACGCAATTGAGATTCTCCCGGACAATGAAATAAAAACCTTTTTATACAATTAGATTTGCTAAACTCTTGTGTCCTCTCTCAGTACTCTCTCGCCTCCTTTTGAAAAAGGTCAAAGTTAATTGAGGAGAGTCATCGAGCAGTGTGAAAGTGGATGGAAATGCGCTCGTTTGAAATGAGACGGTCCTCCACTCTTGCATCATTAGGCAAATGACGTTTAGTAAATACTTTTCGAACACCTTTTTTCTTCTTAAAACTGCATTGTTGGTTAGTTAAAGGCTTGTAAGTAAGCAGTTCACTGTATGGTCGACACCAGTTGTATCCGTGCATGTGACAAATACAATTTGATTTGGATCCCAAACTAAATATGTAAAGTGCTCAAAACAAATTAAATTCGTTGTGGAAGCCATTTTATAGATAAAAACAACATGCTACTTATCGTTTTAGAAGTGTGTATGGTTTTCTACTCCGACAATACAACTGCTGATTTAAAAAGGGGGGGTGTGGAAGATAGCAAAACTCTTCCGTGGTTCACCTGTACTTCCTCGCCAAAACAAATAGGCTACCTAGAAGTAGAGGACACTCGACTGTACATCAATACTCCATCAAATATTAAATCAACGTCATGAACGAGCAGCAGTAGGTCAACGTTTCTGAGAAATACTCTTGGACGAATTGGGGGAGATATTTCCCAGAGAGTAAACATGTTTTAATACATCAATGACATCAGTCAGACCATTCTCTCATCACCTGAGAGATTTTTTATTTTTTATTTCACCTTTATTTAACCAGGTAGGCAAGTTGAGAACAAGTTCTCATTTACAATTGCGACCTGGCCAAGATAAAGCAAAGCAGTTTGACAGATACAACGACACAGAGTTACACATGGAGTAAAACAAACATACAGTCAATAATACAGTATAAACAAGTCTATATACAATGTGAGCAAATGAGGAGAGAAGGGAGGTAAAGACAAAAAAGGCCATGGTGGCAAAGTAAATACAATATAGCAAGTTAAACACTGGAATGGTAGTTTTGCAATGGAAGAATGTGCAAAGTAGAAATAAAAATAATGGGGTGCAAAGGAGCAAAATAAATCAATTAATTAAATACAGTTGGGAAAGAGGTAGTTTTTTGGGCTAAATTATAGGTGGGCTATGTACAGGTGCAGTAATCTGTAAGATGCTCTGACAGTTGGTGCTTAAAGCTAGTGAGGGAGATAAGTGTTTCCAGTTTCAGAGATTTTTGTAGTTCGTTCCAGTCATTGGCAGCAGAGAACTGGAAGGAGAGGCAGCCAAAGAAAGAATTGGTTTTGGGGGTGACTAGAGAGATATACCTGCTGGAGCATGTGCTACAGGTGGGAGATGCTATGGTGACCAGCGAGCTGAGATAAGGGGGGACTTTACCTAGCAGGGTCTTGTAGATGACATGGAGCCAGTGGGTTTGGCGACGAGTATGAAGCGAGGGCCAGCCAACGAGAGCATACAGGTCGCAATGGTGGGTAGTATATGGGGCTTTGGTGACAAAACGGATTGCACCGTGATAGACTGCATCCAATTTGTTGAGTAGGGTATTGGAGGCTATTTTGTAAATGACATCGCCAAAGTCGAGGATTGGTAGGATGGTCAGTTTTACAAGGGTATGTTTGGCAGCATGAGTGAAGGATGCTTTGTTGCGAAATAGGAAGCCAATTCTAGATTTAATTTTGGATTGGAGATGTTTGATGTGGGTCTGGAAGGAGAGTTTACAGTCTAACCAGACACCTAAGTATTTGTAGTTGTCCACGTATTCTAAGTCAGAGCCGTCCAGAGTAGTGATGTTGGACAGGCGGGTAGGTGCAGGTAGCGATCGGTTGAAGAGCATGCATTTAGTTTTACTTGTATTTAAGAGCAATTGGAGGCCACGGAAGGAGAGTTGTATGGCATTGAAGCTTGCCTGGAGGGTTGTTAACACAGTGTCCAAAGAAGGGCCGGAAGTATACAGAATGGTGTCGTCTGCGTAGAGGTGGATCAGAGACTCACCAGCAGCAAGAGCGACCTCATTGATGTATATAGAGAAGAGAGTCGGTCCAAGAATTGAACCCTGTGGCACCCCCATAGAGACTGCCAGAGGTCCGGACCAGAGACCCTCCGATTTGACACACTGAAATTTCTTGAATGGGGCATGTTTATTTAAGATGGTTAGGGAGGCATTTAAAAAAAATATCCAGGCATCCTCTACTGACGGGATGAGATCAATATCCTTCCAGGATACCCCGGCCAGGTCGATTAGAAAGGCCTGCTCGCTGAAGTGTTTCAGGGAGCGTTTTACAGTGATGAGTGGAGGTCGTTTGACCGCTGACCCATTACGGATGCAGGCAATGTAACAGATGTCAGTCGTACTCTCCTTGCGTTGTGTTTTGTCCAAAATAAATCACTCCCCCCACAGCCAGTGGTCCCAGTTGAGCATTATTTATTATCTGTAGTTAAAAAGGAAACAGCAACGTTAGTTGTGCAGAGCTTAACGATGTTGATGGTTGATGGTAAAATCTGTAGCATGAAAACTGTGTCAGTAGTGAGCTTGTGTGACCATTACATCGGTGCGTGCTAGCTAACACACTTATATACAGTAATCATGTAGTAACCAAAAAAAGTGTTAAAACAAACCAAAATATATTTGAGATTCTTCAAAGTAGCCTCCCTTTGCCTTGATGACAGCTTTGCACACTCTTACAGGGTAGAAAATAAAGAAAAACCCTTGAATGAGTTAGGTGTGTCCAAACTTGACTGATACTGTATATGTTGCCATCTTAGGGTCATGCACTACTCATGAAGCAAATGTAGAATTTTAACTATTCAAAAACATAAAATACCTTCAAATATCATCCATTAAATATATATCAGCCCTACTTAAAACGTGTTGTCCACATACTGCCTGTTTTTCCCATTCTTTTGAGAGAACAGCTTTGTCCTCATTTTCTTTCTTTCAGTTTTTGTCCTGCTTTCCTCCTTTGTGGATGTTTTTCACATGCATCAGCAGGTTAGTCTTTTGAGTGAAGCTTTTCCCGCAGTCACCACAGCTAAATGGTTTCTCTCCTGTGTGAGTCAGTTTATGCCTGGTTAAGTTCATATTGAGACTGAAGCTTCTCCCACAGTCTCCACAGCTAAATGGTTTCTCTCCTGTGTGAGTCAGTTTATGCTTCCTTAGGTTTCCCTTCAAATTGAAGCTTTTCCCACAGTCACCACAGCTAAATGGTTTCTCTCCTGTGTGAGTCCGTTTATGATCTGTAAGGTGTCCCTTCTGATAGAAGCTTTTCCCACAGACACCACAGCTAAATGGTTTCTCTCCTGTGTGAATACCCATGTGCCTGGACAGATCTCCCTTGTGTTTGATGGTCATGCCACAAATAGGGCAAGTGCAGGATTTCTCCATGGGACAGAGTTGGACATGGGTTTCCGGTTTACAGGTGGAGTTGTACTGTTTATTGGATAAGTGACATTCGCTGAGTCTCTTCTTGGTAAGAGTCACGTGCCTCTGCAGGTCAGATTTCAGAGGAAACATTTCACCATAGTCATGGCAGTGGTGAGTTTTTCTAGATGTGGTGCTGGGTTTGGAACCGCGTTCCCCCATTGACGTGTTTGGATCTAATGGTGGGGTGGGACCCAATGGTGGGCTGCTGTCAAGTCCTACTGGGTCGCTGCTTATGGCTGAACTGTGGCTGGAGGCATTGTTCTGAGTATATGGCGATAAACAGGGAATGTAAAGACCATTCATGTGGGTCACAGTGCCAAAAGGTTTCAGATCCACTGGTTTAGAGTCACTCTCTCTGTTCTCCACAGTCTTGGTTTGGGGAAGAGTCAAGGACTGAAGTGGGTCCTCCTGATCACATTCACTTTTCACACAGGAAGGAGTGAATATGAACTCTATGATATCAGGCTCCACCCCTTGAAGCTGTTCTTCCTCCTGTTTCCCTTTAATCAGTGTGGTATCTGGGTCCTCCTGCCCCACACTGGGGCTCCATTCCTGCTCACAGTGTTGCTGCTCAGGGGGAACCTCCTTTTCAGAGACAGAGAGCTGCAGGGAGTCTGGAGGGAAGGAGAGGAGGGGCAGAGTTTACCTAAACTTTAGACATCAGGGTTGGGGTCCATTTTAATTAGGTCAACTGTAATTCCAACTCAATAACTGGAAAACTAGAATCTATTTTAGACTATTTCTCAATAAATAAAGAGAATAATATTTATTTCTAAAGTTTTCAAATTTTTAATTTTACATCCAAATCACTTCCTGGTTTTTATTCCACAATGTTTTTATCCATGCGCGGTAAATTTAAAAAAAAAAAGTCTTAAAATTGATGATCACTGTTAGCCCAAACAGTTTATCAATAAGGTAGAAAGAACTATAGCTAGCTATCTGTATCTACATACGAACCTATTTTACATAGTTGCATCTCTGGTGTGATCCGCAACAGTCTCCGTAGCCGATCATTCTCCTCCTGGTACTCCACTACCGTTTTCTCAACTGCCCCGAAAATCTCCACAGCAGCCGCGGTTAAACGCTCATTTAAAAACAAACGCAACAACTGTAGTTTAGACATTTTCAGTCGAATGAGATTCGGGTATCTTATTCAGTTCAGTTAGTGGATATTTCGTTACTCCACGCAATGAATGCAAAATGAAAACAGAGTCGTTTCCAATCCTACTTCCGTGTTCTAGTCAAGGAAATTTCAGAAAATACCTCGGTTCTAACTGTGGCGAACCCGGAAACTGTGGCGAACCTGGAAACGCACAACAGCGCCGCCAGCTGGATGGGAGTTTACTACTGTGCAAGGCTGCCTACATGCCAGTAGGAAAGGGAAACAATAACTACATGTAGACAAACAGAGGTTATCATAAGTAAAGGATGATCTGGGATGGACACTTATTAAGCAGGGGTCGACTGTATATCATTACTTTATACAGGATTCATTCAATATCATGAATGAGGAGCATTAGGTCAACATTTGTATTTAACCTTTATTTTAACACAGAGTCATTCTGAGACTAAACCCTGTAATTACAAAAAAAATATACATTAATACAATATGAAAAGCAAAGCAGAGATACAAAACAGTCACAGAAAACAAACACATACTACAAAATGTCCTCAACCAGCGTACCAAATCATCACCTTTGAGATTATTCCAAAAGTTGCAAAAAAAAACAACTCAAAAGCTGATTTACCTAACTGTAGAGAACCAAGGAATTTACAGAGTTAGCTATCCTTGGTAACTTGTACTTCTAAAAAGTTATTAATGATGTTAGGTA
Source organism: Oncorhynchus nerka (assembly GCF_034236695.1). Classification (NCBI taxonomy): domain Eukaryota; kingdom Metazoa; phylum Chordata; class Actinopteri; order Salmoniformes; family Salmonidae; genus Oncorhynchus; species Oncorhynchus nerka. The sequence goes on from NC_088407.1 coordinate 12,521,682, forward strand.
TAGTGGGAGGTTTTGTAAGAAAAGCAATGCATCGATCTACGAGACTGCAGAGGGCCAACCTACTCTCTGATACAGAATGCAGTGATGTGAACCTGTCGCCCGTAATAAAGTGCAGTGCTCTGTGATACACTGAAACCATTAGATGCAGTTTATTTGGCAGCTGCATTAACGTAGACATTGTCACCGTAGTCTATGACCGGTGATGATACATACTGTTGGACAAATGCAAGGAGATGTTTTCTTGAAACCATATTTGAAATGTATCAATAACTTGGTGTTTTATTACAGAACAGGGATAATGGAAATGGATAACTACATGTGGGGAAACAGTTACAATAAAAACAACTCTAAATTTAAGGACACAAAATTGTTGCGTTTCCCTGATTTGTTATCCTGACTCCCCCTGTGGCTAAATATGGAAGTCAGGTTCACAACAAAGTCCTCTTTTCCAGCTATGCTTTTCTCCAAAGCAGATTGCCCAAAAATTCATTCAGAATTCTAAACCAGATGAAACATGTTTATGAGGTGACTGATACCTCTGTATACACTCCAATATGTTTCTATCGTCCTTTTGTTCCACCTCGGTCTGATAAAGTGTTTGTTGAATGGAGGGAGAATGGGCTGGCCACAACTGAAAACTTAGACATAGAGAAGTCATTTGCATATTTTAACCAGTTAAAGAACACATTTGAACTCTCAAATTCCAAATGGTTCTGCTATTTACAAGTCAGACACTATATCAAAGGGAAAACATTTTAAAACTTTGAAATCCTCCCTGTGCAACATTCATTTAATGACCTGTTACAGCACCCTCCCAACTCAACACACCTAGTCTCCCAGTTACTCAACACACCTAGTCTCCCAGTTACTCAACACACCTAGTCTCCCAGTTACTCAACACACCTAGTCTCCCAGTTACTCAACACACCTAGTGTCCCAGTTACTCAACACACCTAGTCTCCCAGTTACTCAACACACCTAGTCTCCCAGTTACTCAACACACCTAGTCTCCCAGTTACTCAACACACCTAGTCTCCCAGTTACTCAACACACCTAGTGTCCCAGTTACTCAACACACCTAGTCTCCCAGTTACTCAACACACCTAGTCTCCCAGTTACTCAACACACCTAGTCTCCCAGTTACTCAACACACCTAGTCTCCCAGTTACTCAACACACCTAGTCTCCCAGTTACTCAACACACCTAGTCTCCCAGTTACTCAACACACCTAGTGTCCCAGTTACTCAACACACCTAGTCTCCCAGTTACTCAACACACCTAGTCTCCCAGTTACTCAACACACCTAGTGTCCCAGTTACTCAACACACCTAGTCTCCCAGTTACTCAACACACCTAGTCTCCCAGTTACTCAACACACCTAGTCTCCCAGTTACTCAACACACCTAGTCTCCCAGTTACTCAACACACCTAGTCTCCCAGTTACTCAACACACCTAGTCTCCCAGTTACTCAACACACCTAGTCTCCCAGTTTGTATCGTTTAATGACCTGTTACAGCTCCCTCACAACAGCTCTATTCAATCAGATCCGACATCCGCATCGGTGTTGGAGGTGCAACTGCTTTTAGCTTAATGTGTTCATATACGAGGTTCGGTTTGCTCCGAGCAGAACTCAACTAGGAGAAAGCGAACATCTGTGCCCTTAACACCTTCTTCGGTTGAAAAACAAAAAGTCAAGCGACATTATTACAATTTGCCCCTCTTGAGATGCCGTAGCAACAAATAGCCAATACACACTTCCTCAAAATAGATAAATCAAGAAATTTGTAATAAATTGACATTTTTGCAAAGGAGATCTTAGTCGCGCATTTTTAACGTCTTACTAAGCTGTTTGGTGCAGTGTTTCTCAAGTGAAAGATTGGCATGAAAACAAGTATTTTCTCGTTGAATGACAAACACTTTGTTCAAGAATCCCTACTGTTGACCAATTACTGACAAAGGGGCATAGACTTCAGCTACCAAACTATCGACTAAACTCAAGAAAAAAATGTTGTTTCCTCAAACAGCCGAACCCTGTTGAACACTAATGTCACAAAAACACAATATATGCGCAAACTGTTTCTAATGGGAAGCATACGGTAAGCTTTAACGGATAGGGTTTCGTGACAATGATCAAGAGAAGATGATCACTGCTTTGACAGCCCCAACACAGTTACACCTTCAACACCGCCAAAACTTCAGCTTTGCATGTTTTGCCTATCGCTGGTTAAAGCTCGATCTGATTGAATCTAGGCCTTAGCCTTTCAGTTTGTATCCTTTTTCTTTGTCCATACTAGTCTTCTCAAGGAGACCTGGGGTGAAGAGTTGAATACTGCAATCTTGGATGATATCTGGGGAGAAGCCCTGTCTAGAATTCCCTTTTGTTCCATCAATGCCACCAGGTATCAATTGATACAATGCAGGGTCATGCACAGACATGGACACTCTTACTGACAGTTGTGGCTGCTTTGTGTGATGTATTGTTGTCTCTTTTTTCTTGCCCTTTGTGCTGTTGTCTGTGCCCAATAATGTTTGTACCATGTTTTGTGCTGCTACCATGTTGTTGTCATGTTTTGTTGCTACCATGCTGTGTTGTTGTCTTAGGTCTCTCTTTATGTAGGGTTGTGTTCTCTCTCTTGTCATGATGTGTGTTTTGTCCTATATTTATGTTTTATATTATATATATATATATTTTTTAGACCGTCATTGTAAATAAGAATTTCTTCATAACTGACTTGCCTAGTTAAATAAAGGCTAAATAAAAATGACTCCAAAACAAAACTATATAGAATCTACCTCCATGTTTCCTCAATGTGTGACAGGTGTAAACTATATAGAATCTACCTCCATGTTTCCTCAATGTGTGACAGGTGTAAACTATATAGAATCTACCTCCATGTTTCTCCAATGTGTGACAGGTGTAAACTATATAGAATCTACCTCCATGTTTCCCCAATGTGTGACAGGTGTAAACTATATAGAATCTACCTCCATGTTTCTCCAATGTGTGACAGGTGTAAACTATATAGAATCTACCTCCATGTTTCTCTGTGTGACAGGTGTAAACTATATAGAATCTACCTCCATGTTTCCCCAATGTGTGACAGGTGTAAACTATATAGAATCTACCTCCATGTTTCCTCAATGTGTGACAGGTGTAAACTATATAGAATCTACCTCCATGTTTCCCCAATGTGTGACAGGTGTAAACTATATAGAATCTACCTCCATGTTGACAGGTGTAAACTATATAGAATCTACCTCCATGTTGACAGGTGTAAACTATATAGAATCTACCTCCATGTTTCCCCAATGTGTGACAGGTGTAAACTATATAGAATCTACCTCCATGTTGACAGGTGTAAATCTTCTTCTTCTTCTATGGTTGATTGGCAGTCCACAAACAAACGTTCAATGTGCATGCCACCACCTACTGTTCTGGCGTGTGCGATCAATCATGGTTTGCCTAGTTCTGTACCACTAAAATAAATAAACAAATAAATCCCTACTAACGTAGGGACAGCACATTTATCAGAGCAAGATTTCTGAATAGGAAACTGTGTCAGGACTAGTAGGGACACCAGTTCTGACAGTAGATCCACATACGACGCAAGACGCCATGATAACGACATCAGTACACCTAGTAGTCACACCATTCTGTGGGCTGGCAGGTAGCCTAGCAGTTAAGAATGTTGGGACAGTAACCGAAAGGTTGCTGGTTCGAATTCCCGAGCTGGCAATGTGTAAAAATCTTCTGTTCTGCCCTTGTGCAAAAGAAAACTAAGAGTCTGAGTTATTCACCACAACCTGCAGTAGAATGGGCTTTGGTCTGATATTCCACCTGTCCGGAGCCAATGGGGCGTCCAGCAAGGCTTGAATCTGCAGAGGGATGGGACATTTCACGCCAGGGGATTTGTAATTATCTGTCTTGATCAATGAAATGATCTGCGGCCCCAGAGTCCACTGCTTCTCGGTGGTCGAAGGCTAAAATGGAGCTGCAGGATGGTGGCTGCTGGTCCCACACCGCCGTTGCCAGGGCCTTGCCCGAGAGTTGAAAGATACTGTAGGTGATCATAGCCTGATCGTTCTGGAACGAGGAGGACTGTAGCTCGAACAGAGAGCACTGAGTGAGGAACCCGGTGCATCCTCTCGGGTGGCAGTCATACCGCTCGGGGGCTGGGATCTTGGGTTCCCGGTGCAGGTTCCCTGGAGGAACTACGACGACGCCTGTAGCACTAGGTGATGCCTGTAGCACTGGGTGATGAGACTTGGGTATTGGCTCCTCCTGGGTTGAGGTTGGACTGTGGTTGGAGGGAGTCGGTAAGTGCCCGGAGGGTCTCTGATATTTGTGAGAATTGTTCTTGCTGCCGCTCCTTGGTGGGTTACAACCTTCTTGATCTGGGTGATCTCTACTGGGTGCTTGAGGCAGAAGCTTGCTGTGACGTGGTGAGGTTGGACCCAGGTACAGAGAAATGACCAGACGAGGAATCAGTGGTAAAGGATAAATATAATAGTTTGCTGAGAACGGTAGCCGAAGGATTACAGTAACACAGGAAAAACAACAAACACTAAGTCTCGAAAACTCACTCAGGAAACAAATACACCCGGTAAACAATTCAAGCTTCTGCAAAGGAAACCAGAAACACACCTCTTTTAACAGGGAAATCATAATGAATAATAGGACATACCTGAGTATCACTAATGTCTCTAGGATAGTCTCTGCCGCCCTCTGGTGACAGGTGGTACCAATGACACGCACTGTATCTGCGAGCTGTTGGCTAGAGCGCTTGTGCCAAGAACATGGCTTTCTGAAATGAAACGTAACGAACCCCAAGTAACGAAATGTAACAAACCCCAAGTAACGAAATGTAACGAGTCCCAAGTAACGAAACGTAACGTAACGAACCCCAATTAACGAAACGTAACGTAACAAACCCCAATTAACGAAACGTAACGAACCCCAAGTTAAAAGTGATTGCTTTTGTATTGGAACCGCAGCCCAGGCGTTCTTTCACGTGGAAAAGTGATTTAAAAAATAAAATAAAAAACTTATTCTGTGGGTTTTATGGCAGACTACAACCCAACAAGGTGTATTGCCGCCACCAACTGGGCAGGTTGAATTTTTTGTTGTTGTTAAATATCTAATCCATACGTGATAGGGAAACAAATGTATAATCCAACGAAATAAAAATAGTCAAATGACAAACAAAAAACCTCCCACTTCATATCTCCCTTCTCTAGGGTCTGAGAGGGTGGTACAGCTTGTGACGACATCCACAATAATAATATCTATTTTCCTGGACCTTCTCTCCACCTTTGCAGTTCCATTAATTACCACAGCTATAAAGGCTACAAAGTCCACCTTCTCTCCACCTTGGCAGTTCCATTAATTACCACAGCTATAAAGGCTACAAAGTCCACCTTCTCTCAACCTTGGCAGTTCCATTAATTACCACAGTTATAAAGGATACAAAGTCCACCTTCTTAACCTTTCAAATATCAGGGTCCTGCTGGTGAAAGGCAACCTCTGCAGCCTGCGGTGATGGCCTATCCACTTCCATGGACTCTTCAGGAGCACCATTTAAACCCTCAACCCTTTTAAAAAGTTGGACAACCATGACTTTGGGTCACCTCGTTATCTTTTTTTGCAACACTTCAACGTTTTCATCACTTATATAACACGGGATAGGATCTTCTCCACACCTTGGACATCTCGGTTTCTCCCTTCTGCAAACACTTGAAAACACCACCAAAAGCTTTTAGAGTGATAACACTGCATTGATCTTGGGATATATGCTCCGACTCTGTAGTTTACAGTACCTTCGGAAAGTATTCAGACTCGTTGACTTTTCCACATTTTGTTACGTTACAGCCTTTGTTCTAAAATTGATTAAATTGTCCCCCCCCTGCATCAATCTACACATAATGACAAATAATATATTTTTTAAATTAAAAATACAAAACTGAAATATCACACTTACATATGTATTCAGACCCTTTATTCAGTACTTTGTTGAAGCACCTTTGGCAGCGATTACAGCCTCGGTTCTTCCTGGGTATGAAGCTACAAGCTTGGAACCCCTGTATTTAGGGAATTTCTCCCATTCTTCTTTGCAGATCCTCTCAAGCTCTGTCAGGTTGGATAGGGAGCGTCGCTGCACAGCTATTTTCAGGCCTCTCCAGATATGTTAGATTGGGTTCAAGTCTGGGCCACACAAGGACAACTCCTGCATTGTCTTGACTGTGTGCTTATGATATTGTACTGTTGGAAGGTGAAACTTCGCCCCGATTCCAGGCTGTGTCGCAGCCGGCCGTGACCGGGAGACCCATGAGACCCTAACGTCCTGGACGATGTTAGGGGAGGGTTTGGCTGGCTGGGATGTCCTTGTACCATCACACTCTAGTAACTCCTGTGTCGGGCCGGGCGCATGCACGCTGACACGGTTGCCAGGTGGTTCCTCCGACACATTGGTGCGGCTGGCGGGGTCGTGTTTCGGAGGACACACGGCTTTCGATCCTTTCCAGGATGCTCAATGGAGACAGGAAGCACCTGAGCTCAATTTTTAGTCTCATAGCAATATGTGTGCACACAATAAGGTATTTCATTTTTTTTTTACTTAAAAAAAAATAAATAGATTTGCTGTTTTCGCTTTGTCATTATGGGGTATTGTGATGTCATTACGGGGTATTGTGATGTCATTACGGGGTATTGTGTGTAGATTGTTGAGGAAAGGCTGTATAAAGTAACAAAGTGTGGAAAAAGTCAAGCGGTCCGAATACTTCCCAAAGGCAATGTATCATATCCTAACTGCACTTGAGCAGGGAGAGACTCCACATCTGCCACGTATACTCCCTCTCCGGCGCTCGAGGTCACCCGTCCGCTTATTATAGGGAGTTTTTCCTAGCCACCGTGCTTTTACACCTGCATTGTTTGCTGTTTGGGGTTTTAGGCTGGGTTTCTGTACAGCACTTTGAGATATCAGCTGATGTACGAAGGGCTATATAAATAAATTTGATTTGATTTGATTATTACACACACCTGTCACCAGCGTTACGCTGTGGTGGAAATTCTACCTTTATTTACTAATAATGAGGAGAGGCAAAGTCTATAATTAAATCAAGGTGTTACTTTTATTAAAAACGTATTGCAATTAGGAAGCTGGTTGTAATCACAAACAGAGTGAACGGAGTGAGAGCCCCCGCAAAAAAAAGAGTTCAAGCATCTGCAAAACACGTGACCTTATGTATGTGGAGAGACACGAAACTAGGTTACAGACTATAATAGAGAGGTTGTCTCAGTCCATCACAACTGAGTGAGGACAATAGGCACCCAAAGTGACAGGAAGTCACTCCAGACATACTTCCTCTAACAGTAGCTCAACGGTTCCCCAAAGTTGGGCAAGCAAGCACCTTTGACCGTGAACCCAGATGATGTATGGTCCTACACACACACACACACACACACACACACACACACACACACACACACACACACACACACACACACACACACACACACACACACACACACACACACACACACCTGTTCCAAACAGAACAACAGAAAAACAGAACAACAGCTTTATCACTGGTGAGTAAGATATAACCTTTACTCCAGTCTCCAGTTAAGCTAAGAGGAACAAGTCAGTTTCACCAGACATCATGGGGTCATTCTACACACCCACAGAACAGTTAGAACAGACCTCAACTTATGCACACACTTTACTATCGTATAGGAGTTTGTTAAAGGAACTCTCTTAAGCACAATGCCTAGTCTTAAAGAACGATATTTTAGTACACAAGCATTAGTAAGGTTAAACAGAAAATGCCCTCACAGCCTACGCAATAAATAACGTATAATATTGGTACTGGGAGCAATACTGGCATTTCTCGCACGTCATGTTGTATTCTAACATCTATAAGTGACTTTTGTTGAGCTTCAAAATCAATTTTAGATACTTTCAGATGATTTGGACATGATGTGCGAAAAATGCCAATATCGGTCCCATGAATTGAATTGGGATTTGTGCCAAAAATGCTAAAACATTAGCATGTGGAAACGGTCCCAGGGAAAATAAACCAAAGCATGGTTTGTTGTCATACCCTTGTCCATAGACAAGTTACAAGGAAACCAATTTGTTATTTGGGTGAACTATCCCTTTAACCACACTGCTAACCTTATGCCTAACCCTAAATTAATACCAAAAAACTCATTTAGACTTTGTGGCTGTGGAATCTGACTTTATCAAATCAAATCAAATGTATTTATATAGCCCTTCGTACATCAGCTGATATCTCAAAGTGCTGTACAGAAACCCAGCCTAAAACCCCAAACAGCAAGCAATGCAGGTGTAGAAGCACGGTGGCTAGGAAAAACTCCCTAGAAAGGCCAAAACCTAGGTAGAAACCTAGAGAGGAACCAGGCTATGTGGGGTGGCCAGTCCTCTTCTGACTGTGCCGGGTGGAGATTATAACAGAACATGGCCAAGATGTTCAAATGTTCATAAATGACCAGCATGGTCGAATAATAATAAGGCAGAACAGTTGAAACTGGAGCAGCAGCATGGCCAGGTGGACTGGGGACAGCAAGGAGTCATCATGTCAGGTAGTCCTGGGGCATGGTCCTAGGGCTCAGGTCAGTTGAAACTGGAGCAGCAGCATGGCCAGGTGGACTGGGGACAGCAAGGAGTCATCATGTCAGGTAGTCCTGGGGCATGGTCCTAGGGCTCAGGTCCTCCGAGAGAGAGAAAGAAAGAGAGAAGGAGAGAATTAGAGAACGCACACTTAGATTCACACAGGACACCGAATAGGACAGGAGAAGTACTCCAGATATAACAAACTGACCCTAGCCCCCCAACACATAAACTACTGCAGCATAAATACTGGAGGCTGAGACAGGAGGGGTCAGGAGACACAGTGCCCCCTGGTGGACGGAGTTCTACTACAAGCTACAGACCAGTGGTAATATTTTTATTTTATTTAACTAGGCAAGTCATTTAAGAACAAATTCTTATGAAAGCCTAGGAACAGTGGGTTAACTGCCTTGTTCAGGGGCAGAACGGCAGATGTGTACCTTGTCAGCCCGGGGATTTGAACTAGCAACCTTTCGGTTACCAGCCCAGCCGGTATGATAGAAGACAAACTATGAAATGACTCATATGGAATCATGTCGTAACCTAAGTTATCTAAATCTAAATATGTTTTATATTTGAGATTCTTCAAAGTAGCCACCCTTTTCCTTTGATGACAGCTTTGCACACTCACTCAGGCATTCGCCTGTCATCACCCTGGGAGACATTCCAAAACAAACGATCAAGAATTCCTCTTATAATGACGTGAAAATATCGACACTGAACAGCAGAGCTGCGATTTTCCTACAGTAGTGTTTGATCATTACCTCATCAATCAAATCAAACTTAATTTCATAAAAATGTTTACATAACTTTCTCACATCCAATTATCTGAGAGCAACAGGAAGTTGCTCTGCTCACATCCTTTTTTATTCCCATCTTCTGACAGAAGATCTTAGTTCTAATGTAATTTTTTTTTCCTTTCAGTTTTCATCCTGTTTTCTTCCTTTGTGGATGTTTTTGACATGAGTCAGCAGGTTAATCTTCTGAGTGAAGCTCTTCCCACAGTCACCACAGATAAAAGGTTTCTCTCTTGTGTGAGTCCGTTTATGCATGGTTAGATGTTCCTTGCGATTGAAGCTCTTCCCACAGTCACCACAGCTAAATGGTTTCTCTCCTGTGTGAGTCAGTTTATGCCTGGTTAGATGCTCCTTGCGATTGAAGCTCTTCCCACAGTGCCCACATGTAAAGGGTTTCTCTCCTGGGTGTATACTCATGTGCTTGGATAGATCTCCTTTGTATTTGAAGGTCTTTCCACAAACAGGGCAGGTGCAGGGTTTACCACCATGACAGAGCCTGACATGGGCCTTCAGTTTACAGGTGGAATTGTAGCCTTTCTTGCAGAAGCAGCATTCACTGAGTCTCGTCTTGGGGAGAGTCACATGCCTCTCTGGAGGGTAACAGGGAATGTCCAGACCCTTTAGATGGGTCACAGTGCCAAAAGGTTTCAGATCCCGAAGTGGGTCCTCCAGATCACATTCACTTTTCACACAGGAAGGAGTGAATATAAACTTTATGATATCAGGCTCAACCCCTTGAAGCTGCTCTTCCCCCTGATTGGTCCTAAATTCCTCCTGTTCCTCTTCAATCTGTGTGGTCTCTGGGTCCTTCTGCCCCACACTGGGGCTCCACTCCTGCTCACAGTGCTGCTGCTCAGGAGGAACCTCCTTTTCAGAGACAGAGAGCTGCAGGGGGTCTGGAGGGAAGGAGAGGAGGAGCAGAGGTTACCTATATAGAGACTTTAGATATCAGGGTTGTGGTCAACTTGGATTTATAAACCAGTAAATTCAAGACTATGTAAACTATAATTCCAAATCAATACCTGAAAGCTATAATCTATGTTCAATTACTTCTCAATAAATTGTAGAGAAGAAGCTATTTATTAGGAATGTTTTTCCATTTTCTTATTAAAACATAACATTAATTTAAAACATTTTATTAAACAAATATCAACAAACAAAAGAGGATTAGTCACAAACATAAACTATTTACATTGTCAGGAATCCTAAACAAACAAAAGAGGATTAGTCACATGCAAACATAAACTATTTACATTGTCAGGAATCCTAAACAAACAAAAGAGGTTTAGTCACAAACATAAACTATTTACATTGTCAGGAATCCTAAACAAACAAAAGAGGATTAGTCACAAACATAAACTATTTACATTGTCAGGAATCCTAAACAAACAAATCATATTCATTAATAATACAACACATTTTAATTGCCTTTTTGTTTTTCATTTTAGTTAAAGTAGTGCCATAATGTTTAAATTCATTTATAAAGTGAAAAAAGTTAGGTTTTGAATTAGACCATTTGCAAATATGAAATTTACCTAGTATCATTAGCAGTTGAATTAAATATACTACATCTTTATCTATGTCAGAATTTCTGAAATAAATCATATCAAAACCATGAAATAGTACAACCGGCTCTATTTTTTTTGTAACAAAATTCTGTATGTCAATCCAAAAACATTCTACTATAAATACAGGCAAAAAATACATGCAAAATGGTCTCCTCCATTCCACAGAAATCACATTTACAGTCAATATTCAGCTTGAATCATTCCAAAACATGTTTCACAGGATAAATTCTATGTAACATGTTAAATTAAACTTCCTTTACCTTTTGTTACTGATACAATATTTGTTAGCAATTTTTCATGCTTTCACCCATTGTATATCACCATAGATATTTGACCAAAATAATCTTGCTGAGGGAATTGTAGTATCAAACATTATTCCTAATCTGTTTATTACTACATTTATCTTTGATGGTAATATTGCCAATGAATATATTTTCATGTAAAATCTTGTAAAATTTGTGCTACAATTTCTGAGGCTGGTAACTCTAATTAACTTATACTCTGCAGCAGAGGTAACTCTGGGTCTTCCTTTCCTGTGGTGGTCCTCATGAGAGCCAGTTTCATCATAGCGCTGGATGGTTTTTACGACTGCACTTGAAGAAACGTTCAAATTTCTTGACATTTTCTGGATTGCCTGACCTTTGGGGCGACAGGGTAGCCTAGTGGTTAGAGCGTTGGACTAGGAACCGCAAGGTTCCCAAGTATCACCACGTAAAGGTTGGTTAATAGTTGTTGTACCATATTGTCAATAGATCCTTTGTCAATGGACCCTCTGCCTGACCTCAGGCACAAGCTTTATCTATGGTGCTGGAGATTCAAGCCAACTTGGCTCTGTAGATCATAGAGATATATCATTTACATGTATAATTGAAGTGTTCTATTTAATTATGTGGTATATAGGTAACCTCTGCTCCTCTTCTCCCCTCCAGACTCCCTGCAGCTCTCTGTCTCTGAAAAGGAGGTTCCCCCTCAAAAGAAGCACTGTGAGCAGCAGTGGAGCCCCAGTCTGGGGCAGGAGGACCCATAGCCCACACAGATTAAAGAGGAAGAGGAGGAAGTCAGGACCAGTCAGGAGGAAGAACAGCTTTCAGGGCTGGAGGCTGATATCAGAGAGCTTATATTCACTCCTTCCTGTGTGAAAAGTGAATGTGATCTGGAGGACCCACTTTAGTCCTTGACTCTTCCCCCAAACCCAGACTGTGGAGAACAGAGGGAGTGACTCTAAACCAACAGATCTCAAACCTTTTGGCACTGTGACCCACCTAAGGGGTTTTGAAATTCCCTCTGACCCTCCAGACAATCAAAACAAATGCCTACAGCCACAGCTCAGCCGTATAAGTAGTAACACAGTTGGACTTGACAGCTGCCCACCATTGGATTCAAACACACCAATGGGGGAACCCTGCACTTGCACCTCTTGTGACAAACAAAAAGGAAATCTGTCCAGGCACATGAGGATTCACACAGGAGGGAACATATTTAAATGTGGTGAATGTGAGAAAAACTTCAAACTCAAGGAGCAACTAACCAGACATACTGCATATGCATTCACAGAGGACAGAAAACCTTCAGCTGTCATTTGTTCTTTTAAAAGCTTCAATCAGAAAGGGGACCTAAGGAGACACATACTGACTCACACAGGAGAGAAACCATTTAGCTGTGGTGACTGCGGTAAAGGCTTCATTCGCAAGGAGCACCTAATTGCACATATAAAGACTGACACGGGATAAGTTTCAGACTCAAGCAGAATCTTACCATGCATAAACTGGTAAATAGATCTCTGATGGATTTACTGTCGTAAAACATTGTATGTAAATCAAGTTTGATTTGAATGATGAGGTAATGATTAAGCAGCATAGAGTATTGTAGGAAATTCAGTGGTCTGCTGTACAAAGTCTGTATAATTTTTCCCTTCATTAGAAACAGGAATATCTGATTGTTGGATTTGGAATGTATTTAAGGTGATGGCATAATGGTCAGGATGTAGTCATTTATACATTATATTAAATACAATTCCAGAAAAGGACTCCTTTCATTTGTCAAAAAGTATTTCTCATCAATTCTGACCTAATGCTGCTCATTCATGATTATTGATTTGATATTGTATAGAGTAATAATATACTGTCGACTCCTGATTAATAATTTATGATAACCTCTGTTTGTCTACATGTAGTTATTGTTTTCCTTTCCTACTGGTCTGTAGGCTGCCTTGCACAGTTGTATACTCCCATCCAGCTGGCGGCGCTGTTGTGTCTTTCTGGGCTCGTCACCAACTTGTACAAAGGACTTTATCAAATTCCTTGACTAGAACATGGAAGTTGGATTAGATACGAGTTTGTTTTCATTTTGCATTCCTTGTGTGGAGTTAACAAATACATACTGACTGAACTAAATAGGCTACCAAACTCTAATTCGACTGAAAATGTCTAAACTACAGTTGTTGCGTGTGTTTTTAAATGATCGTTTAACGGCGGCTGCTGTGGAGATTTTTGGGGCAGTTGAGAAAACGGTAGGAGAGTACCAGGAGGAGAATGATCGGCTACGGCGACTGCTGCGGATCACACCGGAGACACAACTATGTGGAATAGGTTCGTATGTAGATCTACTGATAGCTAACTATAGCTATGTTTTATCAGTTGTGGAAAAAGTAGCCAATTGTCACACTTGAGTAAAAGTAAAGATACCTTAATAGAAAATGACTCAAGTAAAAGTCACCCAGTAAAATACTACTTGAGTTAAAGTCTAAAATTATTTGGTTTTAAATACACTTGTCTTAAGTATCACAAGGAAATGTAATTGCTAAAATATACTTAAGTATCAAAAGGATAGCCCGGGCCACACTCCCAACATAATTTACAAACAAAGCATGTGTGTTTAGTGAGTCCGCCAGATCAGATGTTGTTGGGATGACCAGGGATTTTCTCCATGAGCTTTGGACCATTTTCCTGTTCTGCTAAACATTCAAAATGTAACGAGTCATTTTGGGTGTCGGGGAAATGTTTGCAGTAGAAATAACATTATTTTCTTTAGGGATGTAAAAAGTAAAAGTTGTCAAAAATATAAATACTTACCCCCCAAAAATGACTTAAGTAGTATTTTACAGTATTTTTCTTAAGTACTTTACACTAGAGGTCGACGACCGATTATGATTTTTCAATGCCGATACTGATTATTGGAGGACCAAAAAAAGCCGATACCGATTAATTGGGCGATTATTTATTTTTAAATGTATTTATTTATTTGTAATAATGACAATTAAAACAATACTGAATGAACACTTTTATTTTAACTTAATATAATACATCAATAAAATCATGTTCAATTTGGTTTAAATAATGAAAAAACAAAGTGTTGGAGAAGAAAGAAAAGTGCAATATGTGCCATGTAAAAAAGCTAACGTTTAAGTTCCTTGCTCAGAACATGAGAACATATGAAAGCTGGTGGTTCCTTTTAACATGAGTCTTCAATATTACCAGGTAAGAAGTTTTAGGTTGAGGTTATTATAGGAATTATAGGACTAGTTCTCTCTATAGCATTTGCATTTCATATACATTTGACTATTGGATGTTCTTATAGGCACTTTAGTATTGCCAGTGTAACAGTATAGCTTCCGTCCCTCTCCTCGCCCCTACCCGGGCTCGAACCAGGAACACATCGACAACAGCCACCCTCGAAGCATCGTTACCCATCACTCCACAAAAGCCGTGGCCCTTGCAGTGCAAGGGGAACAACTACTCCAAATCTCAGAGCGAGTGACGTTTGAAATGCTTTTAGCGCGCACCCCGCTAACTAGCTAGCCATTTCACATCGGTTACATCAGCCTAATCTTGGGAGTTGATAGGCTTGAAGTCATAAACAGCGCAATGCTTGAAGCATTGCGAAGAGCTGCTGGCAAACGCACAAAAGCTAAGGTAACTGAGGTCCACAGACCACGCAATCGCAACCACACTGCACACTGCCCTAACCCATCTGGACAAGAGGAATACCTATGTGAGAATACTGTTCATCGACTACAGCTCAGCATTTAACACCATAGTACCCTCCAAGCTCTTCATCAAGCTCGAGACCCTGGGTCCCGACCCGCCCTGTGCAACTGGGTACTGGACTTCCTGACGGGCCGCCTCTAGGTGGTGAGGGTAGGTAACAACATCTCTACCCTGCTGATCCTCAACGCTGGGGCCCCACAACTCAATCATCAAGTTTGCGGACGACACTACAGTGGTAGGCTTGATTACCAACAACGAAGAGACGGCCTACAGGTGAGGGCCCTCTGAGTGTGGTGTCAGGAAAATAACCTCACACTCAACGTCAACAAAACAAAGGAGATGATTGTGGACTTCAGGAAACAGCAGAGGGAGCACCCCCCTATCCACATCGACGGGACAGTAGTGGAGAGGGTAGTAAGTTTTAAGTTCCTCGGCGTACACATCACGGACAAACTGAATTGGTCCACCCACACAGACAGAGCTGTGAAGAAGGCGCAGCAGCGCCTCTTCAACCTCAGGAGGCTGAAGAAATTTGGCTTGTCACCAAAAGCACTCACAAACTTTTACAGATGCACAATCGAGAGCATCCTGTCGGGCTGTATCACCACCTGGTACAGCAACTGCTCCGCCCACAACCATAAGGCACTCCAGAGGGTAGTGAGGTCTGCATAACGCATCACCGGGGGCAAACTACCTGCCCTCCAGGACACCTACACCACCCAATGTCACAGGAAGGCCATAAAGATCATCAAGGACAACAACCACCCGAACCACTGCCTATTCACCCCGCTATCATCCAGAAGGCGAGGTCAGTACAGGTGCATCAAAGCAGGGACCGAGAGACTGAAAAACAGCTTCTATCTCAAGGCCATCAGACTGTTACACAGCCACCACTAACATTGAGTGGCTGCTGCCAACATAATGACTCCAGCCACTTTAATAATAGAAATGGATGGAAATTGATGTCAAAATGTATTACTAGCCACTTTAAACAATGCCACTTAATATAATGTTTACATACCCTACATGACTCATCTCATATGTATATGTATATACTGTACTCTATATCATTGACTGCATCTTGCCATCTTTATGTAATACATGTATCACTAGCCACTTTAAACTATGCCACTTTATGTTTATATACCCTACATTACTCATCTTATATGTATATACTGTACTCGATACCATCTACTGCATCTTGCCTATGCCGTTCTGTACCATCACTCATTCATATATCTTTATGTGCATATTCTTTATCCCTTTACACTTGTGTGTATAAGGTAGTAGTTGTGGAATTGTTAGGTTAGATTACTCGTTGGTTATTACTGCATTGTTGGAACTAGAAGCACAAGCATTTCGCTAATTATAACATAATAACACACAGAAATACAAGCCTTTGGTCATTGATATGGTCGAATCTGGAAACTATCATTTCAAAGAAAAAAAACTTTATTCTTTCAGTGAAATACTGAACCGTTACGTATTTTATCAAACGGGTGGCAACCCTAAGTCTAAATATTGCTGTTACATTGTACAACCTTCAATGTTATGTCATAATTATGTACAATTCTGGGAAATTAATTACGGCCTTTGTTAGGAATAAATGGTCTTCACACAGTTTTCAACGAGCCAGGCGGCCCAAACTGCTGCATATACCCTGACTGCTTGCACGGACCGTAATTTATGTTAAGATTGATTGTTTTTTTATAAGATAAGTTTAATGCTAGCTAGCAACTTACCCTGGCTTCTTGCTGCCGTCGTTTTTTATAAGATAAGTTTAATGCTAGCTAGCAACTTACCCTGGCTTCTTGCTGCCGTCACGTAACAGGTAATTAGCCTGCCATGCAGGCTCCTTGTGGAGTGCAATGTAAGGCAGGTGGTTAGAGCGTTGGACTAGTAACCGGAAGGTTGCAAAAACGAATCCCCGAGCTGACAAGGTAAAAATCTGTCGTTCTGCCCCTGAACAAGGCAGTTAACCCACCGTTCCAAGGCCGTCATTGAAAATAAGAATGTGTTTTTAACTGACTTGCCTAGTTAAATAAAGGTGTACTTTTTTAAAATAACAATACTTTTTTAATTAATTAACATTTAAATGACTTAAATGTAAATGTAAATGTTAATTCTGCAAATCGGTGTCCAAAAATACCGATTACCGATTGTCATGAAAACTTGAAATCGTCCCTAATTAATCAGCCATTCCGATTAATCGGTCGACCTCTACTTTACACCACTGTATTTTATTGATAAACTGTTAACTAACTGATCATCATTTCATTAATTAAGTTGTTTTTAATCTTTAGGAGAAAAACATTGTCATGAAAACCAAGAAGTGATTTGAATTTAATTTTAAAAAGGATTATAAAAAAAGAAGTATCTTATTCTCTTCAATTTTATTGAGAAATTTAAAAATAGATTCTAGGTTTCAAATATTGATTTAGAATTATAGTTCACGTAGTCCTTATAAAAAAAGAAGTATCTTATTCTCTTCAATTTTATTGAGAAATTTAAAAATAGATTCTAGGTTTCAAATATTGATTTAGAATTATAGTTCACGTAGTCCTGATTTAACTGGCTTAAGGGTTCAAATTGACTCTAAAGTTTGTATAGGCAGAGATACTGAGAATGGTGCAATTTGGGGCATTGTTGCACGTGGGCATTATATTTTGGTAAATTTAAAATGTTTAAGCTAAGACAGGCGGGGCCACTCCAGTACAGTAGGAGGCGATGATGCTGGAAGAGATCTGGAAAAGATCCTGCAGCCACTCAGTAATAATTAATGATCTGCTTAACGTGGAAAGATGTTGTGCGGAGTAAACCCTCTCGCTTCTCTTCTTCCTCTCTGATATAGGTAACCTCTGCTCTTTCTCTCCTTCCCTCCAGACTCCCTGCAGCTCTCTGTCTCTGAAGAGGAGGTTCCCCCTGAGCAGCAGCACTGTGAGCAGGAGTGGAGCCCCAGTCTGGAGCAGGAGGACCCAGAGACCAAACAGATTAAAGAGGAACAGGAGGAAGTCAGGACCAGTCAGGAGGAAGAGCAGCTTCAAGGTCTGGAGCCTGATATCATAGATTTAGATTTCACTCCTCCCTGTGTGAAAAGTGAATGTGATCTGGAGGACCCACTTTGGTCCTTGACTCTTCCTCAAACCAAGACTGAGGAAAACAGAGAGAGTGACTCTAAACCAGTGGATCTCAAACCTTTTGGCACTGTGACCCACCTAAAGGGTCTCTACATTCCCTGTGACCCTCCAGATAATCAAAGCAATGCCTCCAGACGCAGCTCAGCCGTAATCAGCAACCCAGTAGGACTTGACAGCAGGTCACCATTGGGTCCCAGCCCACCATTGGGTCCCAGCCCACCATTGGATCCCAGCCCACCATTGGTTCCCAGCCCACCATTGGATCCCAGTCCACCATTGGAAGAACACTGTTCCAAACTCGGCACCACGTCTAGAAGAACTCACCACTGCCATGACTGTGGTAAAACATTTGCTCTGAATGCTGACCTGCAGAGGCATGTGACTCTCACCAAGAAGAGACTCAGTGAATGCCGCTTCTGCAATAAACACTACAACTCCACCTGTAAACTGAAGGCCCATGTCCGACTCTGTCACGGTGGTAAACCCAGCACCTGCCCTGTTTGTGGAAAGATCTTCAAATACAAAGGAGTTCTGCCCAAGCACATGAGGATTCACCAAGGAGAGAAATCTTTAAGCCGTGGTGACTGTGAGAAAAGCTTCAGTCACAAGGGCGCCCTAAATCTATATGAACTGACTCACACTGGGGAGAAACCATTTAGCTGTGGTGACTGTGAGAAAAGCTTCAATCTCAAGAATAATCTAACCAGGCATAAACTGATTCACACAGGAGAGAAACCATTTAGCTGTGGTGACTGTGGGAAAAGCTTCAGTCTCAAGAATAACCTAACCAGGCATAAACTGATTCACACAAGAGAGAAACCATTTAGCTGTGGTGTCTGTGGAAAAAGCTTTAGTCAGAAAGGGGACCTAGGAAGGCACAAACTGACTCACACAGATGATAAACCATTTAGCTGTGATGACTGCGGGAAAAACTTCAGACAGAAAGGGGACCTAAGGAGACACAAACTGACTCACACAGGCGAGAAACCTTTTAGCTGTGGTGACTGTGGGAAAAGTTTCAATCAGAAGGGGGACCTAAGTAGGCACAGACAGACTCACACAGGAGAGAAACAACATGGCTGCTCAGTCTGTGGTAAAAGATTCATTCGTAAGGCTCATCTGCTGAAGCATGTGAATAACGTCCACAAAGAAAGAAAACGGGATGAAAACAAGAACAACGAAAATTAGGATTAAAATCTAGTTAGGACAAAGAGGATATGCGGGTTAGCAGATGGGAATTTAAAAGGCAGGATGTGGACACTTAGAAAAACAAAGCAACTCTGGATTATTGACGCTGTGGTTTTTCAAATAAATGAATGTGTGATGGATTTACCTTTTGTGAAACGTTTTATACGAATAAAGTTTAATTTGAACGATGAGGTTCTAAGAGTAGCATCCCAGTATTATGGGAATCTCACAGATCTGAGGGATGTACTACAAAGCAGGAGTTCACCAGCTAACATGCCTAAATATTCTATCATTTAAAAATATATATTTTTTTTAGACAGATCTTGAAATGGGCATGGTCTAATTGATTCAACAAACAAAAAAAAACACAAATTTAGATTTTTTTCTAAAATGAACCAGAATTTCTGTGAACCATGAACCAGTTATTTCTGGTTGCTTATCAAAGATCAATAGCTAAATCCTTGATTCTGCTTTGTAGTAGACCCTTCTGCTATTACATGTTAGTCATTTAGCAGACGCTCTTATGCAGAACGACTTACAGGAGCAATTAGGGTTAAGTGCCTTGCTCAAAGGGCATTTCAACAGATTTTTCACCTTGTTGGCTCTGGGATTTGAACCAGCGACCTTTCGGTTACTGGTCCAACCCCCTTAACAGCTAGGCTACCTGCCGATCCTGTCTAAAGTCTGTTGATGTTTTCATTGTTTTGGAATGTCTCTCAGGGTGGAGAGAATTATCTGACTGATGTTATTGATACCTAAAAAAAAAAAAATGTATGTCAAAAAATCTTCATCCATTTGTCCTAGTGTATTTATAATAAATGTTGACAATGCATCTTATTAATGGTATTGATTTGATCTTGTATTGAATAATGATATACAGTCGACTCCTGATGAAGAATGTATTATCCCAGATCATCCTGTATTTGGGGCGGCAGGGTAGCCTAGTGGTTAGAGCGTTGGACTAGTAACCGGAAGGTTGCAAGTTCAAACCCCCGAGCTGACAAGGTACAAATCTGTTGTTCTGCCCCTGAACAGGCAGTTAACCCACTGTTCCTAGGCCGTCATTGAAAATAAGAATTTGTTCTTAACTGACTTGCCTGGTTAAATAAAATAAAAATTAAAAAAAATTATGATAACCATTGTTCAGGGTTGGGTAGTAACAGATTACAGGTAACGGGGAATAGTTAATCCAAATTACAAAAATAAAGTAACTAATCAACCCGGATTACTTAAATTATATATATATTTTTGGATTACTTGTCTTCATCTAATATCAATAGGCAGTGGTGACTCAATGTACCTTTTTAAAGGAAATTCTGATGCTTTGTGCTGGAACGCTACCTGTTCCAGAATGTCCCTACCCTATTTATCTGCCATGACCTTCAACAGTCCAATCAACAGATCTGGCAGGCAAGGTTCTCCCTTACTGCTTTTGTCTCCCATTGTGAAACTCCACTATAAACACATTCACACTCAGACACACAAAATAACATTGTTTAATTAGGAACGTCTTCATTTCTTATAATTCAAAATATATATATTTTTTTTTATAAAGAGAAAAGGGTACAAAAATAACAAATATATTCTTAATTATTATATGTAATTTACCCACATGGTAGTTTCTCCTATGTACATTTCCGTGTAGGGTTTACATTTATCGCTTAATAATAATAATAATAATGAGTGGAGTTAACCTCGGTCTCCCCGGGAACAATCAGCAAGCGGAGTTAACCTCGGTCTCCCCGGGAACAATCAGCAAGCGGAGTTAACCTCGGTCTCCCTGGGAACAATCAGCAAGCGGAGTTAACCTCGGTCTCCCTGGGAACAATCAGCAAGCGGAGTTAACCTCGGTCTCCCTGGGAACAATCAGCAAGCGGAGTTAACCTCGGTCTCCCTGGGAACAATCAGCAAGCGGAGTTAACCTCGGTCTCCCCGGGAACAATCAGCAAGCGGAGTTAACCTCGGTCTCCCTGGGAACAATCAGCAAGCGGAGTTAACCTCGGTCTCCCTGGGAACAATCAGCAAGCGGAGTTAACCTCGGTCTCCCCGGGAACAATCAGCAAGCGGAGTTAACCTCGGTCTCCTGGGAACAATCAGCAAGCGGAGTTAACCTCGGTCTCCCGGGAACAATCAGCAAGCGGAGTTAACCTCGGTCTCCCCGGGAACAATCAGCAAGCGGAGTTAACCTCGGTCTCCCCGGGAACAATCAGCAAGCGGAGTTAACCTCGGTCTCCCTGGGAACAATCAGCAAGCGGAGTTAACCTCAGTCTCCCTGGGAACAATCAGCAAGCGGAGTTAACCTCGGTCTCCCCGGGAACAATCAGCAAGCGGAGTTAACCTCGGTCTCCCCGGGAACAATCAGCAAGCGGAGTTAACCTCGGTCTCCCCGGGAACAATCAGCAAGCGGAGTTAACCTCGGTCTCCCCGGGAACAATCAGCAAGCGGAGTTAACCTCGGTCTCCCCGGGAACAATCAGCAAGCGGAGTTAACCTCGGTCTCCCCGGGAACAATCAGCAAGCGGAGTTAACCTCGGTCTCCCCGGGAACAATCAGCAAGAGGAGTTAACCCCGGTCTCCCCGGGAACAATCAGCAAGCGGAGATAACCTCGGTCTCCCCGGGAACAATCAGCAAGCGGAGTTAACCTCGGTCTCCCTGGGAACAATCAGCAAGCGGAGTTAACCTCGGTCTCCCTGGGAACAATCAGCAAGCGGAGTTAACCTCGGTCTCCCTGGGAACAATCAGCAAGCGGAGTTAACCTCGGTCTCCCTGGGAACAATCAGCAAGCGGAGTTAACCTCGGTCTCCCCGGGAACAATCAGCAAGCGGAGTTAACCTCGGTCTCCCTGGTTGTATTGATACACCATCCAAAGTGTAATTAATACCTTTCACCATGCTCAAAGGGACTTTCATTGTCTGTTTTTTTTTACCCATCTACCAATGGATGCCCTTCTTTGCGAGGCATTGGAAAACCTTCCTGGTCTTTGTGGTCGAATTTGTGTTTGAAATTCACTGCTTGACTGAGGGACGTTATAGATAAGTGTATGTGTGGGCTACAGAGATGAGGTAGCCATTCAAAAATCACGTTAAAACACTATTATTGCACACAGAGTGAGTCCATGCAACTTATCATGTAACTCGTTTCGCACATTTTTACTCTTGGTCTTACAGTATTTAGTAATATAATAATAATAAAAACATGTATACTTATTGACGAAAGACATTTCAGTTAAAAAAAAATATTAAATGTAAATTACATTTTGAAAAACATAATTCCACTTTGACATTATGGGGTAGTGTGTGTAGGGAAAGCATTGAACCCATTTCAATTCAGGCTGTAACATCCAATCAAACGTATTTACAAAGCCCTTCGTACATCAGCTGATATCTCAAAGTGCTATACAGAAACCCAGCCTAACACCCCAAACAGCAAGCAATGCAGGTGTTGAAGCACAGTGGTGCTTATTAACATAACTAAAAGTTTTTTTTAAAGTCAAGGGGTGTGAATACTTTCTGAAGGCACTGTAGATTAAAAAAATAAAAAATAAATCATATAACCTGACCTCGCAACAACATTTGGGTGCAATCAAATCATAGGCTTGTGCTACCAACTGAAAACGTTAGGAAGTAGCCTGTGTATGCTATCACACACAGAATACGGAACATGTAAACTATAGGATCTGTATGCTTTAACGCTAGTCCCTAAATAGGAAATAGTCATGTTACTAAATGAAATAATTAGTGTCTTTTAATGCCTCGGTGTTAGAAGTGAAAGTATTCCAAAAGTAATTGGATTACGTTACTCATTTTGAGGAAGCCAAAGGATTGTTACTGATTACTTTGTTTTTCATACAACTGTAATCAACAACAGATTTAATTGTTAAAGTAATCCGCTCAACCCTGCCACTGTTTTCTCTACACAGTCATCGTTTCCCTTTACTACTAGTTTGTAGGCTGCCTTATACAATAGAAACCCTCATCCCGCTGTTGTGCGTTTCCAGGTTCATCACCCATTAGAACCAGTTTCAAAAAAGTATTTGACCAGAACATGGAAGTAGGATCGGAGAGGATTTGGATTTTTACAGAAGATTTTTAGTGAAGAGTTCAAGTGAAGACGAAAAGGAAAAAAAACTGCAAGGGGTGGTGGTACTTGGATTATTATTTTTTGCATGCTAGTACTTTAAAAAAAGTGGCAATATTTCAAGAATAAAGGGGCAATATTTGGAGAATAAAGGGGCAATATTTGGAGAATAAAGGGGCAATATTTGGAGAATAAAGGGGCAATATTTCGAAAATAAAGGGGCAATATTTGGAGAATAAAGGGGCAATATTTGGAGAATAAAGGGGCAATATTTGGAGAATAAAGGGGCAATATTTGGAGAATAAAGGGGCAATATTTGGAGAATAAAGGGGCAATATTTGGAGAATAAAGGGGCAATATTTCGAAAATAAAGGGGCAATATTTGGAGAATAGGGGCAATATCTTGGAGAATAAAGGGGCAATATTTCGAGAAAAAAGGGGCAATATTTCGAGAAAAGTTGCAGTTCAATTTTAAGAAGGGATTTGGTTAAATGCATGTCTGCCTGGCTCCCTATTGCTGGGCACGCCACCGTTGAAATGCCTGAGTACATGACTTGGTGAAACTATACTTTAGAATTGGCTTCAGTAACAAGGAAATCCTTGCTCTTTTAGCACCTAATAACCATAGTATTATAAGTAATTAGGACCTGGGAAATGTGCCACAGATTATTTTGAGGAGGAACCGTGGTTACATACATAGGTAGAGACAGGCACTTTGGGTTTGTATGCGTGCAGGTGTGTGTGTGTGTGTGTGTGTGTGTGTGTGTGTGTGTGTGTGTGTGTGTGTGTGTGTGTGTGTGTGTGTGTGTGTGTGTGTGTGTGTGTGTGTGTGTGTGTGTGTGCACTCACGTGTATCAATCTAATGATCTGTTCAGTTGTAAATAAAGAGTAAGAACTCACGGACGATTATTAAAACTCAAACCAAGTTTATTCACCCACCGGGTCGCACAGCTGCATTAGACCAAGACATATTCACACAAGCACTGGTATTTAACCCTTTCTCCTCTGCTGGGTCTCCTCCTCACACATCTGATGCTAGACAGAACTTTAGTGATATCTGTTCTTCCTCACTTCATCTGACGCTAGACAAGATGGAAACGGACACAGTGACATTGCGCACCGAGGAAGAGAGGCCACGGACAGACAGACAGCTGAAATTACACTTGAGTCGTTTCATTCTCGTAATCATGTTTACATGATAATACATAATACACGTATGATGAAATTCTGGTTGGGAATGAAACTACTGAACAAATTAACGAATCAGCACAGCAAGTAAGTGAAAGAAATAGGTTTTGATGATGTTTTACCGGTAAATGGGGACATATGTAAATGCCAAATAAATAACTTTTTTGGTCAGTGTCACCTTTATTTAACTAGGCAAGTCAGTTAAGAACAAATTGTTATTCACAATGACGGCCCGACCCCGGCCAAACCCGGACGACGCTGGGCCAACTGTGCACCGCTCTATGGGACTCCCAATCACGGCCGGATGTGATACAACCTGGATTCGAACCGGGGACTGTAGTGACGCCTCTTGCACAGAGATGCAGTGCCTTAGACCACTGAGTCCATGTGTATGTGTTAACTCTTTAACTGTACTAGAATGCTTAAATGTCCGCAAAAAATGGTAATATTGGTTATCGGTATCGGCCAAAAATGTCATATCGGTGCACCCCTAGTTTGATCATTACCTCATCATTCAAATCAAACTTTATTTACAATGTTTTACGACAGTAAATCCATCAGAGATCTATTTGCCAGTTTCTGCATGGTTAGGCTTTGCTTGACACCGACACTTCTCCTGTGTGAGTCCGTATATGTGCAATTAGATGCTCCTTGCGAATGAAGCCTTTACCGCAGTCACCACAGCTAAATGGTTTCTCCCCTGTGTGAGTCAGTATGTGTCTCCTTAGGTCCCCTTTCTGATTGAAGCTTTTACAGCAAAAATGACAGCTGAATGGTTTCTCTCCTCTGTGAATGCGTATATGTCTGGTTAAGTGCTCCTTGCGATTGAAGCGTTTCCCACAGTCACCACAGCTAAAAGGTTTCTCTCCTGTGTGAATCTTCATGTGCATGGACAGATTTCCTTTTTGTTTGAAGGTCTTGCCACAAAAGGGGCAGATGCAGGGTTCCCCCATTGGTGCGTTGGGATCAAATGGTGGTCTGATGTCAAGCCCTACTAGGTCGCTGCTTACGGCTGAGCTGTAGCTGGAGGCAATGTTACGATTATATGGAAGGTCACAGGGAATGTCGAGACCCTTTAAGTGGGTCACAGTGCCAAAAGGTTTGAGATCCACTGGTTTAGAGTGACTCTCTCTGTTCTCCACAGTCTGGGTTTGGGGAAGAGTCAAGGACCAAAGTGGGTCCTCCTGATCACATTCACTTTTCACACAGGAAGGAGTGAATATGAACTCTATATCAGGCTCTAGACCTTGAAACTGCTCCTCCTCCTGACTGGTCCTGACTTCCTCCTCTTCGTCTATAATCAGTGTGGTCTCTGGGTCCTCCTGCCCCAGGCTGGGGCTCCACTCCTGCTCACAGTGCTGCTGCTCAGGGGGAACCTCCTCTTCAGAGACAGAGAGCTGCAGGGAGTCTGGAGGGAAGGAGAGGAGGAGCAAGGGTTATCTGAAGTGGCTTCAGAAAGTATTCACACCCCTTCTTTTCCCCAAAATTTTGTTGTGTTACAGCCGGAATTTAAAATTGATTTAATTGAGATCTTGTGTGGCCTACACACAATACCCCATCATGTCAAAGTGGATGTTTTTAAACAAATTCATTAGAATTGAAAAGCTGAAATATCTTGAGTCGATAAGTATTCAACCCCTTTGTTACGGCAAAACTAAATAGGTTCAGGAGTAAAGATGTGCTTCACAAGTTACATAATAAGTTGCATGGACTCCCTTTGTGCATTAGTAATAGTGTTTAACATGATTTTTAATGACTACCTCATCTCTGTACCCCACACATACAATTATCTGTAAGGTCCCGCAGTCGAGCAGTGAATTTAAAGCACAAATTCAACCACAAAGACCAGGGAGGTTTTCCAAAGCTTAGCAAAGAAGGGCACCTATTGGTAGATGAGTAAAACATTTTAAAAAGCAGATGTTGGATATCCCTTTCCCCTTTTTGAAGTTATTATTATGGATGGTGTATCAATACACCCAGTCACTACAAAGATACAGGCGTCCTTCCCAACTCAGTTGCCGGAGAGGAAGGAAACCACTTAGGGATTTAACCATGAGGCCAACGGTGACTTTAAAACAGCTACAGATTTTAATGGCTGTGATAGAAAAAAACCTGAGGATTGATCAACAGCACTGTAGCTTCTCCACAATACTAACCTAATTGACAGAGTGAAAAGAAGAATGGCTGTACAGAATACAAATGTTCAGAAACATGCATCCTGTTTGCAATAAGGCACTAAAGTAAAACTGCAAAAAACGAGGCATAGAAATGAACTTTATGTCCTGAACACAAAGCGTTACGCAACACATCACACTTCATATTTTCAAGCACGGGGGTGCATCATGTTATGGGTATGCTTGTCATCAGCAAGGGCTAGGGAGTTTTTTGGGATAAAAATAAAGGGAATAGAGTTAAGCACGGGCAAAATCCTAGTGGAAAACCTGGTTCAGTCTGCTTTCCACCAGACACTGGGAGACGAATGCACCTTTCAGCAGGACAATAACCTGAAACACTTGCAAATCTGTGGCTTGAAAATGGCTGTCTAGCAACTATCAACAATCAAATGACTTACAACAACAAAAAAGAATAATGTGCAAATATTGCACAATCCAGGTGTGCAAAGCTCTTAGAGATTTATCCAGAAAGCCTCTCAGCTGTAATCGCCTCCAAAGGTGGTTCTAACATGTATTGACTCAGGGTGTGAATACTTATGTAAATGAGATCTGTTTTCATTTTCTAAAAAATTACAAACATTTCAAATAACATGTTTCAATTGTGTGTAGATGGGTGAAGGCACTGTATATACCACATAATTAAATAGAACACTTGAATCATACATTTGGACTATACATTTATATATAAGAGCTAGACAGCCTAGCAGATAGCTAGGGCCACCTTCTAGACAGACTGTATTCTATACAGCCTAACAGATAGCTAGGGCCACCTTCTAGACAGACTGTATTCTATACAGCCTAGCAGATAGCTGCGGCCACCTTCTAGAAAGACTGTATTCTATACAGGCTAGCAGATAGCTAGGGCCAGCTTCTAGACTGAGACTGTATCTCTTGAGAAATGCCTGAGTGCAGATAGCTAGGGCCACCTTCTAGACAGACTGTATTCTATACAGTCTAGCAGATAGCTAGGGCCAGATTCTAGACAGACTGTATCTCAGTCTAGCAGATAGCTAGGGCCAGCTTCTAGACAGACTGTATTCTATACAGCCTAGCAGATAGCTAGGGCCAGATTCTAGACAGACTGTATCTCAGTCTAGCAGATAGCTAGGGCCAGCTTCTAGACAGACTGTATCTCGGTCTAGCAGATAGCTAGGGCCACCTTCTAGACAGACTGTATCTCAGTCTAGCAGATATCTAGGGCCAGCTTCTAGACAGACTGTATCTCGGTCTAGCAGATAGCTAGGGCCAGATTCTAGACAGACTGTATCTCGGTCTAGCAGATAGCTAGGGCCACCTTCTAGACAGACTGTATCTCGGTCTAGCAGATAGCTAGGGCCAGCTTCTAGACAGACTGTATTCTATACAGCCTAGCAGATAGCTAGGGCCACCTTCTAGACAGACTGTATCTCAGCCTAGCAGGTAGCTAGGGCCAGCTTCTAGACAGACTGTATTCTATACAGCCTAGCAGATAGCTAGGGCCACCTTCTAGACAGACTGTATTCTATACAGCCTAGCAGGTAGCTAGGGCCAGCTTCTAGACAGACTGTATCTCGGTCTAGCACTATAACACTAGCCCACTGTGGGACGTATTTACCATCTGTTTGGCAACCCTTTTACCCCGTCGGAGGGTATATCTGTGGTTGATGGACGTTTCTGATAAGGAAAGTGTAGTTTTAATTGCAGAGTGGTGCCCAGGAAATAATACATTATTAGATGCTAACACACCCCTCTCCCCCTCCTCCAAACCAAAACCAAACATGGATGTTAATGTTTACACTAGGGTTGGAAAGGGTCGGAATCTTTCTGGAAATTTTCCATGGGGAGTTAAGCCCTGGGAATTCTGGGAATTTAGCTTAAATTCATTAAAAAAAGTTAGCTTATAACAGTGAACCTTTTTTTGTGGAATACACAAGGTAATTCTAGATCTTGTGGCATATTTTGGTTCAATTATTCCCAATTCAATGGAATTGCAACCCTCTGCATGCACATTGCATTCTTCCATCACATGTACAGCTGATACTCAAGATCTTGCACACTAATGAGATGCTATTGAGCCCACACTACTACACTGTCTGAGCCAAGGACTACATGCTTTCTGGTAAGTTTTGATTACAATACTGGGTGGGGTGAATATATTTTATTTGACATACATAATTTTTTGTTAACTAGTAAATAGTAGCCTACAGCAAAGTGTGTGTAAGTCATTTCTAACTTGTTAACAATGTGGGGTTTAGCTTGCTTGAGCCTGCTAACCGATGAGTGTTAATTCACCTGTTTCCATACATGTTTCATTTTAAAACATTTATCTGTATTTATCTATACATGGAAAAAAAAATACTCATTTTTTCCTAATCTTTACAGGAAAATGGCACAGGAACTATCTAATGTGTGGAGACATTTCACTGCAGCTAATGTAGAAGGAAAAGCTGTGTATAATTGCAAATATTGTGCCAAATCATATGTGAAGAATGCAACAAAGATGTAGAATCATCTGGCCAATTGCATAAAGTTCTCTCAGTGCTCACAACAAGCAACCTCTGACAAAAGTCCCTATACTTCTATTCGAGGTGAAAATGATGAATCAGACAGCTTATCGATAGCAACAGCTCATGGTGCTCCTGGAATCAGAGGTTTTTTTGACTCAATGGAGGAACGTAGTCAGAGAAATGCTGATGAATGTCTTGCTTGAGCTGTGTATGCAACTGGTTCACCTCTGATGCTCACAGGCAATGTGTATTGAAAGATATTTCTGAATGTTCTTCACCCAGCATACCCCCCTCCAACCAGACATGCTTTATCTACTCATTTGCTGGATGCAGAGTTCAAGTGAAGGTCAAGCAAATCATAGAGAAAGCAGACTGTATTGCAGTCATCTCTGATGGGTGGTCGAATGTTCGTGGGCAAGGAATAATTAACTACATCATCTCCACCCCTCAACCAGTATTCTACAAGAGCACAGACACAAGGGACATCAGACACACCGGTCTCTACATTGCAGATGAGCTGAAGGCAGTCATCAATGACCTTGGACCATTGAAGGTATTTGCACTGGTGACAGACAATGCTGCGAACATGAAGGCTGCTTGGTCTAAAGTGGAGGAGTCCTACCCTCACATCCAATTGTTGGCTGTGGTGCTCAAGCATTGAAGAGAGCCAAGGAAATGGTTTGGTATGTGACGGGTCATGAGGTTATAGCAGCAATCTACCTCACCAAGAAAAGTGAGAAGAATAAGAGCACCACATTGATGCTGCCCAGCAACACCCGTTGGGGTGGTGTCGTCATCATGTTTGACGGTTTCCTGGAGGGGAAGGAGTCTCGCCAAGAAATGGCCATATCACAGTCTGTCAATATGGAGAGCCCCATCAAGAGGATCCTCCTGGATTATGTATTTTGGGAGAGAGTGGTAAGCAGCCTGAAACTCCTGAAACCTATAGCAGTAGCCATTGCATGGATTGAGGGAGACAATGCCATCCTATCTGATGTTCAGACTCTGCTTGCAGATGTAAGAGAAGAAACTGCCCTGCCCACTTCACTGTTGCTCCAAACAGAGGAAACTGCAGTTCTGAAATATATCAAAGTGTCCAGACTTCTGCCTGAAGCCCATACACGCTGCAGCGTACATGTTGGACCCCAAGTATGCTGGCAAGAGCATCCTATCTGGTGCAGAGATCAACAAGGCCTATGGTGTCATCACTACCGTGTCTCGCCACCTTGGCCTGGATGAGGGCAAGGTTCTTGACAGTCTGGCGAAGTACACTTCCAAGCAGGGGCTTTGGGATGGAGATGCAATACGGCAGTCTTGCCAACATATCTCATCAGCCACCTGGTGGAAGGGACTTTGTGGATCTGAGGCTCTTTTCCCTGTTGTCAACATCATCCTCCAAATCCCACCAACATCACAGCGCAATTGGTCCTTGTGTGGGGACACACACCAAAGCACGCAAAAGGCAGACCAATACAAGGGTTGAAATTGGTGGCCATTCGGGCAAATTTGAGGCTTTTTGAGCCTGACAACGAGCCTTCCTCAACAAGGTTGGAAAGTGACAGTGAAGATGGGGCCTCAGAGTCTGATGTTCAAGAGGTGGACATTGAGCAGGTCCAGGGAGAAGACATGGAAGCCTGAGAGGAAGACAACCAAAGCTTTAGTTTCTAGACTATCATTTTACAACAAATGTATGTTGAAAATGTTTTTGGGAGACGTGATGTATCATTGTGGATCATTCAATATTCCCTTTCTTTTGTTGTTCTGTGAAATCGTCCCATGTGAAGAGTCAACTCATTTCATTAAAGTTCAAATAGTATTTTCTTTTAAATTTCTACTGGAAGGATTTAATCATTTGTAATTATGTCTATTTATGACAAGATAAAAGGTTTATTTTTCTGTCTCCATATGATATGATAAATATATCGAATGCAAAAAACATCTAGTGGTTAGAGCGTTGGACTAGTAACCGGAAGGTTGCAAGTTCAAACCCCCGAGCTGACAAGGTACAAATCTGTCGTTCTGCCCCTGAACAGGCAGTTAACCCACTGTTCCTAGGCAGTCATTGAAAATAAGAATTTGTTCTTAACTGACTTGCCAAGTTAAATAAAGGTAAAAAAATATATATATAATAATAAAAAATAAAAATATTAATTCCCATATATTCCCGTTAATTCCCATATATTCCCGTTAATTCCCATTAATTCCCATATATTCCCGTTAATTCCCATATTTTCCCGTTAATTCCCATATATTCCCATTAATTCCCATATATTCCTGTTAATTCCCATATATTCCCGTTAATTCCCATATATTCCCGTTAATTCCCATATATTCCCGTTAATTCCCATATATTCCCGTTAATTCCCATATATTCCCGTTAATTCCCATTAATTCCCATATATTCCCGTTAATTCACATATATTCTCGTTAATTCCCATATATTCCCGTTAATTCACATATATTCCCGTTAATTCCCATATATTCTCGTTAATTCCCATATATTCCCGTTAATTCCCATATATTCCCGTTAATTCCCATATATTTCCGTTAATTCACATGGAAAGTTTTCTGTATATTCCCCAAAATGTGCAATCCTAGTTTGCGCCCACTCTCTTCGTTCTACTTCCTGTCTGAAGCAAATACAATGTCTGTCGAGAAGCTGGACTAAGTTATGCCCCTGCCTATATCCCATTTCAATCAGCTTTTTGTGACAAAGACAACTATTTAATCATACCCAGTTAAAGTGGTAGTAGTGGCTATTTTTTTTTTTACCTTGAGGAATATTTTTTATCATCATTGTCCAAAAGTTTATTCAATTCTTCAAATGTTTCATGACTTTGTCAATCAACTTGTTCTTAATGAATCTTAATCATTGTTTAAAGTTTCTGTATCAATATGGACTTTGTAAAAAAAAAGGTCCGTTGGGGTCATTTTGACCCCAGGCAAAACATCTAATTCCGCCTATAGTAATTTGATAAATAGGACCTTCATTTGACTCCAGGTTTCTCTGGAGACATCATTACAAGGTTATCCATACCACCAGAGGGAGGAGGGGACCTGTATTAGTGATTTTTACCAGATAGACAAATCATCAGCAGATAAATAGAGTATTCAAAACATTAGGAACACCTTCCTAATATTGAGGAGAGGAGCCAGGTTAAATAAGGATTTTTAAGGAGGTTAAATAAGGCAATTGAGACATGGATTGTGTGCCATTCAGAGGGTGAATGGGCAAGACAAAATATTGAAGTGCCTTTGAACAGGGTATGGTAGTAGGGTGCCAAGACCACCGGTTTGAGTGTGTCAAGAACTGCAATACTGCTGTTTTTTTCACACTCAACAGTTTCCCGTGTGTATCAAGAATAGTCCACCATCCAAAGGACATCCAGCCAGTTTGACACAACTGTGGGAAGCATTGGAGTCAACATGGGCCAGCATCCCTGTGGAACAATTTAGACACTTTGTAGAGCCCATGTCCCGACGAATTGAGGCTGTTCTGAAGGCAACTCAATATTGCAAGGTGTTCCTAATGTTTTGTACACTCAGTGTAACTATATACAGTATGCAGATGGTGGTGTGTAGAGACAGTATGGACATTCTTTTGGAGAGATTTGAAACCCAAATTGGTCTACACGGATAAGTTCTGGCCTGGTTTAGATCTTATCTGTCGGAAAGATATCAGTTTGTCTCTGTGAATAGTTTGTCCTCTGACAAATCAACTGTAAATTTCAGTGTTCCTCGAGGTTCCGTTTTAGGACCACTATTGTTTTCACTATATATTATACCTCTTGGTGATGTCATTAAGAAACATAATGTTAACTTTCAATGCTATAGGGATGACACACAGCTGTACATTTCAATGAAACACGGTGAAGCCCCAAAATTGCCCTCCCTGGAAACCTGTGTTTCAGACATAAGGAAGTGGATGGCTGCAAATGTTCAACTTTTAAACTCTGACAAAACAGAGATGCTTGTTCTAGGTCCCAAGAAACAAAGAGATCTTCTGTTGAATCTGACAATTGATCTTGATGGTTGTACAGTCGTCTCAAATAAAATTGTGAAGGACCTCTGCGTTACTCTGGACCCTGATCTCTCTTTTGACGAACATATCAAGACTGTTTCAAGGACAGCTTTTTTCCATCTACGTAACATTGCAAAAATCAGAAACTTTCTGTCCAAAAATTATGCAGAAAAATGCATCCATGCTTTTGTCACTTCTAGGTTAGACTACTGCAATGCTCTACTTTACGGCTACCCGGATAAAGCACTAAATAAACTTCAGTTAGTGCTAAACACGGCTGCTAGAATCTTGACTAGAACAAAAAGTGTTTGCCTCTCTACACTGGCTTCCTGTTAAGGCAAGGGCTGATTTCAAGGTTTTACTGCTAACCTACAAAGCATTACATGGGCTTGTTCCTACCTATCTCTCTGATTTGGTCCTGCCGTACATACCTACACGTACGCTACGGTCACAAGACCCAGGCCTCCTAACTGTCCCTAGAACTTTTAAGCAAACAGCTGGAGGCAGGGCTTTCTCCTATAGAGCTCCATTTTTATAGAATGGTCTGCCAACCCATGTGAGAGACGCAAACTCGGTCTCAACCTTTACGTATTGAAGACTCTTCTCTTCAGTAGGTCCTATGATTGAGTGTAGTCTGGCCCATGAGTGTGAAGGTGAACGGAAAGGCACTGGAGCAACGAACCGCCCTTGAAAAGCAGACTGAACCAGGTTGTAAATAAAACGAGGATATTCCCACCCTGAGTCCCGGCCTGCTCTGCTCTTGCTGATAAAAACAGTTTTATTGTGTGCTGCTCAACCAATGGCTGTGCTGTGTAAGCCTACAGTGGAAGGTCGGGAATAGAGTCTAAGGCTTCTTCCACGTTTTTGTTGTTGATTGATTAGGCCTAGTTCCAAAAAAATCCTCTGTGTAATCACAGCATTTGGAGATGTTTTAACAAAACAATTTAGTGGTAAGTTGACCTAGTTTTTTGACATTTTGAAAAAGTTGTAGACATATTCCTATGAAGTTTGATCTATAATTGTTTTTTAAATATACAAGTAGGAAACCCTTAAGATAAATAATCCACCTTTTTTTGTTGAGTAAAGTAGTAATATGTTGGAGCAACTTTACAAGCAGTAAATGCTAGCCAGACAGTTAGCTAGCAACCTTACTACCAGATCATCTGAGGTAAAATAACATTAAAAAGATCATGTAACTTAATTGCAGTTGCAAATGTTTCCACTAGCTAGCTATGTTTTTAAGAGAGAGCTTTTCGATTGGCATCGCTCCCTGTTTTCAGTCACAGGTGGGGACTGGATTAGGTGTGAGCAGTGCAGGAGATGGGCTCATGAGTTGCTCCAATTGGACTGGGGACAGCTTTATTTGTGACCATGTAAATGTGATCTTTTTAATGTTATTTCAGTCTCTTATTTTTTTGTAGAGCACGCACCACTGATTTGAGGGGGGGTGGGGTAACTAAAAAGTGTAAACTGTAACTGTAGACATTTATTTCCCTTAATAGTTTATTCACCTTTTTTTAACCTTTATTTTACTAGGCAAGTCAGTTAAGAACAAATTCTTATTTTCAATGACAGCATAGGAACAGTGGGTTAACTGCCTGTTCAGGGGCAGAGCGACAGACCTTGTCAGCTCGGGGATTTGAACTTGCAACCTTTCGGTTATTAGTCCAACGCTCTAACCACCAGGCTCCCTGCCGCCCCTAAGCGTGAGCTTCCTCCACATACTATCCCCCCCAAACATTGCTTTTTTTGTGTCAGCAATTAGACATTGTTCTTATGGGGCCTAGTTACACCCTAGTACCCTACCATGCTGCCTCGTTGACAACATCTCAGAATGGTGCAGATTACTGTTCGAATTTAAGGTCACTCTTCCCTCCCCGTTTCGCACGATGACGAGACAGGCCATAGCCCGGTGTACCCCGGGCCAGATTAATCAAACCCCCTCTATATTAGCCCACACAGCTACAAGGGTCCACTTTCAAGCCAGGTTTAAGACCTCATATTGAAACTCAGAGAACCCAACCGATGTAATATACAATCTTCCAATTATCAACTTCGGTTTAGAGACCAGCTTCATGAAACCTCTAAACAAGGGCGGCTCAATTTACCCCACTCTGCCCTAGGTGGTAATATCTCTCTAGAAGCTGATCCGTCGTCCGTATTGGGAAACAATTTTAATATTAAAGTAAGATATGAATAGAGAAAGCTGATCTGAGAGCAGGGCTGACTTTCTTTCGGTCCTATATGTAGTCCTATCGACACCCACTCCAACGACGCACTAGTGAATGTTCTCTCTGCTTGGTGTTTTTCGAAACGTTTGTTATAGGAAGGTTGTCACAAGTTACCACATCCACAAAGTCCTAAACCCCGCCCATTTCTTCAATTTCTCTTCTTAAAAACGTTATTTTAAACCTAACATCAACCACAGTGCTAACCTTATGCCTAACCTTAAATGAAGACCAAAAATCAAATGTTGGTTTTCATGAATTTTTACGATATAGACCATTTTTACTTTGTGGCTGTGGTAACTAGTAGAACCCTTATTGGAACGATGCATCTTAAAAACACTCGGAAGCTTAAATTCCATTCCTTTTGCAAAACCGGGCCTTCAACTACAACTAGCTATCAGTAGATCTGCATACTAACCTATTCTACATAGTTTTATCTCCGGTGTGATTCGATTCCGCAGCAGTCTCCGTAGCCGATCATTCTCCTCCTGGTACTCCACCACCGTTTTCTCAACTGCCCCGAAAATCTCCACAGCAGCCGCCGTTAAACGCTCATTTAAAAACAAACGCAACAATTGTAGTTTAGACATTTTCAGTCGAATGAGAGTTGGGTGGCCTATTTAGTTCAGTCAGTATGTCTTATTTTTACTCCACTAAATTATTGCCAAAACAAACTCGTTTCTAATCCTACTTCCGTGTTCTAGTCAAGGAATCTTATAAAATCGTTTGTTCTAATGGCTGGCGAGCCCAGAAAAACACAACAGCGCCGCCAGCTAGATGGGAGTTGAATCCAGTGCAAAGCAGTTTACGGACCAGTTGAAAAGGAAAACGATTACTACACAGTAGCGGTGCGTGGGTAAAATCACCACATGGGAAGCCAATCCAGGGGGAAAAAAGCCATATTACAACCGGTGTGTGGTGATAATTAAGTTGTTTGCTCTATAACCGTATAGTTCCATATGCCTCGCAACAGTGATATATAGGTCTAAAGGCCCAGACAATAAGAAGATACAGTAGCAGAATAAATTCAAACACACCTATGTTTCATTAAAAAATGTAGAGCAACCTCTGTCTGGTAAAGTCCTCAAAGAATATTTAATGTTACAAACAGTTACCTGACCTTCAGCATGGTCAAGCAAGTTAATGTGTCCGACATTTTCAGACCACTAAACAACTATTGATTTTCGAACTACACAGCATTACTGCAAGTTGCAAAGAACACAGGAGCTGCCTGCACTATTCCAGCACCGTTTCAACTACACATACAGTGTGTTATGTTCTGTTAATTACTGATGTCCCCTTTAAGGATGGAGCACCCTTGGTCATGCCAGTGTTGTTCTATGTTATTCCGGTACTAACTCGTTTGAGTAAACGTGAAGCTCCAGTTCAATTGCTTGTATTCAGAGTCTTTCTTATTACATAAATAAGTACTAAGTGTTAAGACACTACACAGTGACAACTAAAAAAAAAAAAAACGATTTAGTCCAATCAACGTAAGCTAAATATGATGTGGCTGTCTATGATATTGATTTTTTTTTGCCTAGTACGTGCAAGTAGAAAAAAAAACATGTTGACTCACCCTACTTGCAGAGAAACGCCAATATCATCCTCCTCTTTCATGTTGCCCAATGCTCTAACACTCTGTCATGCAGTACACAATTTCATGTTTTGTTGTCTTAGGCTACCTTACTAAAATGCTAGCGTAACTTCCTTTCATGGGCAACAATGCACCAAGGCCAGCTAGTTAACATTAGCACACTACATCTAGCTACATGTTGAACTTCCATCCTCTCTGCCCAAGGGCACAATGTATAAATGTATGGTTGGATCAGAAACGCTGTTATAATCATTGGCCAGAACAAATAATTAAAGTTAAACAACAAGTCCAAATCCCTACCTCCATCAATGGCAAATTTAGGAAAGGGACAAATTTAGCTAGCCAATAGAGGACAACAACACCAGGAGATGCAACAATTCACTTTTTTTTCTGTCAATAATGATGTTTAGCTTGTGATGTGATTGGTCTGAAGCCAAATCCAAACTGGCTTCCCGAAACACTTTTTTTTTGGTGCGCCAGGACCATTCAGAGCTGAGCTCACTCAGTTTAGCTCATCGCTGATGAGCTATTATTTTTAAGAAGGGAGGTCAAATGCTCGCTGGCTTCCCTTGCATTCATTGCTACGGACGGCAACAATGTCATACTCTTTCTGACCAAACAGCATCAGATAGACACGCTTCACATACTGAGACAGAGGGGCGCTGTTTTGTTCGCTCGGATGCTTTCTCCGGTGAGACACATTAAGCCACTTGCAAATCGAAAGGAAATGTATTATTTATTTATTTTTTATTTCACCTTTATTTAACCAGCTAGGCTAGTTGAGAACACCTTTATTTAACCAGCTAGGCTAGTTGAGAACACCTTTATTTAACCAGGTAGGCTAGTTGAGAACACCTTTATTTAACCAGGTAGGCTAGTTGAGAACACCTTTATTTAACCAGGTAGGCTAGTTGAGAACACCTTTATTTAACCAGCTAGGCTAGTTGAGAACACCTTTATTTAACCAGGTAGGCTAGTTGAGAACACCTTTATTTAACCAGGTAGGCTAGTTGAGAACACCTTTATTTAACCAGGTGGGCTAGTTGAGAACACCTTTATTTAACCAGGTGGGCTAGTTGAGAACACCTTTATTTAACCAGGTAGGCTTCGCTCCACAGGTAGTATCACATTTTCATTTCATTTCAGTACAGTACAACGGTTTGATTTGTTTGATCGTAGCTAGCTACATAGCTAGCTACATAGCCGTCTTTGTATCAAAGATAATTGTGTAGTCTAGAGCGATTTTCTAGGTTAGCTAGCCAGCTATTGTCGTTCTTTTAACGCAACGTAACGTAATCAACACTGCTAGCTAGCCAGCTAGCCCCCGAATAGCAGCACTGTAGAAACTATTACACTCAACGGAACGACTTGATTAGTGTAGTGTCAACAACGCAGCCACTGCCAGCTAGCCTACTTCAGCAGTACTGTATCATTTTAATCATTTTAGTCAATAAGATTCTTGCTACGTAAGCTTAACTTTCTGAACATTCGAGACGTGTAGTCCACTTGTCATTCCAATCTCCTTTGCATTAGTGTAGCCTCTTCTGTAGCCTGTCAACTATGTGTCTGTCTATCCCTGTTCTCTCCTCTCTGCACAGACCATACAAACGCTCCACACCGCGTGGCCGCGGCCACCCTAATCTGGTGGTCCCAGCGTGCACGACCCACGTGGAGTTCCAGGTCTCCGGTAGCCTCTGGAACTGCTGATCTGCGGCCAACAACATTTACATTACATTTAAGTCATTTAGCAGACGCTCTTATCCAGAGCGACTTACAAATTGGTGCATTCACCTTATGACATCCAGTGGAACAGTAGTGCATCTAAATCTTTTAAGGGGGGGGGGGGGGGGGGGGGTGAGAGGGATTACTTTATCCTATCCTAGGTATTCCTTAAAGAGGTGGGGCAGAGTTCATCTCAGCCTATGCCTCCCTCCAGTCCCTCGACTTCTTGGCACTGACGGAAACATGGATCACCACAGATAACACTGCTACTCCTACTGCTCTCTCTTCGTCCGCCCACGTGTTCTCGCACACCCCGAGAGCTTCTGGTCAGCGGGGTGGTGGCACCGGGATCCTCATCTCTCCCAAGTGGTCATTCTCTCTTTCTCCCCTTACCCATCTGTCTATCGCCTCCTTTGAATTCCATGCTGTCACATTTACCAGCCCTTTCAAGCTTAACATCCTTATCATTTATCGCCCTCCAGGTTCCTCGGAGAGTTCATCAATGAGCTTGATGCCTTGATAAGCTCCTTTCCTGAGGACGGCTCACCTCTCACAGTTCTGGGCGACTTTAACCTCCCCGTCTACCTTTGACTCATTCATCTCTGCCTCCTTCTTTCCACTCCTCTCCTCTTTTGACCTCACCCTCTCACCTTCCCCCTACTCACAAGGCAGGCAATACGCTCAACCTCATCTTTACTAGATGCTGTTCTTCCACTAACCTCATTGCAACTCCCCTCCAAGTCTCCGACCACTACCTTGTATCCTTTTCCCTCTCGCTCTCATCCAACACTTCCCACACTGCCCCTACTCGGATGGTATCGCGCCGTCCCAACCTTCGCTCTCTCTCCCCCGCTACTCTCTCCTCTTCCATCCTATCATCTCTTCCCTCTGCTCAAACCTTCTCCAACCTATCTCCTGATTCTGCCTCCTCAACCCTCCTCTCCTCCCTTTCTGCATCCTTTGACTCTCTATGTCCCCTATCCTCCAGGCCAGCTCGGTCCTCCCCTCCCGCTCCGTGGCTCGATGACTCATTGCGAGCTCACAGAACAGGGCTCCGGGCAGCCGAGCGGAAATGGAGGAAAACTCGCCTCCCTGCGGACCTGGCATCCTTTCACTCCCTCCTCTCTACATTTTCCTCTTCTGTCTCTGCTGCTAAAGCCACTTTCTACCACTCTAAATTCCAAGCATCTGCCTCTAACCCTAGGAAGCTCTTTGCCACCTTCTCCTCCCTCCTGAATCCTCCTCCCCCTCCCCCTCCTCCCTCTCTGCAGATGACTTCGTCAACCATTTTGAAAAGAAGGTCGACGACATCCGATCCTCGTTTGCTAAGTCAAACGACACCGCTGGTTCTGCTCACACTGCCCTACCCTGTGCTCTGACCTCTTTCTCCCCTCTCTCCAGATGAAATCTCGCGTCTTGTGACGGCCGGCCGCCCAACAACCTGCCCGCTTGACCCTATCCCCTCCTCTCTTCTCCAGACCATTTCCGGAGACCTTCTCCCTTACCTCACCTCGCTCATCAACTCATCCCTGACTGCTGGCTACGTCCCTTCCGTCTTCAAGAGAGCGAGAGTTGCACCCTTCTGAAAAAACCTACACTCGATCCCTCCGATGTCAACAACTACAGACCAGTATCCCTTCTTTCTTTTCTCTCCAAAACTCTTGAACGTGCCGTCCTTGGCCAGCTCTCCCGCTATCTCTCTCAGAATGACCTTCTTGATCCAAATCAGTCAGGTTTCAAGACTAGTCATTCAACTGAGACTGCTCTTCTCTGTATCACGGAGGCGCTCCGCACTGCTAAAGCTAACTCTCTCTCCTCTGCTCTCATCCTTCTAGACCTATCGGCTGCCTTCGATACTGTGAACCATCAGATCCTCCTCTCCACCCTCTCCGAGTTGGGCATCTCCGGCGCGGCCCACGCTTGGATTGCGTCCTACCTGACAGGTCGCTCCTACCAGGTGGCGTGGCGAGAATCTGTCTCCTCACCACGTGCTCTCACCACTGGTGTCCCCCAGGGCTCTGTTCTAGGCCCTCTCCTATTCTCGCTATACACCAAGTCACTTGGCTCTGTCATAACCTCTCACATGGTCTCTCCTATCATTGCTATGCAGACGACACACAATTAATCTTCTCCTTTCCCCCTTCTGATGACCAGGTGGCGAATCGCATCTCTGCATGTCTGGCAGACATATCAGTGTGGATGACGGATCACCACCTCAAGCTGAACCTCGGCAAGACGGAGCTGCTCTTCCTCCCGGGAAGGACTGCCCGTTCCATGATCTCGCCATCACAGTTGACAACTCCATTGTGTCCTCCTCCCAGAGCGCTAAGAACCTTGGCGTGATCCTGGACAACACCCTGTCGTTCTCAACTAACATCAAGGCAGTGGCCCGTTCCTGTAGGTTCATGCTCTACAACATCCGCAGAGTACGACCCTGCCTCACACAGGAAGCAGCGCAGGTCCTAATCCAGGCACTTGTCATCTCCCGTCTGGATTACTGCAACTCGCTGTTGGCTGGGCTCCCTGCCTGTGCCATTAAACCCTACAACTCATCCAGAACGCCGCAGCCCGTCTGGTGTTCAACCTTCCCAAGTTCTCTCACGTCACCCCGCTCCTCCGCTCTCTCCACTGGCTTCCAGTTGAAGCTCGCATCCGCTACAAGACCATGGTGCTTGCCTACGGAGCTGTGAGGGGAACGGCACCTCAGTACCTCCAGGCTCTGATCAGGCCCTACACCCAAACAAGGGCACTGCGTTCATCCACCTCTGGCCTGCTCGCCTCCCTACCACTGAGGAAGTACAGTTCCCGCTCAGCCCAGTCAAAACTGTTCGCTGCTCTGGCCCCCCAATGGTGGAACAAACTCCCTCACGACGCCAGGACAGCGGAGTCAATCACCACCTTCCGGAGACACCTGAAACCCCACCTCTTTAAGGAATACCTAGGATAGGATAAAGTAATCCTTCTCACCCCCCTTAAAAGATTTAGATGCACTATTGTAAAGTGGCTGTTCCACTGGATGTCATAAGGTGAATGCACCAATTTGTAAGTCGCTCTGGATAAGAGCGTCTGCTAAATGACTTAAATGTAATGTTAAATGTAGTTGAGAACACCTTTATTTAACCAGGTGGGCTAGTTGAGAACACCTTTATTTAACCAGGTAGGCTAGTTGAGAACACCTTTATTTAACCAGGTAGGCTAGTTGAGAACACCTTTATTTAACCAGGTGGGCTAGTTGAGAACACCTTTATTTAACCAGGTGGGCTAGTTGAGAACACCTTTATTTAACCAGGTAGGCTAGTTGAGAACAAGTTCTCATTTACAACTGCGACCTGGCCAAGATAAAGTGTAGCAATTCGACACATACCACAACACAGAGTTACACATGGAATAAACAAAACATACAGTCAATAATACAGTAGAACAAAAGAAAACAAAAAGTCTATATTACAGTGAGTGCAAATGAGGTAAGTTAAGGAAATAAATAGGCCTTGGTGGCGAAGTAATTACAATATAGCAATTAAACACTGGAATGGTAGCTCGGCAGAAGATGAATGTGCAGGTAGAGATACTGGGATGCAAAGGAGCAAAATAAATAAATACCAGTATGGGGATGAGGTAGGTAGATAGATATGCTGTTTACAGATGGGCTATGTACAGGTGCAGTGATCTGTAAGCTGCTC
Source organism: Oncorhynchus nerka (assembly GCF_034236695.1). Taxonomy (NCBI): domain Eukaryota; kingdom Metazoa; phylum Chordata; class Actinopteri; order Salmoniformes; family Salmonidae; genus Oncorhynchus; species Oncorhynchus nerka. Next base: position 12,564,162 of record NC_088407.1, read on the forward strand.
TGACAGCTGGTGCTTAAAGCTAGTGAGGGAGATGTGAGTCTCCAGCTTCAGAGATTTTTGCAATTCGTTCAAATTTGTAAGATGAATGCACTAATTGTAAGTCGCTCTGGATATGAGTGTCTGCTAAATTATTTAAATTATAAAAAATGATTAAACACAGAGAGACGAAATAAAAAAATATTTTGTATGTATTTTTGTCTTGGTCAATTTTTGGGGGAAGCCTGGCTACCCTTGGCATCCATGAATACACATCACTGTAACTACATGTACACACACAGTGGTTATCATAAGCATAGAATGATCTGAGATAATCAATTCTTCATCGGGGGTCAACTGTACAGCATTACTCTGTACAAGGTCAAAGGTAAGATGTCATGAATGAGCAGAATTAGGTCAGAATTGATGGCAATAACACAAATGCTTGTTGTGTTATTGCCTGTATGTTTGTTTATCCCATGTGTAACTCTGTGTTGTTGTTTTTGTCGCACTGCTTTGCTTTATCTCTGCCAGGTCGCAGTTGTAAATGAGAACTTGTTTTCTACTGACCTACCTGGACAAATAAAAGGTGAAATAAAAATCCATTTTCAAAAAATGCAAGGAGACCTTTTCTCAAAATTACATTTGACATTTTAACAATTTAGCAGACACTCTTATCCAGAGCGACTTACAATTAGTGCATTCATCTTAAGATAGCTAGGTGGGTCAACCACATATCTGTCATAGTACATTTTGAAGTGCGAATGTTAGTTCAACAAAAGTTAAACACATTTTAGGGGGGCGAGGTGCTGTGGGACAATTTAAGATATACTTTGAAGAGGTTTCAGACGTTTTTCGGAAGATGGGCAGGGACTCTGCTGTCCTAGCTTCAGACCAGGGGGAAGCTGGTTCCACTATTGGGGTGCCAGGACAGAGAAGAGCTTGGAGTTGGGCTGAGCGGTAGCTGCCCTCCCATTGAGGTGGGAGGGCCAAAAGAAGAACTTGGGTTGGATTTTTTTTTTTTATGTATCAATAACATCAGTCCGACCATTCTCTCATCGCCCTGAGAGACATTCCGAATCAAACGACTAGATATTTCTGTTTCTAATTACATTCTTTACAACAGAAATGTGAGCTTCCTAAAATACTCTGTACTGTTTGATCAGAACCTAATTCAAATCAAACTTTATTTACATGTAAAACATTCTACAAATTAAATCCATAATATATTATTTATGGGGCGGCGCACAATTGGTTAAGGGAAGGTTTGGCCAGGGTAGGCTGTCATTGTAAAATAAGAATTTGTTATTTATTAACTAGGCAAGTCAGTTAAAGTTAAACAAAAACATTTTTAAAAATGAATGATCCGGAGTGTTTTTCCTTTCATAAGAGTGTTGTCCACACCCCGCCTTCTGCTCCCCTTTCTGTTTTTCCCTCTCTTTGTGGATATTATCCGTGTGCTTCAACAGATGTGTCTCCAGAGTGAATCTTTTACCACAGACTGAGCAGCCATGTTGTCTCTCCTGTGTGAGTTTGTATATGCAGTCACCATTAAGCCATAGACCGGGGCCCGTGACATGAATGGGCAAAAGCTGTGAGGGAGGAGCTCCCTTCTTAAAGGCCCCAATTCCGAGGACACAGGACTATTTTTGTCCTCTCATACACGAGTAATAAAGCCCTAGTTCACACAGGAGTAATATAATTGTGATTTTTTTTGAATGTATATATATTTTTTAAGCACCCTCAGCACCCCTACATCCCGCGGATACGTCTGTGCCATTATTCATAATTGAAATTGTGTGCCCTCAATTTGCTAGAATGAAATTTGGACAGCCAAGCTATAGGCTTCTGTAGTTTCAAGTTTTAATGTCACATGCACATGGTCTCTTTCGCATAGAGTTAATCAGGCTGATGATTGTCGGGAACTGGAACATTCTGTTCTACACGTCAACCCAGAGCATCCCAAACATGCTCAATGGGAGACATGTCTGGTGAGTATGCAGGCCATGGAAGAACTGGGACATTTTCAGCCTCCAGGAATTGTTTACAGATCCTTGCGACATGGATTATCATGCTGAAACATGAGGTGATGGTGGGGGGTGAATGGTAATGGCTCTAAGGATCTCATCACAGTATATCTGTGCATTCAAATTGCCATCGATAAAATGCAATTATGTTCGTTGTCCGTAGCTTATGCCTGCCCATACCATAAACCCACTGCCACCATGGGGCAGTCTGTTCACAACATTGACATCAGCAAACCACTCTCCCACACAACGCTATACAGGTGGTCTGCGGTTGTGAGGCCGGTTGGACGTACTGCCAAATTCTCTAAAATGAAAAAGGTGGTTTGTGGTAGAGATTAAAGAGAAATTAAATTCTCTGGCAACAGCTCTGGTGGACATTCTTGCAGTCAGCATGCCAATGGCACACTCCCTCAAAACTTGAGGCATCTCTGACATTGTGTTGTGTGACAGAACTGCACATTTTAGAGTGTCTTTTTATTGTCCCCAGCATAAGGTGTAATGATCATACTGTTTAATTAATCAGCTTCTTGATATGCCATATCTGTCATAGGGATGGATTATCTTGGCAAAGTAGAAATGCTCACTAATAGGGTTGGAAACAAATACAATTTGTGCAGAACATTTTTGAAATAAGCTTTTCGTGCGTATGGATACATTTTGGGATCTTTTATTTCAGCTCATGAAACATGGGACCAACACTTGAGTTGTTGCATTCATATTTTTGTTCAGTATATGTCATACATTGCCATAACTGTGCCTGCATATTGCTGTTGTAAATTACGCTTGGTCTCCAAAGCAAATAAACTGTCTTGAATACAAGTTATGTCTACTTATTTGCTATTTTGACAGACTAATCTACTGTTTTATTAAAACACGTTTACTTGCCAACAAATTAAAGTTGATACGATAAACCAACTCCATGCATCATTTGTTTTAGCATTAACACTGAAGCTAGCTGATCCAAACATTTCATGAATATCACAATGAATTTATCAAGGAGTTTAAGTCAACACTGTTGGTGTCTGATGCAGCTGGAATCATTTAATCACTTGTCAGAACACTTGTAAAAAATACGACATAAGACACCATTATATACCTAAACTCAGAAAAAAAGAAACGTCCCTTTTTCAGGGCCCTGTCTTTCAAAGATAATTCGTAAAAATCCAAATAACTTCACAGATCTTCATTATAAAGGGTTTAAACACTGTTTCCCAGGCTTGTTCAATGAACCATAAACAATGAATGAACATGCGTCTGTGGAACGGTTGTTAGTGTCTTAACAGCTTACAGACGCTAGGCAATTAAGGTCACAGTTATGAAATCTTAGGACACTAAAGAGGCCTTTCTACTGACTCTGAAAAACACCAAAAGAAAGATGCCCAGGTTCCCTGCTCATCTGCGTGAACGTGCCTTAGGCATGCTGCAAGGAGGCATGAGGACTGCAGATGTAGTCAGGGCAATAAATTGCGATGTCCGTACTGTGAGACGCCTAAGACAGCACGACAGGGAGACAGGATGGACAGCTGATCGTCCTCGCAGTGGTAGACCACGTGTAACAACACGTGCACAGGATTGGTACATTCGAATATCACACCTGCAGGACAGGTACAGGATGGCAACAACAACTGCCCGAGATATACACCAGGAATGTACTCTCTCCATCAGTGCTCAGACTGTCCGCAATAGGCTGAGAGAGGCTGGACTGAGGGCTGGTAGGCCTGTTGTAAGGCAGGTCCTCACCAGACATCACCGGCAACAACGTCGCCTATGGGCACAAACCCACCGTCGCTGGACCAGACAGGACTGGCAAAAAGTCCTCTTCACTGACGAGTCGTGGTTTTGTCTCACCAGGGGAGATGGTCGGATTCACGTTTATCGTTGAAGGAATGAGTGTTACACCGAGGCCTGTACTCTGGAGCCGGATCGATTTGGAAGTGGAGGGTCCATCATGGTCTGGGGCGGTGTGTCATAGCATCATTGAACTGAGCTTGTTGTCATTGCAGGCAATCTCAACGCTGTGCATTACAGGGAAGACATCCTCCTCTCTCATGTGGTACCCTTCCTGCAGGCTCATCCTGACATGACCCTCCAGCATGACAATGCCACCAGCCATACTGCTCGTTCTGTGAGTGATTTCCTGCAAGACAGGAATGTCAGTGTTCTGCCATGGCCAGCAAAGAGCCCGGATCTCAATCCCATTGAGCACGTCTGGGACCTGTTGGATCGGAGGGTGAGGGCTAGGGCCATTCCCCCCAGAAATGTCCGGGAACTTGCCGGTGCCTTGGTGGAAGAGTGGGGTAACATCTCACAGCAAGAACGGGCAAATCTGGTTCAGTCCACGACGAGGAGATACACTTGAGTACTTAATGCAGCTGGTGGCCACACCAGATACTGACTGTTACTTTGATTTTGACCCCCTTTGTTCAGGGACACACTATTCCATTTCTGTTAGTCACATGTCTGTGGAACTTGTTCAGTTTATGTCTCAGTTTTTGAATCTTGTTATGTTCATACAAATATTTACACTTTAAGGTTTGCTGAAAATAATTGCAGTTGACAGTGAGAGGACGTTTCCTTTTTTTGCCGAGTTTATGTCAAAAAGCTAGAAATATTTAGACCACAATGCAGTTGTGAGTATCCTAGGCAATCTATATTATACCACAACATCAGTCTAACTCAGTGGTTCCCAAACTTTTTATAGTCCCGTACCCCTTCAAACGTTCAACCTCCAGCTGTACCCCCTCTAGCACCAGGGTCAGCGCACTCTGAATTTTTTTTGGTTGCCACCTTTGTAAGCCTGCCACACAAAACACTATACGATACATTTATTAAACATAAGAATGAGTGTGTTTTTGTCACAACCTGGCTCTTGGGAAGTGGCAAAAAGCTATTATATGACCAGGGAACAAATAATAATATAATAATAATCAATAATTTTGCTCTTTATTTAGCCATCTTACATATAAAACCTTGTGAATTTGTGAATAACTCCCCACAGGTTAATGAGAAGGGTGTGCTTGAAAGGATGCACATAACTCTGCGATGTTGGGTTGTATTGGAGAGAGTCTCAGTCTTAAATAATTTCCCACACACAGTCTGTGCCTGTATTTAGTTTTCATGCTAGTGAGGGCTGAGAATCCACTCTCAAATAGGTACGTGGTTGCAAAGAGCATCAGTGTCTTAACAGCGCCATTTCACATCGGTTACACCAGCACACCTCTATATGTTGTAAAAGCGTTACATGCCCATATCATTCAATAGTGCAGAAAATACACGAGAGTTCAGGGACCTTGCTTTAACAAAGTTAACCATTTTCACTGTAGTGTCCAAAAAGTATTTCAAGCTGTCAGGCATTCCTTTGGCAGCAAGAGCCTCTCGGTGGATGCTGCAGTGTTCCCAAGAGCCTCTCAGTGGATGCTGCAGTGTACCCAAGAGCCTCTCGGTGGATGCTGCAGTGTACCCAAGAGCCTCTCGGTGGATGCTGCAGTGTACCCAAGAGCCTCTCGGTGGATGCTGCAGTGTACCCAAGAGCCTCTCGGTGGATGCTGCAGTGTACCCCCTCTCGGTGGATGCTGCAGTGTACCCAAGAGCCTCTCGGTGGATGCTGCAGTGTACCAAAGAGCCTCTCGGTGGATGCTGCAGTGTACCCAAGAGCCTCTCGGTGGATGCTGCAGTGTACCCAAGAGCCTCTCGGTGGATGCTGCAGTGTACCCAAGAGCCTCTCGGTGGATGCTGCATTGTACCCAAGAGCCTCTCGGTGGATGCTGCAGTGTACCAAAGAGCCTCTCGGTGGATGCTGCAGTGTACCCAAGAGCCTCTCGGTGGATGCTGCAGTGTACCCAAGTGGGGTCAGGAGCAACTGCTTGCACTCACGTTATCACTCCACTATGTCTCCCTGTCATGGCTTTTGCACCATCAGTACAGATACCAACACATCCATCAGTACAGATACCAACACATCATGACCACCAAAAATCAATTGGAGAAAGACGTGAGAATGACAAATTTACTCTAATTGTTTTAAATCAGTGCACAAGGCAGGAACATTACATAGTTTATACAATGGAGCATTCAGAGACTGACATTAATGATTGATCAAAATGTAATTAGAGAGTTCAGCTAAGGGCTTTTGTGCTCACGAGTGAATTAAGGGGAGGATGCTTTTGACACCACGGAGGGACAAACAATTGGAACACAAATAATTTCAATTATATATAACTAACTGAAAATGGAGAGCAACTGATCGCTGGCTCCATCAGAATGCCCAGCCCGTAAGGAGCAGAGGACGGGGCTGACTGAGTGTCAGAAAGCACGGACAGAGGCCCAGTCGGCAACGGGTGTGGAGATCATGAAGAGGCCCAGCCAACCACAGGTGTGGAGATCATGAACAGAGGCCCAGCCAACCACAGGTGTGGAGATCATGAACAGAAGCCCAGCCGGTGTAGAGATCATGAACAGAGGCCCAGCCGAGCACAGGTGTGGAGATCATGAACAGAGGCCCAGCCGACCACAGGTGTGGAGATCATGAACAGAGGCCCAGCCGAGCACAGGTGTGGAGATCATGAACAGAGGCCCAGCCGAGCACAGGTGTGGAGATCATGATCAGAGGCCCAGCCGACCACAGGTGTGGAGATCATGAACAGAGGCCCAGCCGACCACAGGTGTGGAGATCATGAACAGAGGCCCAGCCGAGCACAGGTGTGGAGATCATGAACAGAGGCCCAGCCGAGCACAGGTGTGGAGATCATGAACAGAGGCCCAGCCGAGCACAGGTGTGGAGATCATGAACAGAGGCCCAGCCGACCACAGGTGTGGAGATCATGAACAGAGGCCCACCCGACCACAGGTGTGGAGATCATGAACAGAGGCCCAGCCAGACACGGGTGTGGAGATCATGAACAGAGGCCCAGCCAGCCACGGGTGTCAAGGCCACGGACAGAGAACCAGCTGGTGGTGGAGTAGTCCGTACAGGAGTAGAGGACTGATGCGGTTAGAGGTGTGGACTGGATGCATGATTGGCAGCATGTTTTTTTGCATCACTCTTCATCAATGCCACCAAATACCCAGCATACCACAGAGCATTTTTTAACAACCTACATGAAGGTCTGCTTCCTCTAAAGACTGAACTGCCTTGTTGCTGGGTTACCAACTCGGGGCAGTACAGCGCTCCTGGTGAAATGTATCCAGAGATATAGCCCTGGTGTACTCTCTTTTAGAACAGTCTCCTTAAATGGCAAGCATCCTTACTGTCAAATCAAATCTAATTTTAATTATCATATATATAATACAGCAGGGTGTAAACAGTGCAATGACATGCTTACTTTCAAGCCACCTCTCAACATCATTGCATGCAAAGAATATGCGACCAAATACTAAACCTTTGACTACTTTAAAACACATAAGTGAATTTATCCCAATACTTTTGGTTCCTCTTAAATGGGGGGAATATGTAGAACAAATGCTGTAATAAAAAGTGCTGTAATATGAATGAAAATTCCCTCAAATTAAACCTGACATCTGTATCATTGCAAATCCAAGGTGCTGCAGTACAGAGCCGAAACAACAAAACATTTCACTATCTCAATACTGTTGATGGATTATTTGGCTGTTTTGACTGCCAGAGCCAATTCACATTTTAAAAAGAACATTTATGGTCCATGGACTAAGGAGTAACGTTACCCCGAACAGGAACGTAGGACAAGGGACTGACGAGCACAGGTGTGGAGGAGTAGCCCGTACAGGTGTGGAGGAGTAGCCCGTACAGGTGTGGAGGAGTAGCCCGTACAGGTGTGGAGGAGTAGCCCGTACAGGTGTGGAGGAGTAGCCCGTACAGGTGTGGTGGAGTAGCCCGTACAGGTGTGGAGGAGTAGCCCGTACAGGTGTGGAGGAGTAGCCCGTACAGGTGTGGTGGAGTAGCCTGTACAGGTGTGGAGGAGTAGCCCGTACAGGTGTGGAGGAGTAGCCCCCGTACAGGTGTGGTGGAGTAGCCCGTACAGGTGTGGAGGAGTAGCCCGTACAGGTGTGGAGGAGTAGCCCGTACAGGTGTGGTGGAGTAGCCTGTACAGGTGTGGAGGAGTAGCCCGTACAGGTGTGGAGGAGTAGCCCGTACAGGTGTGGAGGAGTAGCCCGTACAGGAGTGGAGGACATGGGACTGACTGATGCAGCTGTGGACTGGATGCTGGTAGAGGGGGTGAGAGTAGAACGAAAAGGTGCCAAGAAGAGGCAGGGCTGTCTCCACCACCGGAACTGTCAGGTCCTGAAATTCCACAAGCTCGACAAAGCCCTCATCATCCTCCTCTTGGACATCAGGATCACCTGTCTCCAGTTCCTCAATGGCAGCCTTGTGATCCTGCAGCACCAAACCAGTCTGACCGAAGAGGTACTCCACCAAGCCAGTCTGACCGAAGAGGTACTCCAAACTTATCAGCTCCCCTAAAGGAAAATAAACAAGATAAATATATGAGAATACACAGGACTGACAACAGAATAATTCAATAATAACATTTCACACAGAAACGTGTTGCTGTTTGTGTTAAATATAAATGCTGCATTAGTTTCTAAATGAAATTATATTGCCATTACCAGTGTATTTGCGTGGAACAGTGTAAGGAACCATACGTTCCAACTGATGACCTTCCTACTGCACAGAATGTGGGCAATGCAGCTTAACCTGCCAGAGCATCCTGGGCATCCAGAGCAGCAGAGGATCGGCAAAGTCCCTCTCCATCTCTACTGAGCTGCAGATGGCGGTGGAGGGTCGGTCCCACCACACCACATTTTGTCAACCCTGGCAAAGTCCATCTCTACTGAGCTGCAGATGGCGGTGGAGGGTCGGTCCCACCACACCACATTTTGTCAACCCTGGCAAAGTCCATCTCTTGAATCCCATTCCCCAACCACCTGAACAATGCCTTGGACACCCACTTATGATCCACATCAGGCAAAATACATTGCTATCCCTTTGGGAAGGAATATGTAATCTCACTGAAATCCAAAGACAACAACATCCCCACACGAGAAATAATGTATTGTTGATAAATTCCCCAAAGGACAGGTCGTCATATCACATGAGACATACTGTGTAGGCCTAGTACAGCAGTTAAAATGCAAGTCATCACTATAAATAGGCTGGAAGGGCTGAAAAGTAGAACTATTAATTTAATTAGATCAATAGATTAAAGGAACCATATGTTCCTTTAAGACAATATTTCGTTTTACTTATCTATTATCGCCATAAACTAAACATCATAATTATTGAAAATAATAACTCCAGATTAGTATGAAAATCGTGGGGTTAACAGACTATTTTGATGGTCAGTCATCTGACGTTAAACTAGCTAACTTCAATAAACCTGTGTCAAAACACCAGTCACTAACATGTTTTTATTTATTTATTTTTATTTCACCATTTAACCAGGTAGGCAAGTTGAGAACAAGTTCTCATTTACAATTGCAACCTGGCCAAGATAAAGTAAAGCAGTTCGACACATACAACGACACAGAGTTACACATGGAGTAAAACAAACATACAGTCAATAATACAGTATAAACAAGTCTATACGATGTGAGCAAATGAGGTGAGATAAGGGAGGTAAAGGCAAAAAAAGGCCATGGTGGCAAAGTAAATACAATATAGCAAGTAAAACACTGGAATGGTAGATTTGCAATGGAAGAATGTGCAAAGTAGAAATAAAAATAATGGGGTGCAAAGGAGCAAAATTAATTAATTCATTAAATACAGTAGGGAAAGAGGTAGTTGTTTGGGCTAAATTATAGGTGGGCTATGTACAGGTGCAGTAATCTGTGAGCTGCTCTGACAGTTGGTGCTTAAAGCTAGTGAGCTATGTTAAGATGGCGTTACTGTAGCTACACTGTCAATCTTGTTAACCGAACCGTGCTAACATATTACTGTAGCCTAATACACAGATCTTACTTGCTAGATATTCCGATCGATGATGATGATCCATGAAAACGGCAGGCAACAAAAAAATTGTAGTAGCTAACGTTATTTCAGAAAATAAAGATAATTCGAGAACAAAATTACCTGAGGAAATATATTTGTCCATGGTCCTCTTCTAGCGTTTAAAGGTCCCGCCACAGGTCATAGCTAACGTTAGTTCAGAAAGGAAAGAAAACTCGGGAACAACATGACCTAAAAGGAAATACATTTTTCCACACCCCCATCTGCACGTCTATCACTCCAGTGTTAATGTTATATTGCAATTATTTCGCCTCTATGGCCTTACCTCCCTACTCTTTTACATTTGCACACACTGTACATATATTTTTATATTGTGTTATTGACTGTACGTTTGTTTATGTGTAACTGTGTACTTTTTTCGCACTGCTTTGCTTTATCTTAGCCAGGTCTCAGTTGTAAATGAGAACTTGTTCTCAACTGGCCTACCTGGTTAAATAAAAAAGTTTAACTTCCACACTTCTTCTTCGTCTGTATTAAGCGAGGGTTATTCGCATAAACCCAACGCAGTGCCCCCTAGTGGATGAGTTCTACTAGACACTACAGACCAGTGGTAACGGAAACCAATTAAATAATGTTGGAAAACCTTTACTATAAGTAATAGTGATCTAGGATGATAATTTCTTGCGTGAACTGATTTGAAAGACAACACATTTTATTTTATATATTACCAGGCAGGTCAGTTAAAAAAACACATTCACACAGGCTGACAACTGCAACAGCTTGGGACTCATGTGACAGTGTGCAGTAAACTAGAGAATGCAGTTACAAAGAATGCTATTGAATTAGGAAACACTGTAGTGCACGTAAAACATAGTCTGTACTTACAGAAGTGCACTTATCAGGAGTGGCCTGTGTATCAGCTAACCTTAATATTGATTCAAAATATTGAATAAATATTATGACTGAGCAGCATTAGGTCAACATGGATGAGAGATACTCTTGGACAAATGGAATGTTATATTTTCTGGAAAATATTTTAACTTATCAATAAGATCTGTATCACCTTGAGAAACATTCCAAAACAAACAATCAGCAATTCCTGTTTAATGACGTGAAAATATCAACAGACTGAACAGCAGACCTCTGATTCCTATAATACTATTTACATCAAAATATTTACATGGTTGTTTATCTCACATCCAATTCTCTGAAACAAATAGCATAAATTATCGAGTTGCTTTGGTTTCCTAAGAGTGATATCCACATCCTGCCTTTTAATTACCATCTGTTGACAGAACATCTTAGATCTAATTTTCTTTCAGTTTTCTTCCTTTGTGGATGTTTTTATTTTTTTTACATGTGTCAGCAGATTAGTCTTCTGAGTGAAGCTCTTCCCACATTCACCACAGCTAAATGATTTCTCCCCTGTGTGAGTACGTATATGATTGGTTAGGTTGTTCTTGAGATTGAAGCCTTTCCCACAGTCACCACAGCTAAATGGTTTCTCTCCTGTGTGAGTCAATATATGCCTGGTTAGGTGCTCCTTGCGATTGAATCTTTTTCTTCAGTCACCACAGCTAAATGATTTCTCTCCTGTGTGAGTCAGTATATGCTTCTCTAGGACTCCCTTCTGACTAAAACATTTTCCACAGTCACCACAGCTGAATGATTTCTTTCCTGTGTCAATCCTCATGTGATTGGACAGAACTCCTTTGCATTTGAAGGTCTTGCCACAAACTGGACAGATACAGGGTTTCCCACTGTGACAGAGTTGGACATGGGCCTTCAGTTTACAGGTGGAGTTGTAGAGTTTATTGCAGAACCGACATTCACTGGGTCTCTTCTTGGTTAAGGTCAGAGTGCCAAAAGGTTTGAGATCCACTGGGTTAGAGTCACTCTCTCTGTTCTCCACAGTCTGGGTTTGGGGAAGAGTCAAGGACCAAATTGGGTTCAAATCACATTCACTTTTCAAACAAGGAGGAGTGAAAATGAACTCTATGACATCAGGCTCCAGACCTTGAAGCCAGTCTTCCTCCTGACTGGTCCGGAGTTCCTCCTTTTCCTCTTTGATCTGGGTGGGTTCTGTGTCCTCCTGCCCCAGTGCTGCTGTGAGGAACATCCTCTTCAGAGATAGTCAGAGAGAGCTGCAGGGAGTCTGGAGGGAAATCCAGACCAAAGTGCAGACATTTTATTTGAACGTGCTCAGAGTAATGTGACACCTGCCATTGTCAACGCACACCTGTCCTTTACCACTCCATCTGAGATGTGTTTATTTCAGAAACAGTACTGACACATTCCAGGAACTTGAGAAAGGTGGGAGCGTTCTCCCTCCACTCAGCCAGAACCTTCTCCCACTTGAGAAAGGTGGGAGCGCTCTCCCTCCACTCAGCCAGAACCTTCTCCCACTTGAGAAAGGTGGGAGCGTTCTCCCTCCACTCAGCCAGAACCTTCTCCCACTTGAGAAAGGTGGGAGCGTTCTCCCTCCACTCAGCCAGAACCTTCTCCCACTTGAGAAAGGTGGGAGCGCTCTCCCTCCACTCAGCCAGAACCTTCCCCCACTTGAAGCTCTTTATGTCATCCGGGTTGATGCGTTGGAGGGAATTGAACCTCACGCTGGTTAGATTTCTACATTCCTTTTCCACAACGCTAAGCACCTCGTTGACCGTTACGTCACGTAAGCCAGGTACGGACATGACACACCTTGGTAGCGTGTGGTATCATCCCTAGGCCAGGTTAGTTCCAATTTTCTCAAACGGACCTTTAAGGATCCTACGGCAGGTAGCCTAGTGGTTAACATAGTCCTTTTAATTTTGACCACTGCCCAAAGGACACTATGTAGGGACTAGGGGGCCATTTGGGACACAGCTTTGAACTTGGTAGTTTATTAGGATCCCTATTAGCTGTTGCAAAAGCAGCAGCTACTCTTCCTGGGATTCACAAAAAACGTGAAACATAATACAGAATGACATAATGCAGAACCATTAATAGACAAGAACAGCTCAAGGACAGAACTACATACATACAAATACATGTTTTAAAGGCACACGTAGCCTACATATCAATGCACACACACAGATGGTGTTCTATTGGACAAATTGAGATTGGGAGATGGGTGGGGATAAGGTTATGTAATCTCAATGTCATAGCTATGACCTCAGATAACATGATTTGGTACAAATTAACTATTTGGTGCATGATTGGAAATGAAATACATCACTACAGCCAAATTCGTTCCACGGATGGCCGAGGGTCTGCGGGTTTTCACTCCTCCCTTGTACTCGATTGATGAATTAAAGGTCACTAAATCGGTAAGGAACTCCCCTCACCTGGTGTTCTATGGCTAAGGATCTGACCTGTGTTTTCTATTTTCGGCAAAAAAAATGACATACCCAAATCTAACTGCCTGTAGCTCAGGACCTGAAGAAAGGATATGCTGATTCTTGATACTATTTGATATGTTGATTCTTGATACCATTTGATATGCTGATTCTTGATACCATTTGATATGCTGATTCTTGATACTATTTGAAAGGAAACACAGCAGGGGCTCAAACTTTAGATCCCAGTTCCTACATTTGAATATAAAATTGATTTTATCAAACAAAACTATGCTACATTTTATCTCTGGGTCCTTCAGGATGGCAAATCAGAAGAAGATTAGTGAATGTAAGTACATTATTTACCTTCAGAGGTGAATGTATCAAACCAAGTGATAAGTTCTCTGTCGTTGTGCACTCTCCTCAAACAATAGCATGTTATTTTAACAAGAATTTAAACGTTCAGCCCATATAAGACATGTCTATGTCCTGGAAAGTTTGCTGTTACTTACAACGTCAGGCTAATCACATGAGCGCATGTTAGCTCAACTGTCCCGGTATAGGGACACCGATCCCACAGAGGTTCATAAAAAGGAAAAAACAAAAACCCGCAGACACTCGGCCCTCCATGGAATGAATTTGACACCCCTGTACTACAGGTTATACAGACAGTACTATGAAATGGACACAGTCAAGGAAATCGAGGCACGTAGCTACAGCAGGGTTGGGATCAATCTCATTTCAACGCCAGTCAATTCAGGAAGTACACAGGAATTAAAATTCTCTTCAACAAAGAACATTTTGAGTTGGAATTTGGTTTCCTTTCTGAAATAACTGGATTTGAAATGGAATCGACCCCAACCCTGCTGTACATATACACAGTACCGTTGAGGACAATAACAAGCTAGATAATTACACAAACACCAACATTTAACTACAGCACAACTGTCAGCTGGACCCATATCCACAAAGATCCTCAGAGTTAGAATGCTGATCTAGGATCAGGTCCCAACCCGTCCATATAATCTAATTCATTATGAGCTAAAAGGCCAAACTGATCCTAGATCAGTTAGTTCTTTGGAAAAGGGCTCTACGCTGCATAATACATTTTATTGACAGATAGAACATTGATACTAACCTTTATGGTTTCTGGAGACCACATTACAGGAGTTGGTGTGGTCGGTGCAGTCACAGTGGTTGATGATGTTGATGAAGGGACGGATACAGAATGAATCAGATTTCTTCATGCAGAGCCAATCTGTCTTGCAGCAGACAGAAGTGACAGAGTGTGGCTTTTTTTCCCTCTCCGTCGATTTCTCAGTAGACGTGGTGCACCTTTTAAATCCGACTGTATTCTCCCTTGTCATGTTTTTCACCAGACCAGTGATTCTCTGAGCATCAAATCAAATTGTATTTGTCACACATACACATGGTTAGCAGATGTTAATGCAAGTGTAGCGAAATGCTTGTGCTTCTAGTTCCGACAATGCAGTAATAACCAACAAGTAATCTAGCTAACAATTCCAAAACTACTACCTTATAGAGACAAGTGTAAGGGGATAAGAATATGTACATAAAGATATATGAGTGAGTGATGGTACAGAGCGGCATAGGCAAGATACAGTAGATGGTATCGAGTACAGTATATACATATGAGATGAGTATGTAAACAAAGTGGCATAGTTAAAGTGGCTAGTGATACATGTATTACATAAGGATGCAGTAGATGATATAGAGTACAGTATATACGTATACATATGAGATGAATAATGTAGGGTATGTAAACATTATATTAGGTAGCATTGTTTAAAGTGGCTATAGTGATATATTTTACATCATTTCCCATCAATTCCCATTATTAAAGTGGCTGGAGTTGAGTCAGTGTGTTGGCAGCAGCCACTCAATGTTAGTGGTGGCTGTTTAACAGTCTGATGGCCTTGAGATAGAAGCTGTTTTTCAGTCTCTCGGTCCCAGCTTTGATGCACCTGTACTGACCTCGCCTTCTGGATGATAGCATCTGCGTTACAGCTGTGATACTGGGAGAGCAGACCTTTGCAGTTGCTACAG
Organism: Oncorhynchus nerka; assembly: GCF_034236695.1. NCBI lineage: Eukaryota > Metazoa > Chordata > Actinopteri > Salmoniformes > Salmonidae > Oncorhynchus > Oncorhynchus nerka. The sequence continues at coordinate 12,579,470 of NC_088407.1, forward strand.
ACAGACGTCAGGTTATCGACAACGGTTACGGGTCCCATCAGCTCCTCCAAGGCAGTGTAGTAGTCAGTTTTTATTGAATAATCTTTCCCTAAAAGTAAATCATTCTTCTTCGTTATTGCATCAAATGTACATCAACACATTCAACACCATTCTTCTTCCAGCCCTTTGGATACCGGGGTTGTTGACAAATCCGTTTTTTTCCCCCAGGAGACAGTGGCTGCTCCATGTTTGTCCTCCTGTCCTTAATCTCAGACACACAGAAATAAAATATACCGTCAGATTGCTTGATTATGTTCTGGGGAGACGTCTCCAACACTATAAAACAGAAATTCTCAGTCAAATCCTGATCAGCGACGAAAAATCTGCATAGCAGAAGAATAATCGTCACATCCCAGTCAGTCAATAGATGCTACTACCATTTATGTTACATGCATCTGCCACAAGAGTTTATCCTGCCCCAGACTGGGGCTCCCCTCCTACTCACAGTCCTGCTACTCAGGGGGAACCTCCTCTTCAGAGACAGAGAGCTGCAGGGAGTCTGGAGGGAAGGAGAGGAGGAGCAGAGGTTATCTATACAGCCTTTAGACATGCCGGAGTGCACAATCCCATTTCAATAGTTTTTTTGTGACACAGACAACCATTTAATTATATAGTAGCGACCTTAACCCAATACCTAGCGACCTTGTCAAGAGGTTCGGACCTCTTGGTGTAAGGGTTAAGGCGTTAGCTTGACAGTCGCTGGACCTTGGATCAAGACCAGGCTGGGGCTATGCTCTGAATTCACCACATTGCCTTGGAAGTGTGATGGTGCCCGTGAGGCCATCAGAGACACATGTACACAAGAGGGGTGTGTTATAGATGGAAGGGGGTAATGTAGTGACCTTAACCTAACGACCTAGTCAAGAGGTTCAGACCAGGAATGTGACAAATACATTTTTAAAAAAATACAGTTTAAACTGCAATTTTTTCTCCTCTGATTTCTAAATATTTCATCTTTAACATTCAAAAGTGCCAATATTTTTGGGACTACCAAGAAATGTTTTGGTGAATTATATGAATCATGCATTGAACTGCATCCATCTATCCACCAATCTACATTGGCAGAATACTAACAATCTACATCATGGAATGTTGAGTCAAATATAACCTATTTTTAAAACCTTCTATGAAGTTGGTTTTAGAGCATAAACGGGGAATTTGATATTGACTGATATAAATTTCTGTTTCATATCTGCAAATGACTTAAAACGCTGTCAGTTCGACTTTAACCAGTCAGACAATATGCTGCCGCAGCTGTAGAAAGTCGATAACTATGACAACGGCGCGACCGAGTGAAGGGGGTGCAACCCATGAATAGGCCTGCAAGACGGGATATTTGGGGGATAAATAGTTGATTATATGATCCCTATTTGCCTAAACAGTTTATAATTTGGTTAGAACTGTAGCTAATGGCTAGATATTATTAGATATACCTAGCTACATACGAACCTATTCGGCATAGTTTTATCTCGTGTAACCCGGAGCTGTTTCAGTAGCCGACCATTCATCTCAGACCCTGTAAGTTACTCAGCTACCATTTTCTCAACTGCTCCTAAATTCTCAACAGCAGCCACCTTTAATTGATAATTTAAAATATCACGCAATGACTGTAGTTTAGACATGTTTCAGTCGAATGAACGTTGTATATTATTTTAGCACTGCCTTCGTCCCCGAAGACAGAATGCCGGTCACAAACAAAAGCAACCCGCAAGCAGTTCCACTTAAGCGTTATTCTTCTTCTTCGGTGGGTTTTAAAGGCGTTTGGCATCGAATATGTTGAAATACCGCCCCCAAGTGGAATATAGTATAAATCCATTATACTTTATTTTATTTTTGTATTTTATTTCACCTTTATTTAACCAGGTAGGCAAGTTGAGAACAAGTTCTCATTTACAATTGCGACCGGGCCAAGATAAAGCAAAGCAGTTCGACAGATACAACGACACACAGTTACACATGGAGTAAAACAAACATAGAGTCAATAATACAGTATAAACAAGTCTATATACAATGTGAGCAAATGAGGTGAGAAGGGAGGTAAAGGCAAAAAAGGCCATGGTGGCAAAGTAAATACAATATAGCAAGTAAAACACTGGAATGGTAGATTTGCAATGGAAGAATGTGCAAAGTAGAAATAAAAATAATGGGGTGCAAAGGAGCAAAATAAATTAATTAATTAAATACAGTTGGGAAAGAGGTAGTTGTTTGGGCTAAATTATAGGTGGGCTATGTACAGGTGCAGTAATCTGTGAGCTGCTCTGACAGTTGGTGCTTAAAACTAGTGAGGGAGATAAGTGTTTCCAGAAGAATGCCAGCAATTGGCCTATAAGTGGCGCTGTTATGAGCAGTCTCACTTAAACCCTCAAATCCGCATATAATGATATATTATCACTTGTGAATGATGCCCAACATAAGAAACAAGGACTTTTTTTTATGCGACTAATAAGGCATGTAATAACAGGTGCTCCCGGGTGGCGCGAGCGGTCTAATGTACTGCATCTCAGTGCAAGAGACACTACCTGGTTCGAATCCAGACTGAGTCACATCCAGTCGTGATTGGCCCAGCGTCGTCCGGGTAAGGCCTTCATTGTAAATAAGAATTTGTTCTTAGCTGACTTGACTCGTTAAATAAATTAAATCACAACTAAAGTGACCACATAATTCGGCGTTACAACGGGTGTTGAGCCTAACTGGCATATATAAGCAGTGTGTGAGTTTCAAGTTTGGGGAAAATAAATGTCACCATAAACATGCACCTTTATAATAAGAGCATTACTTGCATTTGCGGTCCCTTTTGATAATGGTGTTTTCCGCTAATGGAACATTCGCGCTTATAGCCCACTACCATGTGCGCATTGCTGCGCTTATAATGTGAATAAATATCCTAATAGTTTCTTAAACATTTTAAGCTAAACGTTCTGATCTGTTGTGTCAGCCACATTGCATTAAAAAAAAACATATTTGATGCTAGTCGTTAATTTGGGATCTATTGTATCCCACAACTGTCCCAGACTATGTTTGGAATATTTATTTCTCGCACAGAATGGAATAGGTCGACTATTGTACTATGGGGGATAGGAGATTGACATAGACTAGTGCTTTTGCTGTTCGTTAGGCCTACTCATCTTGTTGGCTGACAAAACAAAGAAAATGTGCACAGTTTTTCCAATATCTTCAATATGCACCTCGGAATTGGATAGGATGCGCGCAGTTGCGTGCCGGATGTGTCTGTCTTCACATGTAGCCTGTGAGAAAGACCCGATCACATGACAGAGAGCAGTGCCTCGATCGCACAGCACAGTGAGGAAGGAGGGCACAACACAGCACTCAGGGCTACGAAAGGCATGGATTTTTTTTAGGGTGCATTACGGCTGTGAAATTTGAAGTGCTTGTCAAATTGTGAATGAGAGACTATTGGAGTGGGTACAGCCTGCGCAAAGAACCAAGCAGAGCTCATGCCTTTTCAAGCAACTTTTTTCAAATCATCATTATAGTCGCATCATGTAGCCTTAAAATATATTAAACAAGACATATAGCCCAACGTTTGTAGAACAACTCTAAATGAAGCATGTAGGAATACCTATTTCTCTGTTAACCGTTCAACATATAATGGCTAGCTGCATGTGCGCACTCAAATCGTTTGGAGAAAATGTTTATATTTATTCAGCTTTGTTTAGTTTGAGGACCTCAGACTGGGGCGAAGGTTCACCTACCAACAGGACAACAACCCTAAGCACACAGCCAAGACAACGCAGGACTGGCTTCAGGACAAGACTCAATGTCCTTGAGTGGCCATCCAGAGCCCAGACTTGAACCCGATCGAACATCTTGTCATTATGGGGTATTGTGTGTAGATTGACGATGGGAAAAAAATACAATTTAATCCATTTTAGAATAAGGCTGTAAACGTAACAAAATGTGGAAAAAGTCAGGGGGTCTGAATACTTTCCAAAGGAACTGTACATGTTGAATGCCCTTCCTTATGAGCCTGCTGAGAATCTGTTCATCATTTGTTTACTGTGAAATAGCATTGTATCTGGTCAAACTTTCCCCAACAGTTTACTAAGGGTTGGTAACAAGCTGATTGGCTGATTGGTTGGCTGTTTGAGCCAGTAAAAGGTACGTGCTATTCTTGGGTAGAGGAATAACGTTTTCTTCCCTCCAGGCCTGAGGGAACACACTTTCCTGTAGGCATAGATAGAAGAGATGGCCAATAGGAGTGGCAATATAGTTCACTTTCATCCATCCAAGTTGTCAAATCCAGGTGGCTTGTCATTGTTGATAGACAACTATCTTTTCCCCCACCTGTTCCACACTCACTTAACAAAATTCTAAATTGCAATGCTTGTCTTTCATAATTTGGTCAGTTATGCATGGATGTATAGGTTCAGAATTTGTTGTTTGCATGTCATGCATAAATTTGCTAATCTTGCCAATGAAAACATTAAAGTAATTGGCAATATCAGTGGGTTTTGGGGCAGCAGGGCAGCCTAGTGGTTAGAGCGTTGGACTAGTAACTGAAAGGTTGCAAGTTCAAACCCTGGAGCTGACAAGGTACAAATCTGTTGTTCTGCCCCTGAACAGGCAGTTAACCCACTGTTCCTAGGCCATCATTGAAAATAAGAATTTGTTCTTAACTGACTTGCCTAGTTAAATAAAGGTTTAAAAAAATGAGCCATCTGATTCAATGAAGGATGGTGCTGAGTTTGCCATTTTGCCCAAAATGTCATTTGATTTTTACTCTCATTCTTTATATAATTTATCTTTGTTTCAGAGTAAAGTTTCTTCTTCTTTTTGTTCAGTTTAGTCACATGATTTCTCAATTTTTACAGTATGTTTGCCAACCGGCTGTGAAGCCAGACTTATTTGCCAATTCTTTTACCTCATCCCTCTCAACCATAAAAATGTTCAATTCATCATCGAAAACACAGGGATTTCATAGTTTTAACAGTCATTTTCTTAATTTTCTAACAGCTTATTAGTAACTGGAATAAAAACTGTAATAAATGTGTCAAGTGCTGGTTTCTCCTCATTACACACCACAGACCAGCAGCATCTGGTTGCTCCTCATTACACACCACAGACCAGCAGCATCTGGTTGCTCCTCATTACACACCACAGACCAGCAGCATCTGGTTGCTCCTCATTACACACCACAGACCAGCAGAATCTGGGTGCTCCTCATTACACACCACAGACCAGCAGCATCTGGTTGCTCCTCATTACACACCACAGACCAGCAGCATCTGGTTGCTCCTCATTACACACCACAGACCAGCAGCATCTGGTTGCTCCTCATTACACACCACAGACCAGCAGCATCTGGTTGCTCCTCATTACACACCACAGACCAGCAGCATCTGGTTGCTCCTCATTACACACCACAGACCAGCAGCATCTGGTTGCTCCTCATTACACACCAAAGACCAGCAGCATCTGGTTGCTCCTCATTACACACCACAGACCAGCAAATATTCTTTACATTTCCTACATAGGAATCCCAACAAAACGTATTGTATGACCTCTTATACACTACATTAGGCCCAGCCTGACCTCTTATACACTACATTAGGCCCAGCCTGACCTCTTATACACTACATTAGGCCCAGCCTGACCTCTTATACACTACATTAGGCCCAGCCTGACCTCTTATACACTACATTAGGCCCAGCCTTTTGAACTTTGGTTTTCCTAGATATGGCAACTATATTGTGTGATCACTACATCCTATGGATTTGGATACTGCTTTAGAGCAGATTTCTGCAGCATTAGTAAAGATGTGATCCATACATGTTGATGATTTCATTCCTGTGCTGTTTGTAACTACACTGGTAGGATGACTGATAACCTGAATCAGGTTGTAGGCACACTAGTTACAGTTTGAAGCTTTGTCTTGAGTGGGCAGCTTGATGAAAGCCAGTTCATAATTAGGTCACCCAGAAAATATACCTCTCTGTTGATATCACATACATTATCAAGCATTTCACACATATTATCCATATCCTGACTGTTAGCACTTGGTGGTCAAAAATGGGCTTTAGGTGGGGCAGGTGAAACTGTAGCCATATTACTTCAACAGCTAAGCTTTACAGGAATATGACTGAACATAAACAGCAACACCTCCACCATTGGCATTCCTGTCAATTCTGAAGATGTTGAAACCATGTATTGCTACCACTGTATCATCAAAGGTATTATCTAAGTGAGTTTCAGAGATAGTCAGTACATAACTGTTATCTGTTACTAGCAAGTTATCAATTTCATGAACCTTGTTTCTTAGTCTATATATGTTCATGTGGGCTATGTTTAGCACTTTTCTGGGATGCTTGATTGTTTTTATTGCTCTACTGGGAGGCTTGTCAGAGGTAGACATGACAATGTTATTTATGTTTGAGCTGATAGTGCAGGTGAGCTGCACACAGTGGACTTCCTATTAGGGCAAACCACATCAGTGTTAACAGTATTAACTCAGGTTCATGATTACTGCATACAATAGCTATTGGATTGACATAGGCATTTAGGGGAGATGGAGGAACATAAATGAGGTTTCTTACGTTATGACTGCCAATGCCCCTGGGACAATGTATATTTGCAGCAGCACTACGACAGCTCAGCAACACAATGGTAGGGAGTATCTGAGCAGGACTTGGGTCACTGATAAGTCATTGTCTCGACGCAGACTTGAAATGCGCGTACAGAGTCCAGGAGCCAAGGTTTAGATCATTCCCGTAGAGCATCTTCGGTTTCCAAAAGGTATCAAAATTGTCTATAAAAGTTATGCCAACAGAGCTACGGTAGTCTTCTAGCCAGGTGCGTAAATGCCAGTAGCCTGCAGAATATTTCAGAGCGATGGTACCGGACCTAAAATAATTGGCCTCTTTTTGGAATCTTTCAGAGCTAGAATCAGTTCTTTAAAATCCATTAACAGCAGTTCCGAGCCAGCTGTCGTAGAATGGTAGGCAATAGAAGAAAAAATATATAAACAGTTATTGAGACGGTAGGATTCAAGAAATATGTTGTTTCATTTAACATGTCCCAATAGGAATGGAAGGTAACGATATTTTGATGTGTCACATAAGCCAATGTTAGGAATTAATGTTGGGTGCAATTAGGCTATTGTCAAAATAGGGCTCCAGAATTGCATATTTATTTAGTTCAATAGAATGAATTTGCTTACATATTTTTGTGTACACATATTACACAGGCTCAACCACTTGAGGCTAATCACCAAGTGGAAACTCAAAACCTATGAGCCAGATTGCTTTGTACTGCTAGTTAGCAGTGTAATGAATTAATCTAACAGTACATGTAATGTCTTTAAAAACTTTGCAGCATACTACCCAATGATGTTGCCTCTATATACCCAATGATGTTTCTTCATAATACCCAATCATGTTTCCTCTATATACCCAATGACGTTGCATCTATATACCCAATGATGTTTCCTCTATATACCCAATGACGTTGCATCTATATACCCAATGAAGTTGCCTCTATATAGCCAATGACTTTGCCTCTATATACCCAATGACGTTGCCTCTATATAGCCAATGATGTTTCCTCTATATACCCAATGACGTTGCCTCTATATAGCCAATGATGTTGCCTCTATATAGCCAATGACGTTGCCTCTATTTAGCCAATGACTTTGCCTCTATATACCCAATGACGTTGCCTCTATATACCCAATGATGTTGCCTCTATATACCCAATGACGTTGCCTCTATATAGCCAATGACGTTGCCTCTATATAGCCAATGACTTTGCCTCTATATACCCAATGATGTTGCCTCTATATACCCAATGATGTTGCCTCTATATACCCAATGATGTTGCCTCTATATACCCAATGACGTTGCCTCTATATAGCCAATGATGTTTACTCTATATACCCAATGACATTGCCTCTATATAGCCAATGACTTTGCCTCTATATACCCAATGATGTTGCCTCTATATAGCCAATGACGTTGCCTCTATATACCCAATGATGTTGCCTCTATATACCCAATGACGTTGCCTCTATATACCCAATGACGTTGCCTCTATATAGCCAATGACTTTGCCTCTATATACCCAATGATGTTGCCTCTATATACCCAATGATGTTGCCTCTATATACCCAATGATGTTGCCTCTATATACCCAATGACGTTGCCTCTATATAGCCAATGATGTTTACTCTATATACCCAATGACATTGCCTCTATATAGCCAATGACTTTGCCTCTATATACCCAATGATGTTGCCTCTATATAGCCAATGACGTTGCCTCTATATACCCAATGACGTTGCCTCTATATACCCAATGACGTTGCCTCTATATACCCAATGACGTTGCCTCTATATACCCAATGATGTTGCCTCTATATACCCAATGATGTTGCCTCTATATAGTGGTTAGTGGTTAGCGTGTTGGACTAGTAACTGAAAGGTTGCAAGATCAAATCCTTGAGCTGACAAGGTAAAGATCTGTCGTTCTGCCCCTGAACAAGGCAGTTAACCCACTGTTCCTACGCTGTCATTGAAAATAAGAATTTGTTCTTAACTGACTTGCCTAGTTAAATAAATAAATTGTCAATTTGGAAGACCCATTTGCAACCAAGCGTTAACTTCCTGATGTTTTGAGATGATGCTTCAATATATCCACATCATTTTCCTACATCATGATGCCATCTATTTTGTGAAGTGCACCAGTCCCTCCTGCAGCAAAGCACCCCCACAACATGATGCTGCCAACCCTGTGCTTCACGGTTGGGATGGTGTTCTTCGGCTTGCAAGCCTCCCCCTTTTTCCTCCAAACATAACGATAGTCATTATGGCCAAACAGTTCTATTTTTGTATCATCAGACCAGAGGACATTTCTCCAAAAGTACGATCTTTGTCCCCATGTGCAGTTGCAAACCGTAGTCTGGCTTTTTTTAATGGCGGTTTTGGAGCAGTGGCTTCTTCCTTGCTGAGCGGCCTTTCAGGTTATGTCGATATAGGACTCGTTTTGCTGTGGACATAGATACTTTTGTACCTGTTTACTCCAGCATCTTTACAAGGTCCTTTGCTGTTGTTCTGGGATTGATATACACTTTTCGCACCAAAGTATGTTCAACTCTAGGAGACAGAATAAGTCTCCTTCCTGAGCGGTATGACGGCTGCGTGGTCCCATGGTGTTTATACTTGCGTACTATTATTTGTACAAGGATGAACCAGACTTGTGGAGTTCTACAATTATTTTCTGAGGTCTTTGCTGATTTCTTTTGATTTTCCCATGATGTCAACCAAAGAGGCACTGAGTTTGAACATAGGCCTTGAAATATATCCATAGGTACACCTCCAATTGACTAAAATTATGTCAATTAGCCTATCAGAAGCTGCTAAAGCCATGACATAATTTTCTGAAATTTTCCAAGCTGTTTAAAGGCACAGTCAACTTAATGAATGTAAACTTCTGACCCACTGGAATTGTGATACAGTGAATAATAGGTGAAATAATCTGTCTGCAAACAATTGTTGGCAAAAATACTTGTGTCATGCACAAAGTAGATGTCCTAACCAACTTGCCAAAACTGTAGTTTGTTAACAAGAAATTTGTGGAGTGGTTGAAAAACTAGTTGACTCCAACCTAAGTGTATGTAAACTTCCGACTTCAACTGTATATGCTTACTTTAGAGTTATTTATGTAACTTTAGTTGTTCTACAAACATTGGGCTATATGTTTAATGCATTTTAAGGCTACATGATGCGACTAATGATTATTTGAAAAATGTTGCTTGAAAAGGCATGAGCTCTGCTTTGTTTTTTTTTGCGCAGACTGCAAACACTACATCCGTCTCTCATTCACAATTGGACAAGCGTTTGATAATGCCTCGAATTCCACAGCGGCATCCCCTTTTTGTGGCCGTAACGCACCCTAAAAAATCCATGCCTTTTGTGGCTAGTGGCCATTGTGCCCTTCTCCCGGAGTGCTACTCGCTCTGAATCACAGCTCACATGGCTCTCCATCACGTGATCGGGTCTTTCTCACAGGCTACAAGTGAAGACAGACACATCGGGGACGCAACTGCGCGAGTCCTTTTCCAATTCCAAGGTGCATATTGAAGATATTAGAAGAACTGTCCAAATTTACTTTAAGTCAGCCAACAACATGAGTAGACCTAACAAACAGCAAAACCACTAGTCTATGCCAATCTCATATCCCCTATAGTACAATAATCGACCTATTCTATTCTGTGCGAGACATAAATATTCCAAACATAGTCTGGAACAGTTGTGGGATGATAGATCCCAAATTAATACAACGACTAGTATCAAAAATCATTTTTTAATTCAATGTGGCTGACACAACAGATCAGAACGTTTAGCTTAAACTGTTTAATAAACTATCAGGCTATTGCTTCACATTATAAGCGCGAATGTTCCATTAGCGGAAAACACCATTATCAAAAGTGACCGCAAATGCAATTATGCATGTAATACTTTTATTATAAAGGTGCATTTTTAATGGTGAAAATGATCTTCTGCAAACTTGAAACTCACGCGCTGCTTATGTATGCCAGTTAGGCTTTACTCCCCTTGGAAAGTAGATTGTGCTTAATTTTAATTAGTTATTTGGCCACTAGTTGTGATACAAACCTTATTAAAACATATAGGCCTATGGGCTAGGCTACATGAGGTTGTGTGACTATTATTGAACAAGTCGCAAAAGAAAGGCATTGTTTCTTATGCTGGGCATCATTCACAAGTGATAGGCTAATTTTGTCACCCATCAGACTATTCTTGATTTGATCTTGTCTTTGCATATACTAAGTAATATGTGTGACATTTGTTTTTTATTTAGAATGGACCATTAACATGCACCTGTATCGAAACAGGGGCAGATGGAAAAATGACATGTCATCTATGCCCTTAAATAGCGAGGGGTTTATGTTCATGGCAGCCAGGTAGGCTATACTCCCGTTATAAATATAAGCAATGTGGTTAATATTAGGAAAGTTTAAAAAATAAATATAGTAGGCCTATCCTATGGAAAGCGGATGGAATCCTCCTCTTTTTAGTAGAGGCAATCACTCCGTTTTCTCCCGCAATTGCTTAGCTTATTGACATATTGCGCAACATGGGCTCTCGTGAAGTGTTTGATTCTATTTTCGATTACATTTGCATTGATGTCATGGTGATTAGAGGGACAATAGAGTGCTTGAGTACCCGGCAGTTAGCAAGTTTGGTAGGCTACTAATAACTATCAGCAGCATCAGAGCTTGGAGAAGCCTAATTACCGTGACTAAGCGGTCAGGTGGAATTTGACTGCCTTCGTGACTCGTGACTGCTGGTGTGGCGGTAATATGGTCACCATAACAACCCTACTACACATAACCAGATATTCCTGTTTCTAATGACGTGAAAACATCAAGACTTTGAACAGCAGATCTGTGAGATTCCCATAATACAGGCACTACTGTTTGTTCATTATCAAATGTTTTAATTGACATCAAACTTTATTTACACAAAACATTTTACTAAAGTAAATCCATCCATCTGAAACCCACAGCAGGAATGATCCAGAGTAGCTTTGCTGTCCTAAGAGTGTTGTTCACATCCTGCCTTTTAATCCCCATCTTCTGATAGGAGATCTTTGTCCTAATTTTCTTTCTCCTTTGTGTTTTCATTCTGTTTTTCACATGCGTCAGCAGGTTTACCTTCTGAATTAATATTTTTTACCACAGACCATGTAAGTAGCCATGTGATTACTCTCCTGTGTGAGTCCGTATATGTGCAGTTAGGTGCTCTTTGCGAATGAAGCCTTTACCACAGTAACCACAGCTAAATGGTTTCTTTCCTGTGTGAGTCAGGATATGTCTCCTTAGGTCCCCCTTCTGAATAAAGCTCTTCCCACAGTAACCACAGGTGAATGGTTTCTCTCCTGTGTGGATTCTCATGTGAGTGGACAGATGTCCTTTTTGTTTGAAGGTCTTGCCACAAAAGGGGCAGGTGCAGAGTTTCCCACCATGACAGAGTCGGACATGGGCCTTCAGTTTACAGGTGGAGTTGTAGCGTTTTTTGCAGAAGCTGCATTCGCAGGGTCTCTTCTTGGGGAGAGTCACATGCCTCTGCAGGTCAGCTTTCAGAGCAAACATTTCACCACAGTCACGGCAGTGGTGAGTTATTCTAGATGTGGTGCTGAGTTTGGAAGAGTTTTCCCCGAATGGTGGGTTGAGATCAAATGGTAGACTACTGTCAAGTCCTACTGGGTCACTGCTTATGGCTGAACTGTGGCTGTAGGCATTGTTCTGATTATCTGGAGGGTAACAGGGAATGTCCAGACCCCTTAGGTAGGTCACAGTGCCAAAAGGTTTAGGATCCACTGGTTCAGATTCACGCTCTCTGTTATCCACAGTCTGGTTTTGGGGAAGAGTCAAGGATGGAAGTGGGTCCTTCTGATCACATTCATTTTTCAAACAGGAAGTAGTGAATATGGAGTAATTCGTATCAAAGAGCCCTTGAAGCTGCTCTTCCTCCTCACTGGTCCTGAGTTCCTCCTGTTCCTCTTTAATCAGTGTGATCTCTGGGTCCTTCTGTCCCAGACTGGGGCTCCACTCCTGCTGCTCAGGGGGAACCTCCTCTTCAGAGACAGAGACAGACAGCTGCAGTGAGTCTGGAGGGAAGGAGAGGAGAGTCAGAGGTCATCTATACAGTAGCAACGGTAGTTAAAATTGATAAAAGGTCAAAAATTACACGTAAACAATTGTATAATAAGAAAATCCATGGAATTCAGACATTTTGGTGGGACTTCATGCATTTAATTGAATGTCAAATATAAAAATGCTTCTTCTTTGAAATTATACATTCCAAGATTTTTAAACCACATAATGGTGGTCTTAACTGTATTTATTATACATTTATTAACGTTTGAACTACGGATTAAAGCACACAAAGAAAAATCACACAGTTACACAGGTCAAACACAGGTACAAGGTAGGCATTAAATAATGGACATTTTTACAGTTTGGACTGATACAGTAAGTGACGACGTAATCGGAGGTAGACTCCGCCAGCACTCAACACAACTGATGTATATATGGTGGAGTTGAGTTCTCAGCTAGCCATTTCAAATTGCATGACACAGACCACAATTTAATCATACATATGAATTGTTTATTGGTTCATTTTATCTTAACGGCTACACAGCTTAAAGCCGAATTGCCGTATATATTATTTATAAAGATAAATAAACGGAGAGAGCAATTAGTTGTTTAGCTAGCTAGGTAGATAAATGAACGTTAGAAACATTAAAAAACAATGTATTACATTTTTTTTGTTAAATGGTGATCTCTATTTGCCTAACCAGTTTACTAATTGAGCAGAATTTTATACCTACCAGTAGATTTACATACTTTATTCTATTTAACCTTTATTTAACTAGGCAAGTCAGTTAAGAACAAATTCTTATTTTACAAGGACGGCCAAACCCGGACAATGCTGGGCCAATTGTGCGCCGCCCTATGGGATTCCCAATCACGGCCGGGTTGTGATACAGCCTAGAATCGAACCAGCTAGTTTAGCCTACTCAAACACCTGGCTCAAACAGAGGGATGCTATGTTAGCTAGCTGGCTATCCAACACTGGAACTCTTCCAAGTCAAGGTAATCTTTTGGTTTTACGAATGTATTGCCACCGGGGACCGCCGGAGTAACTGCTAAAAATGCTTAATGACTGACTGTACACTGTATTGCATGATGGTAGCAGGTTTACTAACGTGTTAGTTCTATTAGTAATGTTGACAATGACGTTATAATAAGGTGACAACGACGAAGGCTGTGTGTAGAGGCTATGATATGATGGTTTGGCTTGGAAAGGTTTTTTCACCTGGTCATAGACAGCTGGTGTTGTGCATTGAAGTCCACAAGCGAAGGGGAAAGGTGAGAGGAGGAGAGTTCATATTTGCGAGAAGGAAATACCACGAGCTGTTTGTATGTGGCTGTTATGAGAGTAAACAGTGTTTGTGTGTGATCAAAAGTGTATTCATTCCGCCGACTCCGTTGAAAAACGTTTCTTAAATGGAAACAAACGGAACCAGGATAAACTTAAATTTGTCCAATAGAAACTCTCGTTTTCAACTGTTGGACTAATGATTACGCCCTAGATAAGGTAGATGGAGGCAAGGTGGTATTTTATGTGTCACTGTCTGTCCATGTGTCGCCTCAATTTTTCTCTCTAGATCTGTGTGCACCTATTTTGTCAACTTTCTTTCATTCATAGGCTAGGTTGTAGCAACCTCATGATGGGTATAGGTGACATTTGAGTATTATGTAGTAGCTTATACATATCGATCTTACATTGAGCTGGGTGAATGGAATATGAATGAGTCATCCAATATGCTGTAACAGAAATAAGCCAATGCGCAGAAATCAAATGATCGTCCTCCCTCATCTTAAATGGCACCGACAGCCACTGAGTCTTACCTATTTTACATAGTTGTATCTCCGGTGTGATCCGCAGCAGTCTCCGTAGCCGATCATTCTCCTCCTGGTACTCCACTACCGTTTTCTCAACTGCCCCGAAAATCTCCACAGCAGCCGCCGTTAAACGATCATTCAAAAACACACGCAACATCTGTAGTTCAGACATTTTCAGACAAATGAGCTTTGTGTAGCCAATTCAGTTCAGTCAGTATGTCTTTCTATACTAGAAAATGTAAACTCGTTTCCAATCCTACTTCCGTGTTTAAGTCAAGGAATTTTTAAAAACTCCTTCGCTCTAGTGGGTGGCAAACTTGGGAACGCACAACAGCGCCGCCAGCTGGATGGGAGTTTAATACTGTGCAAAACAGCCTACAGACTAGGGGTAAAGAGAAACGATAACGACATGTTGACAGACAGTGGTGTTCATAATTATAGGGTTATCTCAATTCATCATGAGGAGTCGTCTGTATATCATTACTCTATACAGCATTACATGAATAATCATGAATGAGCACCATTATAGGTCAGAATTTATGATAAATAATCTTGGACAAAAATGCAAGGAGATGTTTTCTTGAAAGTATATTTGAAATGTATCAATATTATTTATGTATACAACCACAGGCTTTACTTCGAGGTACAGACAAGTGATAATGGAAATAGATAACTACATGGGGGGGGGGGGTATTTAGAATACGTAATAGGTAATAGGGTGATCTAAGATGTTAATTTCTTGTATGAACTGAATGGAAAGACAACACATTGCAACACTCCTGACAACAGCACTTGTTTGGGACTGATGTGACAGCATGCACAAAACCAGAGAATGCAGTTATCAAGAGGATATTATGAAGAATGATATTGACTTGGGACTGATGTGACAGCGTGCACAAAACCAGAGAATGCAGTTATCAAGAGGATATTATGAAGAATGATATTGACTTGGGACTGATGTGACAGCGTGCACAAAACCAGAGAATGCAGTTATCAAGAGGATATTATGAAGAATGATATTGACTTGGGATTGATGTGACAGCGTGCACAAAACCAGAGAATGTAGTTATCAAGAGGATATTATGAAGAATGATATTGACTTGGGACTGGAAAAACACTGTTGTTCACTTAAACAGAGTTTGCATTTATATATATATTTTTAAATGCACTCATCGGGATTCAAATGT
Organism: Oncorhynchus nerka; assembly: GCF_034236695.1. Classification (NCBI taxonomy): domain Eukaryota; kingdom Metazoa; phylum Chordata; class Actinopteri; order Salmoniformes; family Salmonidae; genus Oncorhynchus; species Oncorhynchus nerka. The sequence continues at coordinate 12,595,141 of NC_088407.1, forward strand.
ATATCGTTATTTCCCCAAATATTCAAACAATACTATGAACGAGCAGCATTAGGTGGAAATGGATGAGAAGACGGGTGGATATGGATGAGAAGACGGGTGGAAATGGACGAGAAGACGGGTGGAAATGGATGAGAAGACGGGTGGAAATGGATGAGAAGACGGGTGGAAATGGATGAGAAGACGGGTGGATATGGATGAGAAAACGGGTGGAAATGGATGAGAAGACGGGTGGAAATGGACGAGAAGACGGGTGGAAATGGATGAGAAGACGGGTGGAAATGGATGAGAAGACGGGTGGAAATGGATGAGAAGACGGGTGGAAATGGATGAGAAGACGGGTGGATATGGATGAGAAGACGGGTGGAAATGGATGAGAAGACGGGTGGAAATGGATGAGAAGACGGGTGGAAATGGATGAGAAGACGGGTGGAAATGGATGAGAAGACGGGTGGAAAGAAAGATTTCTTTAAATGCATGTAACATCAGTCAGAACATTCTGTCATCACCCCTGAGAGACTTCAAAAACAAACGACAAATTCCTGCTCCTAATGACGTGAAAACATCCGCAGACTTTGAACAACAGACCTGTGAGCTTCCTACAATATTGTGCCACAGTGATGTTGTCATGTCATTTTTTTTACTCATCTTATTTGATTCTTTTGATTTGAAAGTGGTCAAACACAGAAATGGTTCCAATCGTTTGTTCACCATTCATTTATTCCCATTGGGGAGTTTCAAGTGATTTAAACATGAAGTGAGTTCGGAAAATCCGGAAGTGCGCATCTTAGAAATAGTTTTCACATGTAAAGTCCCATTTTAATGCAACTGTCGCAGGCTCCGTCCCTCTACCGCCTCGATTTAGAGCCGCACCTCATAGTCCTGTGATTCGCTCAGAATTTGAATTGATTAGCATGTCACTCAGTAGATCCACATCCCCTAAATTCCAAACTGTCCCACAGTGTCACAAAGCTCTATACGCCAGCAGTGGACGAGGTTATTACATAACATGACATATAAACATCTGACTTGAAGTAAAAAATTATATTATTTATTCATCAATGCCACAAACCTTGGACATGGAAGAGCACCATATCAACTATAATTACGATCTAAGAACACAAAGATTCTTCTTCTTTTTCGTTATAGAAATTACAGGTAACTGCTAAAATAAAGGAAACACCAACATAACATGTCTTAATAGGGCGTTGAGCAAGAACAGCTTCAATGCACCTTGGCAGAGATTCTACAAGTGTTTGGAACCCTCTTGGCAGAGATTCTACAAGTGTTTGGAACCCTCTATGCAGAGATTCTACAAGTGTTTGGAACCCTCTTGGCAGAGATTCTACAAGTGTTTGGAACCCTCTTGGCAGAGATTCTACAAGTGTTTGGAACCCTCTTGGCAGAGATTCTACAAGTGTTTGGAACCCTCTTGGCAGAGATTCTACAAGTGTTTGGAACCCTCTTGGCAGAGATTCTACAAGTGTTTGGAACCCTCTTGGCAGAGATTCTACAAGTGTTTGGAACCCTCTTGGCAGAGATTCTACAAGTGTTTGGAACCCTCTTGGCAGAGATTCTACAAGTGTTTGGAACCCTCTTGGCAGGATTGTGGGGCATCAAGTAGCCTAGAGGTTAGAGCGTTAGGCCAGTAACTGAAAGGTTGGTGGATCAAATCCCCAAGCTGACAAGGTAAAAACCTGTCCTTCTGTGCCGGTAGGCCGTAATTGTAAATAAGAATTTGTTCTTAACTGACTTGCCCAGTTATATATTAAATAATTATTCCATTATTTTGTGTTTTATTGATGGTGGTGGAAAACGCTGTCTCAGGCGCTATTGGATTCGGGAACCGTGTTCCCCCATTGATGGGTTGGGATCTGATGTGGGGTTGGGATCCAATGGTGGGCTGCAGTCAGGTCCAACTGGGTTTCTGATTACGGCTGAGCTGTGGCTGTAGGCATTGTTCTGATTATCTGGAGGGTCACAGGGAATGTAAAAACACTTTAGGTGGTTCACAGTGCCGAAAGGTTCAGGATCCACTGGTTTAGAGTCACTCTCTCTGTGATCCAATGTCTGGGTTTGGGGAAGAGTCAAGGACCAAAGTGGGTCCTGATCACATTCACTTTTCACACAGGAAGGAGTGAAATTGATGATGTCAGGCTCCAGCCCTTGAACCTGCCCTTTCTCCTGATTGGTCCTGAGTGCCTCTTCGTCCTCTATAATCTGTGGGGGTCCTGGGTCCTCCTGTTCCTCTTTAATCTGTTTGGTCTCTGGGTCCTTCTGCCCCCTGTTTGGTCTCTGGGTCCTCCTGTCCCAGACTGGGGCTCCACTCCTGCTCCCAGTGCTGCTGCTCAGGGGGAACCTCCTCTTCAGAGACAGAGAGCTGCAGGGAGTCTGGAGGGAAGGAGAGGGGATGAGGTTATCAATATATCACAGAATTAAATAGAACACTTGAATCATACATGTGAACTATAAAACTCCATGAGTAAAACTCATTTTAAATTACTTTATTGACATGGATGTCTATGATCGACACAGCCTTTAGACATGCCTGAGTGCAGATAGCTAGCAGACACTGTCTAACCGTCAATAATCCTCCCGTGCAATACGGTTTTGGCAACCTTAGAAACGCTTACTTTCATATCACCCAGAAATAATTTCATGAACACAAAAGATAAACTTAGTATGCCACGTCTTAACACAGTCTGGAGGGAATTACAGGTGACTTACAGATTTCTATGATCTACATTTTAGCCTTTAGACTTGACTGAGTTCAAACAGCCAGGTTCCAGACCTCGATTGTATTTCACTTTACCAGTATAACACTAGTCCACTTTGTGACTTATTTACCCAGCTGTGGCTGTGCCCATTAGGCAAAGATATTCCCACGTCGGAGGGTATATCCGTGGGTGGAGGGTATATCCGTGGGTGGAGGGTATATCCGTGGACGGTGGAGGGTATATCCGTGGGTGGAGGGTATATCCGTGGGTGGAGGGTATATCCGTGGACAGTGGAGGGTATATCCGTGGGTGGAGGGTATATCCGTGGACTGTGGAGGGTATATCCGTGGACGGTGGAGGGTATATCCGTGGACTGTGGAGGGTATATCCGTGGACTGTGGAGGGTATATCCGTGGACTGTGGAGGGTATATCCGTGGGTGGAGGGTATATCCGTGGGTGGAGGGTATATCCGTGGACTGTGGAGGGTATATCCGTGGGTGAAGGGTATATCCGTGGAGGGTATATCCGTGGACAGTGGAGGGTATATCTGTGGACTGTGGAGGGTATATCCGTGGACGGTGGAGGATATATCCGTGGGTGGAGGGTATATCCGTGGAGGGTATATCCGTGGACAGTGGAGGGTATATCTGTGGACTGTGGAGGGTATATCCGTGGACGGTGGAGGGTATATCCGTGGGTGGAGGGTATATCCGTGGGTGGAGGGTATATCCGTGGACAGTGGAGGGTATATCCGTGGGTGGAGGGTATATCCGTGGAGGGTATATCCGTGGACAGTGGAGGGTATATATGTGGGTGGAGGGTATATCCGTGGAGGGTATATCAGTGGGTGGAGGGTATATCCGTGGGTGGAGGGTATATCCGTGGACAGTGGAGGGTATATCCGTGGGTGGAGGGTATATCCGTGGGTGGAGGGTATATCCGTGGGTGGAGGGTATATCCGTGGACAGTGGAGGGTATATCCGTGGGTGGAGGGTATATCCGTGGACAGTGGAGGGTATATCCGTGGACGGTGGAGGGTATATCCGTGGAGGGTATATCCGTGGACAGTGGAGGGTATATCTGTGGACTGTGGAGGGTATATCCGTGGACGGTGGAGGGTATATCCGTGGGTGGAGGGTATATCTATGGACAGTGGAGGGTATATCCGTGGACAGTGGAGGGTATATCCGTGGGTGGAGGGTATATCCGTGGACAGTGGAGGGTATATCTGTGGACTGTGGAGGGTATATCCGTGGACGGTGGAATGGTATATCCGTGGGTGGAGGGTATATCCGTGGGTGGAGGGTATATCCATGGACAGTGGAGGGTATATCTGTGGACAGTGGAGGGTATATCCGTGGACAGTGGAGGGTATATCCGTGGACAGTGGAGGGTATATCTGTGGACAGTGGAGGGTATATCCGTGGACAGTGGAGGGTATATCCGTGGACAGTGGAGGGTATATCTGTGGACTGTGGAGGGTATATCCGTGGACGGTGGAGGGTATATCCGTGGGTGGAGGGTATATCCGTGGACTGTGGAGGGTATATCAGTGGAGGGTATATCCTTGGAGGGTATATCCGTGGACAGTGGAGGGTATATCCGTGGGTGGAGGGTATATCCGTGGGTGGAGGGTATATCAGTGGAGGGTATATCCGTGGACGGTGGAGGGTATATCAGTGAAGGGTATATCAGTGGAGGGTATATCCGTGGAGGGTATATCAGTGGAGGGTATATCAGTGGAGGGTATATCCGTGGGTGGAGGTTATATCAGTGGAGGGTATATCCATGGACAGTGGAGGGTATATCAGTGGAGGGTATATCCGTGGAGGGTATATCCGTGGACAGTGGAGGGTATATCCGTGGGTGGAGGGTATATCAGTGGAGGGTATATCAGTGGACAGTGGAGGGTATATCAGTGGAGGGTATATCCGTGGAGGGTATATCCGTGGGTGGAGGGTATATCAGTGGAGGGTATATCAGTGGAGGGTATATCCGTGGAGGGTATATCCGTGGACAGTGGAGGGTATATCCGTGGGTGGAGGGTATATCAGTGGAGGGTATATCAGTGGAGGGTATATACATGGACAGTGGAGGGTATATCAGTGGAGGGTATATCAGTGGAGGGTATATCCGTGGGTGGAGGGTATATCCGTGGGGGGTATATCCGTGGACGGTGGAGGGTATATCCGTGGACAGTGGAGGGTATATCCGTGGGGGTATATCCGTGGACGGTGGAGGGTATATCCGTGGACAGTGGAGGGTATATCCGTGGGTGGAGGGTATATCAGTGGAGGGTATATCAGTGGAGGGTATATCCATGGACAGTGGAGGGTATATCAGTGGAGGGTATATCAGTGGAGGGTATATCCGTGGGTGGAGGGTATATCCGTGGGGGGTATATCCGTGGACGGTGGAGGGTATATCCGTGGACAGTGGAGGGTATATCCGTGGGGGGTATATCCGTGGACGGTGGAGGGTATATCCGTGGACAGTGGAGGGTATATCCGTGGGTGGAGGGTATATCAGTGGAGGGTATATCAGTGGAGGGTATATCCATGGACAGTGGAGGGTATATCAGTGGAGGGTATATCAGTGGAGGGTATATCCGTGGGTGGAGGGTATATCCGTGGGGGGTATATCCGTGGACGGTGGAGCGTATATCCGTGGACAGTGGAGGGTATATCCGTGGGGGGTATATCCGTGGACGGTGGAGGGTATATCCGTGGACAGTGGAGGGTATATCCGTGGAGGGTATATCCGTGGAGGGTGGAGGGTATATCCGTGGACGGTGGAGGGTATATCCGTGGACAGTGTAGGGTATATCCGTGGAGGGTATATCCGTGGAGGGTATATCCGTGGAGGGTGGAGGGTATATCCGTGGACGGTGGAGGGTATATCCGTGGACAGTGGAGGGTATATCCGTGGAGGGTATATCCGTGGAGGGTGGAGGGTTCTGATAAGGAATGCGTAGTTTTATTCGCCAAGTGGGGGACAATCTTTTTTTTAAAAATCAAATTATTCGATTTTTACACCCCCACCCAATTCACTCTCTTCGTTCTACTTCCTGTCTAAAGCAGCATGGTTCCCATATTGCGAGGCTGATTAGCTAGGTGTAACAGGTGTGAAACACAGACAGGTGTGCAAATGTATATTTGAATCCAGGTTTTTCCCGGAAACATAATATGAAGAAATAATATGAAGAAATTAAATCACATTTTATTGGTCACATATGTACACGTTTAGCAGATGTTAAATGCTTGTCATCAGACAATGGGCGGCAGTGTAGGCTAGTGTTTAGAGTGTTGGGTTTGTAACCGAAAGGTTGCAAGTTCAAATCCCCGAGCTGACAAGGTAAACATATGTTGTTCCGCCCCTGAACAAGGCAGTTAACCCACTGTTCCTAGGCCGGCATTGTAAATAAGAATTTGTTTTTAACTGACTTGCCTAAAAATTTAAAATAAATTAAATCAGAGGGTGGAAGAGGATCAGTGATCTTGACCTGATAAAACAGATCACATGTCTTATCAGGAGCTTATGTATTCACCTATGGTTATAACTAGGTATGACCGTGTACAAAATGACTTCTATATATGTTAAGCTGTATTCAAGACAGCTCATGAAAGTGTGTCAGCGGTATGAATACTTGGTAGAACTGTAATCCAGAAATCAGCTACCCTCTGAATTTACCCATAATGCTGTATTGGTGTGCATTCTCAGAAAAATAGTTATTATACTAAAAAATATTTTTATGTAAATACTATAATTGCTATAATGCCCTCCAATGTTCTATACTGCATGTGTAACTTCTTATGAATGGACAAAGCCATTGATCACGTGACACCATTCATTCCTATGTAAAAACTCAATAGTGCATTCATTGAAGCCGGTTAAGAAGTTTGGATGTTGCCACACACATACCTACTTGTTAACAAAATTAAGGAAGTTTCCTTTAAAATTATTCATAAATATTATCCTGCCAACCACTATATGAAGAAGTTTAAGGAAAACATCAACTCAAATTGCTCCTTTTGTAATGACCACCCAGAAACAGTTGTGCATCTTTTTTGGCATTGTATGCATGTAAGACAACTGTGGCAAGACATCAGTAGGTTTATAATTGAACACATTTATGAAGATTTTACACTATTGTGGAGAGATGTACTTGTTTGGATTCTTTACATACAATAGAAATAAGCTGAAACATTTTTATGTAATTAATTTAATTATTCTTTTGGCCAAATTTCATATACACAAATGTAAATTTACAAACAGAAAACAACATTTTCGTACCCTACAAAAATAAATTGAACTGTATATTAAGACGGTTAAATGCTCTACTAACAAAAAAGCTGTTAGAATTGTAAGTATATGCATGTCCCTTAAGGTCCTTGTGTAATTGTAATGTGATATTGTACCCCCTAGCCCCGCCCCCAGCCCCGCCCTAGCTCGATTGTCTATTGTTTGTAATCTATGTATGCTTGTGTTCCCTCATGTGCTTTATGTATTGATTTGATATTAATAAAATAAAATAAAAATACAAAAAAAAGAGAGAGAAAAAAAAAGGACCCGCCTGGTGCCCAAATTGATGACGTGTTTTTCGCACAGCTGAAAGTCTCGTTGAGAGGAATGGATTTGGATCAGTTCGTAAAGTCGGTTGTCCTGATGAGCCCTTCCCATCTAGCTATAGTTTATGCTGGCTAGCTGACTGCAGCATGGCGCTAGTTAAAACTTGGTTATTACGATGGGCGAGGGAGAAATAACTTGTAGTATTTGTATTTTATTTCACCTTTATTTAACCAGGTAGGCAAGTTGAGAACAAGTTCTCGTTTACAATTGCGACCTGGCCAAGATAAAGCAAAGCAGTTCGACACATACAACAGAGTTACACATGGAGTAAAACAAACGTACAGTCAATAATACAATATAAAAATAAGTCTATATACAATGTGAGCAAATGAGGTGAGATAAGGGAGGTAAATGCAAAAAAAAGTCCATGGTGGCGAAGTAAATACAAGAGGTAGTATTGGTCACTATGTGGATGTCACCGTGACAATTAGATAACATTATGACAAGCCGGTGCGAATGATCAGTACAACAGCGTTATATTAAGGTGGTTGCCAACTTGAGTTGATTCCCACCGAAAAACAAAACAATTACTCCGATATAAACTGAATGATTCTGAACACTTTCCCAAGTCCTAACTTCGAACGACAGGTTTCAAATTCAAAAAGTTTCTAGCCACAAGCATAAACTAGCTAGCTGGGAAGGGCTCATCAGGAGGACTGACTGAACTGAATCCGTTCATCTCCACTCGATTCGACTCGTGTTGCATGACGTCATCAATTTGGGCACCAGGCGTGTCCGCATAGCCTCTTCCAGACACATGTTTAATTTTATGTAGCAACTTACATTGCTACATCAAACGTGTCTAACAAAACAAAACACAGGTATTAACAAGAAATTACTAAAACATACAAAAAATATATAAAAATAATAAAGAAACAATTCTAGTGCAATTGTATTCACTCTAAAAAATGTTTTTATAAAGATTCAGGAAGATGTTATTCTTATTGTTATTCACTAGGGATAAAGTCTTAACCAGATAATTCAATTAAATTAAAAACCTGTATTTTTGGTATAGAATTCTTGAATTTTTGTTTATGTATAAAGTATTTGGAAACAAGAATTTAAAAAATTCACAATTTCAATGGTCTTGTTATCATTGCAACAGAAACATATTATATCATTCATGTCAAAAACATAGGCAGTGTTCATAATGGTAAATAAGTATCTTACAAGATTTTCCCAAAATTCTGACACAAATTTATATTCAAAGAACAAGTGAGTTAGATTCCCAACTTCTTTTTCACAGAAAACGCAGATATCACTAAACGAATGTTAGAGTTTATGTGACGGCCCGTCATAAATCCTGTTTGAGTCTCATTTATAATGGTATCTATTCCTTTCTTTAATCTTTTGGCATAAACCAGAGCAATCAATTTGTAATCAACATTTAATAAAGTAATTGGTCTCCAATTGTCAATGAGAGAAAGGTCTTTATCGGGCGCGGGAATCAATGAAATAAGGCCCTGTTTCATAGTGGAGACCATTTCACCCTTTTCAATGCAATCTTGAAACATTAAAAATAGTGTGTTCTAGTAACTTCCAAAACTGTCTATAGAATTCAACTGACAGGCCATCAGTTCCAGGAGATTTCCCTTCTTTCTTCATTGAATTCAGAGCCTCTCTAATTTCTTCAATTGACAGGTGAATCGCAAACTGAGTGGAAATCATCCTCAATTACAGGGATATCATTCTGAATGTGGCAATCATCTTCCTGAAATTGTGAGTTGTAAAGGTTTTCATAAAAGGAATTGACAATTATACATATTGTAATGGGGTCTTTGCATAACACATCATTCATTTTGAGTTATAGATTTTATTTTTGTAGTTTCTCTTTTCAAGTGCAAAAAATGTAACTAGTGTTTCCTTCCCCCTCTTCAATCCATTTTGCTCTTGATTAGACAAAGGCACCCTCTGCCAGGTCTGTGTAAAGCTGTTCTAAAGATAAAAAATTAGCAGAGGATGGTTTCGATCCATCGACCTCTGGGTTATGGGCCCAGCACGCTTCCGCTGCGCCACTCTGCTATACAGATGAACACGACATGTGCAGTTTGAACTACTCCAGGAAATGACGTTGCAGACTAGCTCTATGCTGCCCCCTTTCATTGGGTAACTCCAGTTGAAGGCCGACCGGGGTACTGCAGGCTGTCATTAGCACTACACAGAACAAAAATATAAAACGCAACATGCAACAATTTCTAAGATTATACTGAGATACAGTTCATATAAAGAAATCAGTCAATTGAAATAATTCATTAGGTCCTAATCTATGGATTTCAAATGACTGGGAATACAGATATTCATCTGTTGATCACAGCTATCTTAAAAATAAAAAATATATATATCAAATGTAACCTTTATTTAACTAGGCAAGTCAGTTAAGAACAAATTCTTATTTACAATGACGGCCTACCCCAACCAAACCCGGATGACGTTGGGCCAATTGTGCGACCGCCCTATGGGTTGCAGCCTGGATTTGAACCAGGTACTTGCACTGAGATGCAGTGCCTTACACCACCGCACCACTCAGGAGGCCCAAAGGGTAGGGGCGTGGATCAGAAAACCATTCAGTACCTGGTGTGACCACCATTTGATTCCATATGTGTTATTTCCTAGTTTTGACGTCTTCACTATTATTCTACAATGTAAGAAAATAGTAAAAAATTAAGAAAAACCCTGGAATGTGTAGGTATGTCCAAGCTTTTGACTGGTACTGATACCTGTATGCACTTGTGATAAAACATCATCTTTTTGATAAACTATTGATCCTTTGTGGCTAAATTATGCTCTCCGGTATATTTTGAACATTGACAGTGGGCTCCTGTGGTTGGATAAAAACCTATAATAATACATTTCAAAAATATAATTTTTTCATCTTGGGCGTCTGACTCAAACAAATGACCAGTCACATGTATTTAATACGCAGTTTCTGTATTGTAATTTTGTATTAATCAGTTACCCACGTGGGCCACCTACCTCCTCTCCTCCCCCATCTGGTGATGAGCAGAGCACAGCAGTAGCCTGTCTACACCCAGAGAACCACAGTATGAGTCATAAAACCCATCAAATCTAGCGGTCAAACAAGGAAATGGTTCCAAACGTTTTACCACCATTCATTTTCCCCATAGGGTGATTTTAGAAACACTTCAAATACGGGCTGTGTTTTGTGTAGGCTTACCCTGGCATGATGATTTGTGTAGGCTTACCCTGGCATGATGTTTTGTGTAGGCTTACCCTGGCATGATGTTTTGTGTAGGCTTACCCTGGCATGATGATTTGTGTAGGCTTACCCTGGCATGATGTTTTGTGTAGGCTTACCCTAGCATGATGTTTTGTGTAGGCTTACCCTGGCATGATGTTTTGTGTAGGCTTACCCTGACATGATGTTTTGTGTAGGCTTACCCTGGCATGACTGTCTCTGATCTGGAGGACTCACTAAACAGAGAACATCCCTGGTCATCCCTACTGTCTCTGATCTAGCGGACTCACTAAACAGAAAACATCCCTGGTCATCCCTACTGTCTCTGATCTGGAGGACTCACTAAACAGAGAACATCCCTGGTCATCCCTACTGTCTCTGATCTGGCGGACTCACTAAACAGAGAACATCCCTGGTCATCCCTACTGTCTCTGATCTGGCGGACTCACTAAACAGAGAACATCCCTGGTCATCCCTACTGTCTCTGTTCTGACAGACTCACCAAACAGAGAACATCCCTGGTCATCCCTACTGTCTCTGATCTGGCGGACTCACTAAACAGAGAACATCCCTGGTCATCCCTACTGTCTCTGATCTGGCGGACTCACTAAACAGAGAACATCCCTGGTCATCCCTACTGTCTCTGATCTGGCGGACTCACTAAACAGAGAACATCCCTGGTCATCCCTACTGTCTCTGTTCTGACAGACTCACCAAACAGAGAACATCCCTGGTCATCCCGACTGTCTCTGATCTGGAGGACTCACTAAACAGAGAACATCCCTGGTCATCCCTACTGTCTCTGATCTGGCGGACTCACTAAACAGAGAACATCCCTGGTCATCCCTACTGTCTCTGATCTGGTGGACTCACTAAACAGAGAACATCCCTGGTCATCCCTACTGTCTCTGATCTGGCGGACTCACTAAACAGAGAACATCCCTGGTCATCCCTACTGTCTCTGATCTGGTGGACTCACTAAACAGAGAACATCCCTGGTCATCCCTACTGTCTCTGATCTGGTGGACTCACTAAACAGAGAACATCCCTGGTCATCCCTACTGTCTCTGTTCTGACAGACTCACTAAACAGAGAACATCCCTGGTCATCCCTACTGTCTCTGATCTGGCGGACTCACTAAACAGAGAACATCCCTGGTCATCCCGACTGTCTCTGATCTGGCGGACTCACTAAACACAAGTGTCAGTGTTGGTGTGTTCTCCTGTCTAGCCGTAAATAAATCCAAATAAGACAACGGGGGCCGTCTGGTTTGCTTAGTATAAAGAATGTGAAATTTTAGCAAAAGTATATTTTAGCAATTACACTTACTTTCGATTCTTAAGTATATTTAAAACCAAATACTTATAGACTTTTACTGGGTGACTTTCACTTTTACATGAATCCTTTTTAATTAAGGTATCTTTACATTCATTCAAGTATAATTAGGTGCTTTTTCCACCAGTTTAGCATGTCTACAATCACAAGTCCTCAACTGGCAGCTTCATTAAATAGTACCTGCAAAACACCAGTCTCAACATCAACAGTGAAGAGGCGACTCCAGGATGCTGACCTTCTAGGCAGAGTTGCAAAGAAAAAGCCATATCTCAGACTGGCCAATAAAAAGAAAAGATTAAGATGGTCAAAAGAACACAGACAATGGACAGAGGAACTCTGCCTAGAAGGCCAGCGTCCCGGACTCGTCTCTTCACTGTTGACGCTGAAACGGGTGTTTTGAGGGTACTATTTAATGAAGCTGCCAGTTGAGGACTTGTGAGGTGTCTGTTTCTCAAACTAGACACTCTAATGTACTTGTCCTCTTGCTCAGTTGTGCACCGGGGCGTCCCACTCCTCTTTCTATTCTGGTTAGGGCCAGTTTGCGCTGTTCTGTGAAGGGAGTAGTACACAGCGTTGTACGAGATCTTCAATTCCTTGGCAATTTCTCGCATGGAAAAGCCTTAATTTCTCAGAACAAGAATAGACTGATAGGTTTCAGAAGAAAGTTATTTGTTTCTGGCCATTTTGAGCCTGTAATCGAACCCACATATGCTGATGCTCCAGATACTCAACTAGTCTAAAGAAGGTCAGTTGTATTGCTTCTTTATTTAAATAGCACGAGAATTTTCAGCTGTTCTAACATAATTGCAAAATGGTTTTCTAATGATCAATTAGCTTTTTAAAATGATAAACTTGGATTAGCTGACACAATGTGTCATTGGAACACAGGAGTGATGGTTCCTGATAACGGGCCTCTGTACACCTATGTAGATATTCCATTAAAAATCTGCTGTTTCCAGCTACAATAGTAATTTACAACATTAACACTGTCTACACTCTATTTCAGTTTGTTTTTTTAAGTGTTTTTCTTTCAAAAACAAGGAAACTTCTAAGTGACCCCAAACTTCTGACCGGTAGTGTATACATATACAGTATATATTTACGTAATACTTTTCAGACCCAGTAAACCCCTGCGACACCCTCGGAGAGTCACTGTTAGCCTAAACAGTGTTGAGTGTATTAATTGTGTACAACTATAGCTAGCTATCAGTAGATCTATGTACTAACCTATTCTACATAGAGGTATCACCGGTGTCCTCCGCAGCAGTCTCCGTAGCCGATCATTCTCCTCCTGGTACTCCATCACCGAGTGTCCAGCTGGTGAACAGTGTCAGAGTGTCCAGCTGGTGAACAGTGTCAGAGTGTCCAGCTGGTGAACAGTGTCCGAGTGTCCAGCTGGTGAACAGTGTCAGAGTGTCCAGCTGGTGAACAGTGTCCGAGTGTCCAGCTGGTGAACAGTGTCCGAGTGTCCAGCTGGTGAACAGTGTCAGAGTGTCCAGCTGGTGAACAGTGTCCGAGTGTCCAGCTGGTGAACAGTGTCAGAGTGTACAGCTGGTGAACAGTATCGGAAGCTATTATTGCAAACATTACAAATAAATGGTTTGTCATTTGTGTCATTCAGTTTATGCATGGCTAGATTATTCTTGAGACTGAAGCACAGTCACCACAGCTAAGAGGTTTCTCTCCTGTGTGAGTCAGCTTATGCCTGGTTAGGTTACCCTTGAGACTGAAGCTTTTCCCACAGTCACCACAGTAAAATGATTTCTCTCCTGTGTGAATACTCATGTGTCTGGACAGATGTCCTTTTTGTTTGAAGGTCTTCCGACAAACAGGGCAGGTGCAGGGTTTACCACCATGACAGAGTCGGACATGGGCCTTCAGTTTACAGGTGATTGTAGAATTCGCTGAGTTTCTTCTTCTGTGTGAGAGCTACATGTCTCTGATAGTGAGCACTCAGAGGAAACGTTTCACCACAGACACTGCAGCGGTGAGATTATCTAGATGTGATGATGGATTCGGGAACAGTGTTCGCCCATTGATGGGTTGGAATCTGATGTGGGGTTGAGATCTAATGGTGGTCTGCTGTCAAGTCCAACTGGGTTGCTGCTTACGGCTGAGTTGTGGCTGTATGAATTATATGGAAGGTCACAGGGAATGTAGAGACCCTTAATGTGGGTCACAGTGCCAAAAGGTTTGAGATCCACTGGTTTAGAGTCTCTCTCTCTGTTCTCCACAGTCTGGGTTTGATGAAGAGTCAATGACTGAAGTGGGTCTTCCTGATCACATTCACTTTTCACACAGGAAGGAGTAAATATGAACTCTATGATATCAGGCTCTACCCCCTTGAAGCTGCTCTTCCTCCTGACTGGTCCTGACTTCCTCCTGTTCCTCTTTAATCTGTTTGGGCTCTGGGTCCTCCTGTCCCAGACTGGGGCTCCACTCCTGCTCACAGTGCTGCTGCTCAGGGGGAACCTCCTCTTCAGAGACAGAGAGCTGCAGGGAGTCTGGAGGGAAGGAGAGGGGATGAGGTTATCAATATATCACATAATTAAATAGAACATTTGAGTAAAACTCATTTTAAATAACTTTATTGACATGGATGTCTATGATCGACACAGCCTTTAGACTTGCCTGAGTGCAGATAGCTAGCAGACACTGTCTAACCGTCAATAATCCTCCCGTGCAATACGGTTTCGGCAACCTTAGAAACTCTTACTTTCATATCACCCAGAAATCATTTGATGAACACAAAAGATAAACTTAGTATGCCACGTCTTAACACAGTCTGGAGGGAATTACAGGTGACTTACAGATTTCTATGATCTACATTTCAGCCTTTAGACTTGACTGAGTTCAAACAGCCAGGTTCAGTCAGGGCCAGGTTCCAGACCTCGATTGTATTTCACTTTACCAGTGTAACACTAGTCCACTTTGTGACTTATTTACCCAGCTGTGGCTGTGCCCATTAGGCAAGGATATTCCCACCTTGGAGGGTATATCCGTGGACGGTGGAGGGTATATCAGTGGAGGGTATATCAGTGGAGGGTATATCCGTGGACGGTATATCCGTGGAGGGTATATCCGTGGAGGGTGGAGGGTATATCAGTGGAGGGTATATCCGTGGAGGGTATATCAGTGGAGGGTATATCAGTGGAGGGTATATCCGTGGAGGGTATATCCGTGGAGGGTATATCCGTGGACGGTGGAGGGTATATCAGTGGAGGGTATATCCGTGGAGGGTATATCAGTGGAGGGTATATCAGTGGAGGGTATATCCGTGGAGGGTATATCCGTGGACAGTGGAGGGTATATCCGTGGAGGGAATATCAGTGGAGGGTATATCAGTGGAGGGTATATCCGTGGAGGGTATATCAGTGGAGGGTATATCCGTGGAGGGTATATCCGTGGACAGTGGAGGGTATATCCGTGGAGGGTATATCCGTGGACAGTGGAGGGTATATCCGTGGGTGGAGGGTATATCAGTGGAGGGTATATCCGTGGGTGGAGGGTATATCAGTGGAGGGTATATCAGTGGAGGGTACATCCGTGGAGGGTATATCCGTGGAGTGTATATCCGTGGAGGGTATATCAGTGGAGGGTATATCCGTGGGTGGAGGGTATATCAGTGGAGGGTATATCAGTGGAGGGTATATCCGTGGAGGGTATATCAGTGGAGGGTATATCCGTGGACACTGGAGGGTATATCAGTGGAGGGTATATCCGTGGACGGTGGAGGGTATATCCGTGGAGGGTATATCCGTGGGTGGAGGGTATATCAGTGGAGGGTATATCCGTGGACGGTGGAGGGTATATCCATGGAGGGTATATCCGTAGGTGGAGGGTATATCCGTGGAGGGTATATCCGTGGGTGGAGGGTATATCCGTGGAGGGTATATCCGTGGAGGGTGGAGGGTTCTGATAAGGAATGCGTAGTTTTATTCGCCAAGTGGGGGACAATCTTTTTTTTTTATCAAATTATTAGATTTTTACACCCCCACCCAATTCACTCTCTTCGTTCTACTTCCTGTCTAAAGCAGCATGGTTCCCGTATTGCGAGGCTGATTAGCTAGGTGTAACAGGTGTGAAACACAGACAGGTGTGCAAATGTATATTTGAATCCAGGTTTTTCCCGGAAACATAATATGAAGAAATAATATGAAGAAATTAAATCACATTTTATTGGTCACATATGTACACGTTTAGCAGATGTTAAATGCTTGTCATCAGACAATGGGCGGCAGGGTAGGCTAGTGTTTAGAGTGTTGGGTTTGTAACCGAAAGGTTGCAAGTTCAAATCCCCGAGCTGACAAGGTAAACATATGTTGTTCCGCCCCTGAACAAGGCAGTTAACCCACTGTTCCTAGGCCGTCATTGTAAATAAGAATTTGTTTTTAACTGACTTGCCTAAAAATTAAAAATAAATTAAATCAGAGGGTGGAAGAGGATCAGTGATCTTGACCTGATAAAACAGATCACATGTCTTATCAGGAGCTTATGTATTCACCTATGGTTATAACTAGGTATGACCGTGTACAAAATGACTTCTATATATGTTAAGCTGTATTCAAGACAGCTTATGAAAGTGTGTCAGCGGTATGAATACTTGGTAGAACTGTAATCCAGAAATCAGCTACCCTCTGAATTTACCCATAATGCTGTATTGGTGTGCATTCTCAGAAAAATAGTTATTACACTAAAAAATAATTGTTATGTAAATACTATAATTGCTATAATGCCCTCTCATGTTCTAAACTGCATGTCTAACTTTTTATGAATGGACAAAGCCATTGATCACGTGACACCATTCGTTCCTATGTAAAAACTCAATAGTGCATTCATTGAAGCCGGTTAAGATGGCGTCTCATGGGCTATACCAGAGTTTCCCAAACTCGGTCCTGGTGAATCCCAAGAGGTTCAACTTCTTTTTCACAGAAAACGCAGATATTACTAAACGAATGTTAGAGTTTATGTGACGGCCCGTCATAAATCCTGTTTGAGTCTCATTTATAATGGTATCTATTCCTTTCTTTAATCTTTTGGCATAAACCAGAGCAATCTATTTGTAATCAACATTTAATAAAGTAATTGGTCTCCAATTGTCAATGAAAGAAAGGTCTTTATCGGGCTTTCGGAATCAGTGAAATAAGGCCCTGTTTCATAGTGGAGACCATTTCACCCTTTTCAATGCAATCTTGAAACATTAAAAATAGTGTGTTCTAGTAACTTCCAAAACTGTCTATAGAATTCAACTGACAGGCCATCAGTTCCAGGAGATTTCCCTTCTTTCTTCATTGAATTCAGAGCCTCTCTAATTTCTCCGATTGACACAGAGGTGAATCGCAAACTGAGTGGAAATCATCCTCAATTACAGGAACATAATTCTGAATCATCTTCCTGAAATTGTGAGTTGTAAAGGTTTTCATAAACGGAATTGACAATTATACATATTGTAATGGGATCTTTGGATAACACATCATTCATTTTGAGTTATAGATGTTATTTTTGTAGTTTCTCTTTTCAAGTGCAAAAAATGTAACTAGTGTTTCCTTCCCCCTCTTCAATCCATTTTGCTCTTGATTAGACAAAGGCACCCTCTGCCAGGTCTGTGTAAAGCTGTTCTAAAGATAAAAAATTAGCAGAGGATGGT
Organism: Oncorhynchus nerka; assembly: GCF_034236695.1. Classification (NCBI taxonomy): domain Eukaryota; kingdom Metazoa; phylum Chordata; class Actinopteri; order Salmoniformes; family Salmonidae; genus Oncorhynchus; species Oncorhynchus nerka. Next base: position 12,612,663 of record NC_088407.1, read on the forward strand.
TTCGATCCATCGACATCTGGGTTATGGGCCCAGCACGCTTCCGCTGCGCCACTCTGCTATACAGATGAACACGACATGTGCAGTTTGAACTACTCCAGGAAATGACGTTGCAGACTAGCTCTATGCTGCCCCCTTTCATTGGGTAACTCCAGTTGAAGGCCGACCGGGGTACTGCAGGCTGTCATTAGCACTACACAGAACAAAAATATAAAACGCAACATGCAACAATTTCTAAGATTATACTGAGATACAGTTCATATAAAGAAATCAGTCAATTGAAATAATTCATTAGGTCCTAATCTATGGATTTCAAATGACTGGGAATACAGATATGCATCTGTTGATCACAGCTATCTTAAAAATAAAAAATATATATATCAAATGTAACCTTTATTTAACTAGGCAAGTCAGTTAAGAACAAATTCTTATTTACAATGACGGCCTACCCCAACCAAACCCGGATGACGTTGGGACAATTGTGCTACCACCCTATGGGTTGCAGCCTGGATTTGAACCAGGTACTTGCACTGAGATGCAGTGCCTTACACCACCGCACCACTCAGGAGGCCCAAAGGGTAGGGGCGTGGATCAGAAAACCATTCAGTACCTGGTGTGACCACCATTTGATTCCATATGTGTTATTTCCTAGTTTTGACGTCTTCACTATTATTCTACAATGTAGAAAATAGTAAAAAAATTAAGAAAAACCCTGGAATGTGTAGGTATGTCCAAGCTTTTGACTGGTACTGATACCTGTATGCACTTGTGATAAAACATCATCTTTTTGATAAACTATTGATCCTTTGTGGCTAAATTATGCTCTCCGGTATATTTTGAACATTGACAGTGGGCTCCTGTGGTTGGATAAAAACCTATAATAATACATTTCAAAAATATAATTTTTTCATCTTGGGCGTCTGACTCAAACAAATGACCAGTCACATGTATTTAATACGCAGTTTCTGTATTGTAATTTTGTATTAATCAGTTACCCACGTGGGCCACCTACCTCCTCTCCTCCCCCATCTGGTGATGAGCAGAGCACAGCAGTAGCCTGTCTACACCCAGAGAACCACAGTATGAGTCATAAAACCCATCAAATCTAGCGGTCAAACAAGGAAATGGTTCCAAACGTTTTACCACCATTCATTTTCCCCATAGGGTGATTTTAGAAACACTTCAAATACGGGCTGTGTTTTGTGTAGGCTTACCCTGGCATGATGTTTTGTGTAGGCTTACCCTGGCATGATGATTTGTGTAGGCTTACCCTGGCATGATGATTTGTGTAGGCTTACCCTGGCATGATGTTTTGTGTAGGCTTACCCTGGCATGATGTTTTGTGTAGGCTTACCCTGGCATGATGTTTTGTGTAGGCTTACCCTGGCATGATGTTTTGTGTAGGCTTACCCTGGCATGATGTTTTGTGTAGGCTTACCCTGGCATGATGTTTTGTGTAGGCTTACCCTGGCATGACTGTCTCTGATCTGGAGGACTCACTAAACAGAGAACATCCCTGGTCATCCCTACTGTCTCTGTTCTGACAGACTCACCAAACAGAGAACATCCCTGGTCATCCCTACTGTCTCTGATCTAGCGGACTCACTAAACAGAAAACATCCCTGGTCATCCCTACTGTCTCTGATCTGGCGGACTCACTAAACAGAGAACATCCCTGGTCATCCCTACTGTCTCTGATCTGGCGGACTCACTAAACAGAGAACATCCCTGGTCATCCCTACTGTCTCTGATCTGGCGGACTCACTAAACAGAGAACATCCCTGGTCATCCCTACTGTCTCTGTTCTGACAGACTCACTAAACAGAGAACATCCCTGGTCATCCCTACTGTCTCTGATCTGACAGACTCACCAAACAGAGAACATCCCTGGTCATCCCTACTGTCTCTGATCTGGCGGACTCACTAAACAGAGAACATCCCTGGTCATCCCTACTGTCTCTGATCTGGAGGACTCACTAAACAGAGAACATCCCTGGTCATCCCTACTGTCTCTGTTCTGACAGACTCACTAAACAGAGAACATCCCTGGTCATCCCTGTCTCTGTCATCCCTGGTCATCCCTACTGTCTCTGATCTGGAGGACTCACTAAACAGAGAACATCCCTGGTCATCCCTACTGTCTCTGATCTGGAGGACTCACTAAACAGAGAACATCCCTGGTCATCCCTACTGTCTCTGATCTGGCGGACTCACTAAACAGAGAACATCCCTGGTCATCCCTACTGTCTCTGATCTGGCGGACTCACTAAACAGAGAACATCCCTGGTCATCCCTACTGTCTCTGATCTGGCGGACTCACTAAACACAAGTGTCAGTGTTGGTGTGTTCTCCTGTCTAGCCGTAAATAAATCCAAATAAGACAACGGGGGCCGTCTGGTTTGCTTAGTATAAAGAATGTGAAATTTTAGCAAAAGTATATTTTAGCAATTACACTTACTTTCGATTCTTAAGTATATTTAAAACCAAATACTTATAGACTTTTACTGGGTGACTTTCACTTTTACATGAATCCTTTTTAATTAAGGTATCTTTACATTCATTCAAGTATAATTAGGTGCTTTTTCCACCAGTTTAGCATGTCTACAATCACAAGTCCTCAACTGGCAGCTTCATTAAATAGTACCTGCAAAACACCAGTCTCAACATCAACAGTGAAGAGGCGACTCCAGGATGCTGGTCTTCTAGGCAGAGTTGCAAAGAAAAAGCCATATCTCAGACTGGCCAATAAAAAGAAAAGATTAAGATGGTCAAAAGAACACAGACAATGGACAGAGGAACTCTGCCTAGAAGGCCAGCGTCCCGGACTCGTCTCTTCACTGTTGACGCTGAAACGGGTGTTTTGAGGGTACTATTTAATGAAGCTGCCAGTTGAGGACTTGTGAGGTGTCTGTTTCTCAAACTAGACACTCTAATGTACTTGTCCTCTTGCTCAGTTGTGCACCGGGGCGTCCCACTCCTCTTTCTATTCTGGTTAGTCAGTTTGCGCTGTTCTGTGAAGGGAGTAGTACATAGTGTTGTACGAGATCTTCAGTTTCTTGGCAATTTCTCGCATGGAAAAGCCTTAATTTCTCAGAACAAGAATAGACTGATAGGTTTCAGAAGAAAGTTATTTGTTTCTGGCCATTTTGAGCCTGTAATCGAACCCACATATGCTGATGCTCCAGATACTCAACTAGTCTAAAGAAGGTCAGTTGTAATTGCTTCTTTATTTAAATAGCACGAGAATTTTCAGCTGTTCTAACATAATTGCAAAATGGTTTTCTAATGATCAATTAGCTTTTTAAAATGATAAACTTGGATTAGCTGACACAATGTGTCATTGGAACACAGGAGTGATGGTTGCTGATAATGGGCCTCTGTACACCTATGTAGATATTCCATTAAAAATCTGCTGTTTCCAGCTACAATAGTAATTTACAACATTAACACTGTCTACACTTTATTTCAGTTTGTTTTTCAGTGTTTTTCTTTCAAAAACAAGGAAACTTCTAAGTGACCCCAAACTTCTGAACGGTAGTGTATACATATACAGTATATATTTACGTAATACTTTTCAGACCCAGTAAACCCCTGCGACACCCTCGGAGAGTCACTGTTAGCCTAAACAGTGTTGAGTGTATTAATTGTGTACAACTATAGCTAGCTATCAGTAGATCTATATACGAACCTATTCTACATAGTTGTATCTCTGGTGTCCTCCGCAGCAGTCTCCGTAGCCGATCATTCTCCTCCTGGTACTCTGCTACCGTTTTCTCAACTGCCCCGAAAATCTCTACAGCAGCCGCCCACAACCTTCAACAGAGACCCAGTTTTTGCACAGTGAACAGTGTCCGAGTGTACAGCTGGTGAACAGTGTCAGAGTGTCCAGCTGGTGAACAGTGTCCGAGTGTCCAGCTGGTGAACAGTGTCAGAGTGTACAGCTGGTGAACAGTGTCAGAGTGTACAGCTGGTGAACAGTGTCAGAGTGTCCAGCTGGTGAACAGTGTCAGAGTGTCCAGCTGGTGAACAGTGTCAGAGTGTACAGCTGGTGAACAGTGTCAGAGTGTCCAGCTGGTGAACAGTGTCCG